>NC_053024.1:350382769-350743076 GCF_003073215.2 Triticum urartu | reverse complement strand
CTCAGCCCCTCTTATAGCGTTGCTAGTTGCAGGTGAAGATTGGAGATCGTTCCTTGTTGGAACATTGTTTATTGTTGGGATATCACCATATTATCTTGTTTATCTTAATGCACCTATATACTTGGTAAAGGGTGGAAGGCTCGGCCTTTTGCCTAGTGTTTTGTTCCACTCTTGCCGCCCTAGTTTCCGTCATATCGGTGTTATGTTTCCGGATTTTGCGTTCCTTACGCGGTTGGGTTATAATGGGAACCCCTTGACAGTTCGCCTTGAATAAAACTCCTCCAGCAATGCCCAACCTTGGTTTTACCATTTGCCACCTAGCCTCTTTTTCCCTTGGGTTTCCGGAGCCCGAGGGTCATCTTTATTTAAACCCCCCCCAGGCCAGTGCTCCTCTGAGTGTTGGTCCAAACTAGAGCCCTGTGCAGCGCCCCGTCGGGGAAACTCGAGGTTTGGTTTTAGTTGTATGGAGCGCTCATCTGAGTGTGCCCTGAGAATGAGATATGTGTAGCTCCTATCGGGATTTGTCGGCACATTCGGGCGGTGTTGCTGGACTTGTTTTACCATTGTCGAGGATGTCTTGTAACCGAGATGCCGAGTCTGATTGGAATGTCTCGGGAGAAGGAATATCCTTCGTTGACCGTGAGAGCTTGTGATGGGCTAAGTTGGGGCTCCCCTGTAGGGATTTGAACTTTCGAAAGCCATGCCCGCGGTTATGGGCAGATGTGAATTTGTTAATGTCCGGTTGTAGATAACATGAAACTTAACTTAATTAAAATGAATCAACCGCGTGTGTAACCGTGATGGTCTCTTCTCGGCGGAGTCCGGGAAGTGAACACGATGTTGGAGTAATGCTTGATGTAGGTTGTTCTAGGATCACTTCTTGATCATAGTTGTTCGACCGTGCTTTTGCCTTCTCTTCTCGCTCTCTTTTGCGAACAGGTTAGCCACCATAAATGCTAGTCGCTTGCTGCAGCTCCACCTCATACCTTTGCCTTACCTATAAGCTTAAATAGTCTTGATCGCGAGGGTGTGAGATTGCTGAGTCCCCGTGACTCACAGTTTAGTTCCAAAACCAGATGCAGGGACCGATGATACCGTTCCAGACGATGCGCTTGAGCTCAAGTGGGAGTTCGATGAAGACTCTCGCCGTTACTATGTGTCTTTCCCAGATGATCAGTAGTGGTGCCCAGTTGGGGTGATCGGGGACCGTGTCGCATGTGGGGGTTGATCTTTATTTTGGTACCATAGTCGGACCATGAGTGTATTGGATGATTGTAATGTTATTCATGTATTTGTGTGACGTGGCGAGTGTAAGCCAACTATGTATCTTTTCCCCTTTGATCTATTTACATGGGTTGTTGTGAAGATTACCTTACTTGCGACATTGCTTTCAATGCGGTTATGCCTCTAAGTCATGATTTGACACGTAGGAGATATAGCCGCATCGAGGGCATTACAAGTTGGTAATCAGAGCCTTCCCCGACCTTAGGAGCCCCCTGCTTGATCGAATCGTTGGTGTTGTTGAGTCTAGAAAAATGTTTTGAGTCATTTAGGATTATATATATCGGAGAGTTAGGAATTCTTTTTACTCCCTAGTCCCTTCTTAGCTCTGGTGAGGCATCCTGATGTAGAGTTTTGACTCTTCTCTTCTCAAATTTCACTAAAAAAATTTTAGGATCACGCGGGTATCTTGGAATCATTCTGATCGATTTGTGATGAGAACATTGTTCTTGGTGCCTCCTATCATTTAGGGGTTGTGGCAGTGTCCCGGGGAGTTGAGCTCCGAGGTGTTGTCGTCACAATTTTATCGTTGAGATTCTGGAATACCTGAGTTTCGCCGACATCGAAAATCTCTTCTATGCAGTTGTTGGTGAGATAACCTCGACGCCACCCAGTACTGGGGCGGGAGTTCGGGAGTATTGCCATAACTCGTATAACGGATGCTTTTCGAAGGTTGAGGTAAATGATTTCCGAAGGTTTTTTGGTTTTGTGTTGAAGGATGGATATAGCTGGATGTAGGATTTGCTAGATTTGGGTGAGATATTATGCTTCCCCTGTATCCCCAACACCTGATTGCATAACCGGAAATGTTTGGGAGTTCCATAGGTGGGAATTCTCGTAGCTCTAGTTCTTTTTCCGTGGATATTTGGTTTGGGATTGGTAATCCTCACCAAGTATTTGTTCTTGTCCGTACCTTGTTGTTTTTTTCTACCTCAATTCTAAGTGGCTTCTCAATTTATGGAAATGTGACCATTTCAATTGGAATGCATTCGTTCATTTTGTTCGGATGTGAAGACTATATGTTGCAATTTCAACCCGTTTGATTCAGCTTCAATATTTGTCTGTCAATGTGCTAACGGATGTCAACCTCTTCAGGATGGCTCCTCCAACACGCACGACTCCGAATCCTGATCCGCCACCACCACCTCCACCTCCGGAGGCATGGCAAGCTGTGAGGGCCGCTACCAATGCAAACACGCAGCTGATCATGCAACTTCTTCAAGAGCGCAGCCAAGGGAACCAGGGCCATGGCAACAATCAGAATCAGTTTGCTACACTCAACCAGTTCCTTGCTAACCAGCCAAAGACCTTCAACACTTGTGTTGAGGCAACAGACGCTGATGATTGGCTCGTGGACATATGCAAGCATTTCGAGTGCAGTAACGTCAGGCCTGAGAACTTTGTCAAGTTCGCTTCCTTCCAACTCAAAGACCAAGCTGCAAAATGGTTTCAGCAGTACAAAGATTCCAGAGGAGGCCGTGTGATTACCTGGGATGAATTCTGTCAAGACTTCAAAGCTCATCATATTCCTCAGAGTGTGGTTGAAAGCAAGCATGAGGAATTCCACAACCTGAAGCAAGGCACTATGTCTGTTTACCAGTACAACATCATGTTTCAGAAGTTCGCCCATTTTGCTAAGCAAGACGTCCCTGACGAGAAGAGCATGATATACCAGTTCAGGGGTGGTCTCAGAGAAGAACTCCAGCTAGCTCTCGTCCTCTTTGAGCCCAAGAAGTACGATGAGTTTTACAACATGGCAATGAAGCAAGAGAGTGCTCAACTGAAGTGCGATGCTTCCAAGAAGTGAGTCAGAGATGCAACTCCTTCTTCCTCAACTCAAGTGGCTAAGCAGCAAAAGTATTGGCTGCCTCCTCCTTCGTTCCGTCAGCCTTATCAGCAGAAGAGCAAAGGTGGCAGTGGATCTTCCCACCCACCCAACCATGGCTTTTAGAACAAGACTTCGTCTCAAGCTCCAAGATTAAGTGCTCCGTATCACCGTCCGCTCTCGGAGGTCACGTGCAACAAGTGCCAACAGAAGGGTCACTATGACAACAAATGCTTCAATCAGAGGCGTCTCCCTCCTCCTCCTCCTGTGAGATCGGCAAGTACAGCTGTGGTCAAGCATAACCCCAAGTACGCCAAGGTCAATGTCGGTGTCAAAACCAGTGGATCTCGGGTAGGGGGTCCCGAACTGTGCGTCTAGGCCGGATGGTAACAGGAGGCAAGGGACACGAAGTTTTACCCAGGTTCGGGCCCTCTTGATGGAGGTAAAACCCTACGTCCTGCTTGATTAATATTGATGATATGGGTAGTACAAGAGTAGATCTACCACGAGATTAGAGAGGCTAAACCCTAGAAGCTAGCCTATGGTATGATTGTTCTGTATCTTGTCCTATGGACTAAAACCCTCCGGTTTATATAGACACCGGATAGGGTTAGGGTTACACAAAGTCGGTTAAAATGGTAGGAGATCTTCATATCCGTATCGCCAAGCTTGCCTTCCACGCCAAGGAAAGTCCCTTCCGGACACGGGACGAAGTCTTCAATCTTGTACCTTCATAGTCCAGGAGTCCGGCTGAAGGTATAGTCCGGCCATCCGGACACCCCCTAATCCAGGACTCCCTCAGTAGCCCACGAACCAGGCTTCAATGACGATGAGTCCAGCGCGCAGATTGTCTTCGGCATTGCAAGGCGGGTTCTCCTCCAAATTCCGTGTACCTGTTGAATAAAGTCCGGTTTCTTGTAAATGTTGCGCTCCTCGGCTTCTACGCCCAATAATGGTCGTTTCCCACGTGTCAAACAAATATGAAAAGTCTGAGTGTTTTTACATCCACACCCCTAGCCGCGTAAATGAGCCGCCATTTAAGGGGACGAGGATTTAGATCCAAACCACACCTTCTCCCCTTCGCGAGTGTTCATCAGAGCGCATCCGACAAAGGTCCATACCACCATGGCCAGTCGTCGCAACTCCTCCTCTCGCCCTTCCAGCCCTCAGCCTGGATATTGGGAGAGATGCTCCATCCCGCATAGCGAGCTAGTGACACTCCAGACCAAGGGATTTCTCCCCCCGGCCTATATGGTCCCGGTTTGAGCCGGTCTTGCCATCTATAATGGCGGAGAGCAAGCGGAGAGTGCCCCTAATCCCTCCAAAGGAGAGCGGGTGTGCCTCATCCCTTATTTAATAAGAGGGCTCGGATTTCCAATCCATCCATTTCTCCGGGGGCTCCGGGAGTTCTATGGCCTCCAGCTACACACTCTCATGCCTGCCTCCGTATTGCATATCGCGGGCTTCGTAGCCCTCTGCGAGCTGTTCTTGGGTGTTGAGGCTCATTTCGGGTTGTGGAAAGAGCTATTCTGCCTTGTGCCCCGTTCTCAGAAGGGGTCGATATTTCAAGTGGGCGGAGCCGAAGTGTGGCGCATCGCCGGGACCGGATATCTATCCGGAACCCCAAAGAAGGCGTCCGAGGACTGGCCTTCAGAATGGTTTTACATAGAGGACGTCCCGCTGCCGGATCCTGTCCGGATCGGCCTCCCTGAGTTCGACAGTGCTCCACTAAAGAAGCGCCTAAGTTGGCGTCCACGGAGCCCTCAGAGGGAAAGTGACAAGGACGTCTGTTACCTGATGGGCCAGATAAGATTGTTAGCTCATTCCGGACTGACCATGATCGGGGTCATGGACACATGCATCATGCGAGGGGTGCAGCCGCTACAGTACAGAGGCCACCCCATGTGGGACTTCAACGGGGAGGACGACGCCACCCGCTACGGCCGTAAGGGGCCGGATTCGGCTGCGGCTCTAACAAAGACCTTGTCCGCTTTGTACAAGGGAGAAGAGGAGGATTTTCTCCGCGTCGACCCAAAGGGTGAATTTTCTATGTACAATCCCCCAAGCTAGGTAGTGGTCATGACGGTGTCCTGGACTAGGGGGTACTCAACACGTCATCTCCCGATCTGATAGATTGGGCCGAGGACCCCCGTGGCCGTATACTCATGGGCCAGTTTGGGCAGCTGCCGCATACAAGGAAGATTCCACAAAGACTTGGCGATCAAGACGAGGACTTCTCCCCACCGGCGTATTCGGCTAGGACTCTTGTTAACCTAGGCCTCTGGTGCATTATATAAACCAGGGCCAGGCTAGTCGAAACAACTCCATATACAACAATCATACCATAGGCTAGCTTCTAGGGTTTAGCCTCCTTGATCTCGTGGTAGATCTACTCTTGTACTACCCATATCATCAATATTAATCAAGCAGGACGTAGGATTTTACCTCCATCAAGAGGGCCCGAACCTGGGTAAAACATCGTGTTCCCTGCCTCCTGTTACCATCCGGCCTAGACGCACAGTTCGAAACCCCCTACCCGAGATCCGCCAATTTTGACACCGACATTGGTGCTTTCATTGAGAGTTCCGCCGTGTGATCGACAAAAGGATCGATGGCTCGCCTGCAGATCAACTGCGACTTCGGCATCTTCGTCACCAGCTCGACTGGTCACCTTGGTTAGACCAAGAATTGCGCCCCGTGTTCGGATCACCATGTCCGGACGAGGGCCTTTATCAAACATCAACTCCGATCTCTACCAAGATCACGGAGGAATCATCTATGGAGCTCGGGGGCTCAACGTCAACATTGCCCTCAAGCGACCGTGCTGTTTTTCTAGATAGCGAACTCGTATCTGCCACCACCACCTCCTCGAGTATCGCTTTGACGATCGCTTTGGTGGAATTGTGCGGAATTGAGTCTACAACAACCCTGGAAAATTTCGTCGAGTTCCGATGGAGGAATCTCTGGCAATCCACGATATACCGGAGCCCTATCAAATCTGGACGGGAATTTGGATGAGTTTAGGGCGTGGTGTCCAGCTTCTAGATCGACGTCCTTTGGAAGATCCAACCGTTGATCGGCTGCGGAATTCCTATATCTACCACCTCTCAAAATTTCGGCTCAATCCGACCGTCCAAACTCCGGGAACCTTCCGATTAGTGCATCACTTTTCGGATCTGTTTTCTGCGCGAAAACGAATTCGACCCGAGTTCATCTTTTTTATGAACAGGATTTCAGACATCCCTTTTGAAGGAAGTTTTGTATGGGGTATTGTGTTTTGTTCCCGAACACATCCCACTAACTTTAAGATCTTTTGAACATGATCTTCAACATCATGCTGGTGTCAAACCAGTCCGGCAATATTACTCCACGGCCGCCGACCTGCGCTAGACACGTCGTCACTTTAGCCGAGCTCAACTTCTTTGGATCATCATCTCGGCAAGCCGAACAAGAGTCCGGCATCGTGAAGGATAAATCATCATCAACATCGCCGCCCCACGGATTACACGGAGCGAGCATACCGGCATCGCCGCACGGTCGCTTCATCAAGCCGGCATCGACCACGTCACGACCTGCATCGACAGGGTCGCACTATTGCTTCTTCAAGCTGGCGTCCATCACGCCGTCCTACTTCGACATCTCGGCGGGACCGGGGGCTTCGCCATCTCTTCATTGACCGTGCACAGAAAAATGATCCGGGGACTTCGACGTCACTCTGCCGGTCTGCATTGACCGTGCTATGTCACCACTTCGGCGTGTGGAGCTCTCCGCTCCGCCACCTCGGGACCAGCCTGGGGGATGGAACCTTGCCCCGCATCAAGCTCGGACCGCATCATCAATACCGAACGCATTAACCAGCTAAGTCGCTTTCATGCTCAAAGCTTTAATTTCTAACTTGTGTTCGGTTTGACCAAGCATTATACTTTTTTGGAAAAAAGTTGCTTGTAAATTTTTTTCCTTGTCCATACTTTGTTTGTGACGCATAAATTCAAATACCCCGTTTACTTGGGGCTTCCTATATGAAGCTTTTCCTCTTGCATATGATTATACTTGTACGGCTTTGTTCCTTGTTCGTGTATTACGCCACAATATGCACCATATTGACTTAAGCGATTTGCAAGCTGGGTTGCCTCGCTCCTGTGTTTACCCCTACGTTCCCGATTGTTCGGCTAGGGAGTAAAGGGAGCACCTCTGCGATTGTCATGATCGGGTCACCCGAGCCGGACCTCAGACTGGGTGAAGCCGAAAGCTAGCGCTCTTATTGTTTTCAATGATGGTCGGCACACAACGGAACTCATGAGTACAAAAAATCTATTGCACAAGTCTCATAATAACAATGAGCGCCGAAGAAAGGTATCGGTGGGGGTACTATTTTCTTCGAAGATGCTTCTTACACTTTGTAGTAATATAGCATAAGTTCCCTGAGCGCGCTTTGTCTGTTACAGCCTTATGGCCTGATTGCCTGGTTATTGGAAACACCGTCGATATTCTCGACAGATGGAGTACATAACACTTTTTGGTCCTTGACCGAAGAGGGAGAAGCCGACGGTCGGTTAAGACGCGTTTAAAGTTCGGTTGAACATAGATATGATATAAGTACTTCGGTACATGGAATCATTCTTTTACTCAAGTCACTTGGGAGCTCTTAAGTTTATTTGAGCCGTTTTATAATAAGTGTTCTTCTTCTTAGTCGTTGCAAAGTTTTATTATTATTATTATTATTATTTATCACTCCTTTTTTCGACGCGAGTGTGCGGTCACTAGCCGGGGAGCCTAATTTCTCTCTCAAAGCCGCTAGAGTTTAGTTTGCTAAACTGGCCTAATGAGAAGTACTCCGCCCTCGGGATAGGAGGTTGAAGCCGTAGGATGACCCGCTCGAAGTCTTGAGATAGGATGTACCATGTTAAAGCACGACAGAAGCACTTCTTTTTTCTAAGATCAATTTTCGGATTGGCACCGAACACTTGATATTGTTCGGACGTCATGTTTTTACTGACGTTTCTTGGTTTTCCAAGCTTTTTGGCACTTTTAAACTATTTGTGCTTTTCCAGCATTAGTCCCGTAGTGCAACGCCGGACACCTTTAGGGATTCGGCAAAAACATTCTCAGATATTGCTATATATGCATCGGTTTCGAATTGTGTCTTCGGTCAATAGTTGGGTCGCCCGGCTCCTGCAGTTGCTTCCTACGTTCCGTTTTGTTCGGCTAGGCGTGCAAAGGGAGAACCACTGCGATTGTGCTTCCAGCTCACATGGTTAAGCACCTCAGTGGAGAAAGCCGAAAACTGACTGTCACAATAAGCGTAAACTGGTCAGCGATCCGATGACTATGTTAAAAGACGGGCCGTTCATAACATTGGCCGAAGTGTTTACGGCTTGACCCCGACTGTCGCCGAACACTACCGGGGGCTATTAACTGGCCTCCTAAACTAAATCCTCGATATTTTGCTCTTACATTAGAGCTGAGATTTAATGATCATGCTTAGCATGACAACCCAAAGAAAGGAACCGATAGCGGGGCTATTTTCTTTGGAAGACATTTCTTCTGTTAAACAGTAATATAACATATCTCTCTGCGTACCTTTGTTTGTAAAACTATATGGCCAGATTGCCTTGTTTGTTGTAAATCTTTGCCCTCATAAAGGCTTTATATAGTAGGACAAACACTCCTCGGCTACTGGCCGAGGAGGTGGAAGCCGATGGTCGGTCAACAAAGTTTTGTACAATGCGGATCCGAGCATTAATGACGTAAAGTACTTGGATACATAGAGTCATTACACATAATTTGTGATTTTACTATGGATATTGATCCTTAATTCGGCCACCCGTGCCCGCATTAAAGCTCAGCGGCTACTGGGCTTCGGGCTTTTTATTTACAAATATTAAAGGGGCACATCGATCCCCTGATCTAGTGTTGCCACCCGACCAGTGTCTCGGGGGCTACTGCATTGCCTGTTCAATGCAGAAAATTTTAAGTGCAATACAGTTGCCGAGGAGATTTTGATCCTTACGTTGGTCGGCCGCACCCAACCTAAGTCTCGAGGAGTAAGCACGTCGCTTTTTGTGTCCCGAAGTATTCTGCCGAGCTAGGACTTGATCCTCAGGCCGATCTTGCAAATCAACCTGAGTCTCAGCGGCTACTGGGATCAGCGGTCTTACGTCATCCTTCATGTGCATCTCGGGTTTTAGACCGATACACACCTTGAGGGCTACTGGCTATATATCTCGACAGAGAATAAATTGCACCAATAAAAAATATTGACAAAAAATCGGCCTATAGTCGGGGTGGTGCACCACCTTGGAAGCAGTCCGGCATAAAGCTTGGGCGCTAGTGGTTGGCTCCGTAGAGGGCATTTCCGGCATTAAGCTCGGCTAAACTCCTTCAACTTTTTTGAACCAAGGTGATATGACACCTCGGATATAGTCCGGCGTTGGAGCTTGGACACAGTCCGGCGTTGGAGCTCGGATACATTCCGGCGTTGGAGCTCGAAAAGCAGTCCGACGTTGGTGCTCGGCTGCAAAAGATACCTCTAATGCAGTCCAGCGTTGGAGCTCGGACGCAAGAGGACACTGCCTCCCGGGAACAACTTCAAACCCGAGGTGTGGCATAAAAATAACAAGGCATTGATAAAGGCCGGAAACTTAAAGGGGCTCCTCGGATACCCGACGTGTAAACCCGTCGAATGCATTTCGGCGATCCTCAAGATCGAAGATAAAGAAGATTTGTTGAACCAGTTTTCAAGACCGACGACTAAAGATGAAGAACAGTTCGGAAGAATCGAGGAGCGTCCCTAACTTGAAGACCGGTTCAGGGGGCTACTGACGGTGTCCTGGACTAGGGGGTACTCAACACGTCATCTCCCGATCTGATAGATTGGGCCGAGGACCCCCGTGGCCGTATACTCATGGGCCAGTTTGGGCAGCTGCCGCATACAAGGAAGATTCCACAAAGACTTGGCGATCAAGACGAGGACTTCTCCCCACCGGCGTATTCGGCTAGGACTCTTGTTAACCTAGGCCTCTGGTGCATTATATAAACCAGGGCCAGGCTAGTCGAAACAACTCCATATACAACAATCGTACCATAGGCTAGCTTCTAGGGTTTAGCCTCCTTGATCTCGTGGTAGATCTACTCTTGTACTACCCATATCATCAATATTAATCAAGCAGGACGTAGGGTTTTACCTCCATCAAGAGGGCCCGAACCTGGGTAAAACATCGTGTTCCCTGCCTCCTGTTACCATCCGGCCTAGACGCACAGTTCGGGACCCCCTACCCAAGATCCGCCGGTTTTGACACCGACAGGTCACATTTACCTGCCCATTCGTTTTATATTCCCATTGTTAAATATTCAGTCTAATGACTTCAACGCAGGAGCTGCGCCAGGCTGTTAAAGAAATGAACAACCCTCCTCCACAACCCGAGGACCCAGGACGGTCCCTCGGCCCGGCCTCTCAAGAGGATCCAGACTTATCTGTGGAGCTGATTGATGGAGTGTTCCATCAATTGAGCAAGGACAACGCCTTGGTGGCCATTACGGCCGATTACCCGGGGCTGATCCCGACCTCCCAGGTAACTGAGATCGAAGTCCCAGTACCCTGAATAGGGGTCCGCCCTCTCATGTTTTCACTTTCCTGATTACAACCGAACTTTGTAGGGGAGGTTTTTGAGACGAGAGGCCGAACCTGCGGCGACAAGCCAATGAGGGGCCGCAGGACCCCGTTGGCAGAAAAGAGGTGTAGTCCGGACCGAGGCGTCAGCGCAAAGGTATGGAGCGCCCCCTTATCTAGGTGTTATACCTTCAAGGCATATTAACACTCGTGCTCTCTTCAGGACAAAGAGACCTCACCGGACTATATCCGGAGAGGTTGCCAATCGCGCCTCCACCAGCCAGGCTCCAAAGCCTGGTCCGGAGGCGGGGGCGAACACAAGGCGCGCACCGGACACTCCTCCGATGGAGGATGTGGACAGGTTGTCTGCCACCCACTCTGAGGTGGAGAGTGCCATGAACCACAGGCGTCGCCGGACAATTCTTCGCGACGCTTGTTTCTCCCAAGAGGCATTAGATGCCTTTAATTCAGGAGATGCGTAGCTCCGTGCCGCTCAAAATGGTCTAGCCAGAGCCACGGAGCAATATGTAAAAGACATACGGGTAAGAAAATTTTGGTAATTATATATATATGCCAGTAGCCCCCGAGACTTGAATCAGTTAGAATAACTGATTTAAGGATCATTTGTTATGCAGATTCTTACAGAAAAGAATTCCCTACTGTCCAAGGAGCTGGAAGAGTGCAAAGCCCAACTTGAGGCCGCACTAGCCGCGGTAGGGGAGCCTAAGGAGACCCCCTCTGGTAATATACACTTTGAGAGATAAGTATTTTGCAAAGCACGGCATGGGTGCAAATCTGAAAAATGAAATTGCAGATGGCGCCGGATTGAATCCGGAAACGCAACACCTCCTACACCAGCTGAAGGCTGGTGAGAAGGTGCTGACAAAGGTGAGACGGGAGAAGAATGATCTCCAAGATGCCAACACCAAGCTGGGCGTCGACCTTTGAAAAAAAGGTCGACGGGGAAGTTAACTAATAGAGTAATGTCTATAGGTGTGCTAACAGGTCGTCCTGCAGAGGAGATGCCCGGTTCTACGGGTGACCTTCTTCCCGAGCTCTCGCAACTGCTCGAGCGAGTTCGGAAGGCGATGCAAGGCGTCGCCCAGGCCCTGTGGCCATCCATCTCCATGCCCGAAGGTCTTCGAGAGCTTGCGGAGAAGCTAAAGGGAGCACAGCGACGCTTCCGATTGTGGAAGATATTGGCCTGCCGTCAAGGCGCTAGAGAGGCCTGGGCCATGGTGAAGACGCGGTACACCAAGGCTGACCCCAACCACATGGCCGAGGTCAGTCCTGTGGGGCCCGATGGGAAGGAGATCCCTGTAAGCTTAGTATACGGCTAAGTAGAATTGGCCGCAAAGTATTCCCAGCAGGACTGTAAATTAGACAACCTGTTAGATGGTATTGAAGAGGAATACAATCAGTCAGAATGACTATGTAATTTAATTGACATTTATAATGCCTTCTAGCCGGATTGTAGATCGTTTGTCATGGCCGACCTCTTCGCTTCAGCCTCGGGACCTGACGGTCTGGAGTGTGTCCGAATTCCCATGCAGTTATATAAGAACCGGGGAATGCATGGAGACCAGGCATAGGGGTCATTAGTGCGTGAACAGACAAGTGCCCGACTAGTTATGTTATATTACATGGTTAGTAAGAAACATCTTCCAGGGAGAATAGTTCCGTTAGGGGTTCCTTTCCCTGGGAGGCATGCCCTAAAGTGCATGCCCATTCTGCGAAAAAGACGCAGGAAAAAGCATCTGGGGGCGCATAAATAAATAAGTGAAAAGATCATCTTTTAGGTCACCGACCGAATATTCCCTTAAGAACGCTAGCATTCGGCTTCACCCAGTCTGAGGTACACATCCGGCTGATCCGGCAATAACAATCGCAGAGGTGCTCCCTTTACCACCTAGCCGAATAATCGGGAACGTAGGGGTAAGCACAGGAGCCAGGCAACCCAGCTTGGCCAAAACTTAAGTCATATCGATGCATATAATGGTGAAATAAAAGGTACATGCGGAAGTGTAACACATGTGTTGGGCATGAAGCCCGTATAAATAAGCTTCTGTTAAAAGAAGCCCCCAGGTTTAATGAGTGCGAATAGCACGTCATTTGATGAGCCTTTAAAGGCTATAAGAGAAAGGAAGGGGAGAAGGAGAGAAATGTAAGACAGACATTATATAAAAAATGGACAGGGGAAGGAGACGAACACAGAGTCCGGCGCTAGGCATAGAATCTTCGGAGACGGGCTGCGTTCCATGGGTTCGGCTCGAGTCAGTTATCCGACGCATCTCGCAGGCGGTACGCTCCACCAGTCAAGACTTGGTCAATTATGAAGGGACCTTCCCACTTGGCCTTGAGTTTGTCCTTTTCCTTGTCCGGCAGGCGTAGAACTAATTCGCCAATGTTGTAATTTTTGGCCCGTACTTCTCTGCTTTGGTATCTTCGAGCCTGCTGTTGATAGAATGCGGAACGGGCTTTTGCCACGTCACGCTCCTCCTCCAATGCGTCCAAACTGTCCTGCCGATCGAGTTCGGCTTCTCTTTCTTCATACATGCGCACTCGAGGTGAGTCATGAATTATGTCGCAAGGCAGAACTGCCTCTGCACCGTACACCATAAAGAATGGTGTGTATCCGGTGGTGCGATTCGGCGTGGTCCGTAGCCCCCAGAGTACGAAGTCGAGCTCCTCTACCCAGTGCGTGTTAGATTCCTTGAGGGACCGCACTAATCTGGGTTTGATGCCGCTCATGATAAGACCATTTGCATGTTCGACCTGACCGTTAGTTTGTGGGTGATATACGGAAGCATAATTGAGCTTGATGCCCATGTTTTTGCACCAGAGTTTTACCTCGTCGGCCGTAAAGTTCGTGCCATTATCAGTGATGATGCTGTGGGGGATGCCGTAGCGGTGTACAACCCCCGATATAAAGTCTATCACCGGTCCGGATTTGGCCGTCTTAACAGGCTTGGCTTCTATCCATTTGGTGAACTTATCCACCATGACCAGTAAGTATTTTTGCTTGTGGGTTCCGCCTTTAAGGGGTCCAACCATGTCAAGCCCCCAGACCGTGAAGGGCCAAGTGATGGGGATATTTTGGAGGGCGGTGCGTGGCATATGGCTTTGGTTTGCAAAAAGCTGGCAACCGGCACATCGTTGGACTAAGTCCTGGGCGTCTGCCCGGGCCGTCGGCCAATAAAAGCCTGTACGGAAGGCCTTGCTTACAAGGGACCGAGCTGCAGTGTGATGACCGCTGAGTCCGGCATGAATTTCAGCCAGGAGGTTCCGCCCTTCCTCTTCGGAGATGCACCTTTGAAGGACTCCGGTAGTGCTTTTCTTATAAAGCTCTCCCTCGTGAACTTTGTAGGCTTTAGATCGCCGCACTATGCAGCGTGCCTCATTTTGGTCCTCGGGGAGTTCCTGCCTAGTAAGGTAGGCGAGGAATGGTTTTGTCCACGGGGCGATGACGACCATTATTACGTGGGCTGAAGGTGTTATTTCATTGGCAGAGCCTCCGATTGTGTCAGAATGTTCGGTGTCAGGCAGTGCGGTTGGGTCTGGGCTGTTATTGTTCGGCTCCCCTTACCATACTACGGATGGCTTGAACAGCCTTTCCAAGAAGATGTTGGGGGGGGGACTACATCGCGTTTTGCGCCGATGCGTGCCAGGACATCTGCCGCCTGATTATTTTCCCGGGCTATATGGTGAAATTCAAGCCCTTCGAACCGAGCTGACATTTTTAGGACGGCATTGCGGTAAGCTACCATTTTTGGATCCTTGGCATCGAAGTCTCCATTTATTTGGGATATTGCGAGGTTCGAGTCCCCGCGCACCTCTAGGCGTTGAATGCCCATGGATACTGCCATCTGGAGACCATGTAAAAGGGCCTCATATTCGGCTGCATTGTTGGAGGCTGTGTACATAATCTGGAGTACGTATTGAACTGTGTCTCCTGTGGGGGACGTCAAAACAACGCCAACCCCTAGTCCGGCCAACATCTTGGAGCCGTAGAAATGCATGATCCAATTTGCATATGTGCCGTACTCTTTAGGGAGTTCGGCCTCCGTCCATTCTGCGACAAAGTCGGCCAAAACTTATGACTTGATGGCTCACCGTGGCTTATAAGTTATGTCGAACGGGAGGAGCTCAATGGCCCATTTTGCAATCTGGCCCGTTGTGTCACGGTTGTTTATAATATCGTTAATTGGTACTTCCGAGGCTACTGTTATTGAACACTCTTGAAAGTAGTGTCATAGCTTCCGGGATGCCATGAATACCACGTAAGCAATCTTTTGATAATGCGGGTACCGTGATTTGCATGGAGTGAGGACAGTGGACACATAATAGACCGGCTTTTGAAGGGGGAATTTGTGTCCGTCCGTTTCTCGTTCGACGACGAGCACTGCGCTTACAACCTGATGTGTTGCTGCAATGTACAATAGCATTGGTTCGCCAATGTTTGGCGCGGCCAGGACTGGGTTTGTTGCCAATATGGCTTTTATTCCGTCGAGTCCGGCCGTGGCTGCATCCGTCCATTCGAAGTGTTCGGTGCGCCGAAGGAGGCGGTAAAGGGGGAGGGCCTTTTCTCCCAAGTGGGAGATAAAGCGGCTTAGAGCCGCCACGCATCCGGTTAACTTTTGTATTTGTTTGAGGTCTTTTGGGATATCCAATTGTGACAGAGCTCGGATCTTGGCTGGATTTGCTTCAATTCCTCTACCGGATACAATGAAGCCCAAGAGCTTTCCGGCTGGAACGCCAAAAACACATTTTTCCGGGTTGAGCTTGATGTCGTATGTTCGGAGGTTATCAAATGTGAGCCTCAAGTCGTCTACTAGAGATTCGACATGTCTTGTTTTGACGACCACATCATCTACATATGCCTCCACTGTTTTGCCGATCTGGTTTGCCAGACATGTCTGAATCATGCGCTGATATGTTGCGCCGGCGTTTTTGAGCCCGAAGGGCATTGTGTTGAGGCAGAATGGGCCGTATGGTGTGATAAATGCCGTTGCGGCTTGGTCTGATTCTGCCATCTTGATTTGATGGTAGCCGGAATATGCGTCGAGGAAACACAACGAATCATGTCCTGCGGTAGCGTCGATAATTTGATCGATGCGAGGGAGGGGGAAGGGATCCTTTGGGCAAGCCTTGTTAAGGTCTTTAAAATCGATGCACAGGCGCCAGGATTTGTCCTTCTTTGGTACCATCACCAGGTTTGCTAGCCAGTCCGGATGTTTTATATCTCTGATGAATCCGGCCTCCAATAGCTTTGCTAGCTCCTCTCCCATGGCCTGTTTCTTCGGTTCGAAAAAGCACCGAAGAGCCTGTTTGACAGGTTTGAATCCTTTTAGGATATTTAAGCTGTGCTCGGCCAGCCTTCGTGGGATTCCTGGCATGTCTGAAGGGTGCCAGGCAAAAATGTCCCAGTTCTCTCGTAGGAACTCTCGCAGTGCGGCGTCTACATCAGGGTTTAACTGTGCCCCGATGGAAGCTGTTTTATTGGGGTCCGTTGGATGGACCTGGAATTTGACTATTTCGTCCACCGGTTTAAAGGAGGTGGACTTGGATCTTTTGTCGAGTACCACATCATCCCTGTTCACCATGGAGCGCAGCGCAGTCAGTTCCTCAGCCGCTAGGGCTTCGAATAGTGCCTCGAGGGCCAGTGCGGCTCTCTTGTTTTAGGCGCGGAGTGCTATGTCCGGATCACTAGCGAGAGTGATGATCCCATTAGGCCCGGGCATCTTGAACTTCATGTACCCGTAATGGGGTATTTCTTTGAAGATTGTAAACGCTTCCCGCCCTAGCAGAGTGTGATAACCGCTGCTGAACGGAGCCACATGGAACATGACCTCTTCGGACCTGTAATTATCCGGCGTGCCGAACACTACATCTAGTGTGATTTTTCCTGTACAGCGCGCTTCCCGACTGGGGATTATTCCTCTAAAGGTTGTGCTGCTTCGCTCAATGCGGTTCCGGCCTATTTCCATTTTTTGAAGGGTTTCCTCATAAATGAGGTTCAATCCGCTGCCGCCGTCCATGAGTACCTTGGTAAGAAGAAAGCCGTCCACTATTGGACTCAGGACCAATGCGGCTGGTGCTCGGGCTATTCGGAATTTAGGTTCATCACTGGCGTTAAAGGTAATAGCCGTGTCACTCCATGGGTTTATTGTTGCTACTTGGTAGACTTCGGCAAGGCTGCGGAGTGTCCTTCAACATGGTGAATGCAGCTCAGGCAGAGGACTCGTCAGATGTCATCATGGGTAACCTTCCTGTTAAGAATGTTCCTGCAAAAGTTCTTTTTGACACTGGTGCATCACATTGCTTCATTTCTAAACCTTTTGCATCAAAGTATGAGTGCGATTATCAGCATTTGCAAAGACCTTTGCAAATCATGTCATCGGGCAAGCAAATGACAGCTAATATCTGCGTCCCGGATGTTACTATCACGTTGTGCGACTACAAGTTTCTGGCTTCTCCTATTGTTCTGGGCGACTCAGATATTGATCTTATTCTCAGAATGGATTGGCTTTCTAAGCACAAGGCTCATCTTGATTGTGCTGTCAGGCAGATTCAATTGACTCATTCGTCTGAGGATGTAATTGTCTTTGCCGCTCGGGACAATACCATCCGTCTTTTTTCTCTCAATGAGAAGGGTGAACTGGATTCCATCTCTCAAATTCCAGTCGTTTGCGAATATCAAGACGTCTTTCTAGAAGAGCTTCCAGGAATGCCTTCGCACCGGCCAGTTGAATTTGTCATCGATCTTGAGCCTGGCACGGAACCTGTTTGCAAACGTCCTTACAAGCTTGGACTTGAAGAGTTGAAGGAGCTGAAGAAGCAACTCGATATTCAAGAGCGAATGGGTCTCATCCGACCTAGTTCTTCTCCGTGGGGTTTTGGAGTTCTTTTTGTGAAGAAGAAGGATGGAACGGACCGACTCTGTGTTGACTATCGTCCATTGAACAAGAAGACTATAAAGAACAAGTACCCACTTCCCAACATCAACGAGCTGTTTGAACAACTCAAAGGTGCTCAAGTATTCTCCAAGCTTGATCTCCGTATGGGCTATCACCAGATTTGAATTCGTGAGTAAGATATCCCCAAGACCGCATTCAGAACAAGCTATGGTTCATATGAATACACTGTCATGTCTTTTGGCCTCGTGAATGCTCCTCCGACTTTCTCTCGCATGATGAACTTCATCTTCAACCCCTACACAAATGACTTCGTCTTGGTCTACCTCGATAACATTTTGGTCTTTTCCAAGAACAAGGAAGATCATGCCAAGCACTTGCGTTTGGTGCTCGATAAGCTCAGAGAACATCAGTTCTATGCCAAGTTTTCAAAGTGCGAGTTTTGGCTCGATGAGGTTCTCTACCTTGGGCATATCATCTCTGCCAAGGGCATAGCGGTGAATCCTGAGAAGGTGTCTGCAATTGTGAATTGGGAACCACCTCAGAACGTGAAGCAACTCTGCAGTTTCCTTGGTCTCGCAAGCTACTGTCGAAGGTTCATTGAGAACTTTTGAAAGATCGCAAAGCCTCTTTCCAACCTTCTCCAGAAGCACGTGAAGTACGTTTGGTCTCCTAAGTGTGACATCGCTTTCAACACCTTGAAAGAGAAATTAGTCACTGCTCCAGTTCTGACTCCTCCTGATGAATCCAAACCGTTCGAGGTCTTCTGTGATGCCTCTCTTCAAGGTCTTGGTGCAATGTTGATGCAAGAGAAGCAAGTTGTGGCTTATACCTCTCGCCAGTTGAAGCCCAACGAGAAGAACTACCCCACTCACGACCTCGAGTTGGCGGCAGTTGTGCATGCTCTTTTGACTTGGAGACATCTCTTATTGGGAAGAAAAGTGGACATCTTCACTAATCATAAGAGTCTCAAGTACATCTTCAGTCAGCCTAATCTCAACCTCAGGCAGACCCTTGGGTCGAAATGATTCAAGAGTATAATCCGAGCATCGAATATACTCCAGACAAGGCCAATGTAATTGCTGACACTTTGAGCAGGAAGGCTTACTACAACAGTTTGATTCTCAAGCCTTACCAACCCGAGCTTTGTGAAGCTTTCCGCAAACTCAATCTGCAAGTTTTTCCTCAAGGTTTCCTCGCCAACCTCCAAGTCTCACCTACTTTGGAAGATCAGATTCACGAGGCTCAACTTCTTGATGCTATGGTGAAGAAGGTGAAGATTGGGATTGCCAAGAGTCAACCCAAGTACAAGTGCTATCGCCTTGATGACAAGGATACTCTATTCTTCGAGGATTGCATTGTTGTGCCTAAAGGTGACCTTCGTAAAGTCATTATGAACAAGGCTCAAAATTCACTCCTCTCCATCCACCCTGGAAGCACGAAGATGTACCATGACCTCAAGCAGGCTTATTGGTGGACTCGAATGAAGCACGAGATTGCTCAGTTCATGAATGAATGTGATGTCTGTAGAAGAGTGAAGGCAGAACACCAACGACCAGCTGGTCTCCTCCAACCTCTTGCCATTCCAGAATGGAAGTTTGACCACATTGAGATGTACTTCGTGACTGGGTTTCCAAAGTCTAAGCATGGCAATGATGCTATATTCGTTGTCATTGACAAACTCACTAAAGTGGCTCACTTTCTGCCTATCAAAGAGTCTATCACAGCAGCTCAATTGGCGGATCTTTATACCTCTCGGATTGTCTCTCTGCACGGCATTCCACAGTTGATTTCTTCAGATCGTGGCAGCATCTTCACCTCGAAGTTTTGGGATTCTTTTCAGAAGGCCATGGGCACCAACATCCGTTTCAGCACAGCTTTTCATCCTCAAACTAGTGGCCAAGTTGAGCGTGTCAATCAGATTCTTGAAGATATGCTCAGGGCTTGCGTTATCTCCTTCGGTATGAAGTGGGAAGATTGTCTTCCATATGCCGAGTTCTCCTACAACAACAGCTTTCAAGCGAGTTCGGGCAAGGCCCCTTTTGAAATTCTCTATGGCAGGAAGTGCCGTACTCCTCTTAACTGGTCAGAGACTGGTGAACGTCAACTTCTCGGAAATGACTTGATCACAGAGGCAGAGGAGGTGTGCAAAGTCATTCGTGATAACCTCAAAGCAGCGCAATCGCGCCAGAAGAGCTACTATGATAGTAAGCATCGTGATTTGGCTTTCGAGATCGGAGACCATGTTTACCTCCGCGTCTCTCCAATGAAAGGTACTCTTCGCTTTGGTATCAAAGGGAAGCTTGCCCTAGATACGTGGGTCCTTTCAAGATCATCAGCAAGAGAGGCAATCTCGCCTATCAACTCGAGCTTCCCTCCAACTTCGCAAACGTGCACGAGGTGTTCCATGTCTCTCAGCTCCGCAAGTGCTTCAAGACCCCTGACCGCACCGTCAACTTCGAAGACATTGATCTCCAAGAAGACCTTTCTTATCGTGAGCACCCAGTTGCTATTCTTGAAGAAACTGAGTGCAAGACTCGCAATAAGTCAATTAAATTCCTCAAAGTCAAGTGGTCACACCATTCCGACCGTGAAGCCACCTGGGAATGCGAGGATCACCTCCGTTCTGAGTACCCGGCGTTTTTCCAGTCCTAGATCTCGGGACGAGATCCTTTCGTAGTGGTGGAGTGTTGTAACACCCCGGGTGTAATTTACCTTATCTGTACTCCAACTCTTGCCGTTTTCGGCCTAAGTTATTTTATTTTCTTGGTGTCGGGCTTTTGTCTCCGTGTGTTGTTGTCTTTGTCATGCATCTCATATCATGTCATCATGTGCATTGCATTTGCATACGTGTTCGTCTCATGCATTCGAGCATTTTCCCCGTTGTCCGTTTTGCATTCCGGCGCTCCTATGCCCTCCGGTGGTCCTTTCTACCTCTTTTCGTGTGTGGGGGTTAAACATATCCGGATTAGACCGAGACTTGTCATGCGGCCTTAGTTTACTACCGGTAGACCGCCTGTCAAGTTTCGCGCCATTTGGACTTTGTTTGATACTCCAACGGTTAACCGAGGGACCGAGAAGGCCTCGTTTGTGTTACAGCCCAACACCCTTTCCAATTTGGCCCAAAACCCACCTAAACCCTCTCCATCACCTAGAGCATTCGATCACGATCACATGGCCGAAAACCGTGCTCAATTTGGAGCCTCCTAGCTCCTCCTACCTATGAATATAGACACTCCCCCGAAATTTCGGGTCATTTCCAACCCTACCCTAGCTCCCCGCTCCTTCGCCGCGCCGGACACGTCCGGAGCGGACCGGACGCATCCACCACCGCCGTCCGCGCCAATCAGGAGCTTCCAAGTGGCTCCACTCTGGCCGCCGCCACCGCAGCCCGCTCGGGCCCGGGGCAGGCCCTCCCCAGCCCGCGCGGCCCCGCGCGAGGGAGTCGCGCCGCCCGCGCTGGCCTCCCGCTCCGCCGCCGACGCGCCTCGACGCCGGTGCCGCCCGCCGCCGCCATCCGCTCCAAGTCTGGCGCCGAGCCCCGCCGCTATCCGCTTCCGGTGCCGCCACCGACCACCGCGCCCGACGCCGCCGTCCTCCTCTCCGGCACCGGCGCACCCCGGCGAGCCCCTCCACTCCGGCCGCCGCGTTCTTCGTCCCTGGCGAACCTCGGCATCCGCGCTGCTACAGTACCGGATCTGCATCCAGATCCATATTCAAACGAGGGTTGACTTTTATCCCCGAACCCTAGTCTTTTTGCAAAATTTGACATGCCGTAACTTCCTCTCCGTCGCTCCGATTCACGCGTGTATCATATCAAAATGTTCGTCTCGACGAGTACATCATTTCATCTCATTGCATCATTTTCATTTGAGCTCATCTTGATGCCCGAAATGCGGTTGGAAGAGGGCTATGTGATGAATTTGTCAGATCTGTTTCAGCAAATGGCATTTTGTCATTTTTTCCATGATTAATGTGTGCATGCTATGATCCTGAGCTCTACATGAGTTTTGTTATATGCCATGCCATATTTACAAAGGTTCTTACCATCTATTTTTGTGATATTTGTGGTGACTAGCACAAGCTTGCAAAGTAGCGTAATCAGTAATGCCGATTTCAGGGACTTAGAATTTCACTAAGTCCTTGTCCTGATTTTGTTGTTAGGCCATATGTTCATGTTGTTTCCTAGTGATCCGTGCCTCTTTTGAGGATGATCAGTAAGGATGTTTTGTTAACATTGTGGTGCCCTATCCATCCATGTCTTTGTTTGCATTTATGGAGCACCCTATCTTGAGTCAATCGATCTCTACTTTTGCTATAAAGTGAATCCTGGCAGATTGTTGACATGTTTAGCGATTTTGCCGAGGATGTTGCTATTGATCCGTGCATGCTATGTTGTTGTTCTTGCCATGTCTAGCTTCTATGCCATGTATTCTTGATGGGTGTATGCTTAGTTTATCATGCCATGCTCTGTAGTGAGTGCATAGAGCTCGTAAACATGCCTACCCGTTAACTGATTTGCATGCTCGAGTGTTTCACTAAGTCTGAGATATGTTTGTGTTTTTGCCATGTTCACATGCTTGCAATTGTATTTTCTGATCCCTTTTGGCTCAAGGTCACTAAGGGACTTTTGTTAAGTGCTTTGAGTAGCTTCATGCCATGCCTTGATTTGCCATGTTAAGTTCCTGTAGCATGTAGTTTGCATGCTCTAAAGTGTGCTTACCTGATGTTAAAATTCCAGACTTGTGTTAATTTCACTAAGTCTGAAACCTGTTATCATTTGCACTTTTGCCATGCTTGTTTGAACCTGTTAATGGATAGCCGTAGCTCAGTGTTCATCTTTTGTCAAGCATCATGAGTGGATCCCTGCCATGTATTTTGTTGTCATGTTTGAGTGCTTAGCATATTTATCTTGATGCATTTAGTTGGTCACTTGCTGATTATCGCAGACCGGTGCCATATTTGTTTTGCTTGCCATTTCCAAACCGTGCATCCGATTCCGGTGATCTTTATATCGATTTCAACCGAAATCACCTCACCTTTCCAGTGGCACTCTTGGATTTCCAAGTTGAGGCCAGGTTCAATCATTCCTTGTCAAATCTTGCATATGCATCACATATCGCATCCCGCATAGCATACCATGTTTGCATCATGTTGTTCGAGCTTGCACGTGGTTGATTGTGTTCCTTTTGCTTGTTTGTCTTGTTTGGGTAGAGCCGGGAGACGAGTTCGTAACGAGGAGCCCGTTGAGTTTGCTTACGAGGATCAAGTCAACTCTGACAACTTTGCAGGCAAGATGACCATACCCTCGAAATCACTTCTATCTTTGCCTTTGCTAGATGCTCGCTCTTTTGCTATGCCTATGCTACGATACCTACCACTTTCTTATCATGCCTCCCAAATTTCCATGTCAAACCTCTCACCCACCATGTCCTAGCAAACCGTTGATTGGCTATGTTACCGCTTTGCTCAGCCCCTCTTATAGCGTTGCTAGTTGCAGGTGAAGATTGGAGACCGTTCCTTGTTGGAACATTATTTATTGTTGGGATATATTACCATTATCTTGTTTATCTTAATGCATCTATATACTTGGTAAAGGGTGGAAGGCTCGGCCTTTGCCTAGTGTTTTGTTCCACTCTTGCCGCCCTAGTTTCCGTCATATCGGTTTTATGTTCCCGGATTTTGCGTTCCTTACGCGGTTGGGTTATAATGGGAACCCCTTGACAGTTCGCCTTGAATAAAAAACTCCTCCAGCAATGCGTGAGCGGATAACAATTTCACACAGGAAACAGCTATGACCATGATTACGCCAAGCTATTTAGGTGAGACTATAGAATACTCAAGCTTTTCCAGCAATTCCCAACCTTGGTTTTACCATTTTCCACCTAGCCTTTTTTTCCCTTGGGTTTCCGGAGCCCGAGGGTCATCTTATTTTAACCCCCCCCCCCCGGGCCAGTGCTCCTCTGAGTGTTGGTCCAAACTAGAGTCCTGTGCAGCACCCCCTCGGGGAAACTCGAGGTTTGGTTTTAGTTGTATGGAGCGCTCATCTGAGTGTGCCCTGAGAACGAGATATGTGTAGCTCCTATCGGGATTTGTCGGCACATTCGGGCGGTGTTGCTGGATTTGTTTTAACCTGTCGAAGTGTCTTGAAGAACCGAGGTACCGAGTCTGATCGGAACGTCTCGGGAGGAGGTCTATTCCTTCGTTGACCGTGAGAGCTTGTCATGGGCTATGTTGGGACTCCCCTGCAGGGATTTGAACTTTCGAAAGCCGTGCCCACGGTTATGGGCAGATGGGAATTTTTTAATGTCCGGTTGTAGATAACTTGAACCTTTACTTAATTAAAATGAATCAACCGTGTGAGTTACCGTGATAGCCTCTTTTCGGCGGAGTCCGGGAAGTGGACACGGTGTTGGAGTAATGCTTGCCGCAGGATTGCCCTCTAGTTATGCGTTCGCGCTTTGCCTTCTCTTCTCGCTCTCTTTTGCGAACAGGATAGCCACCATATATGCTAGTCGCTTGCTGCAGCTCCACACATATTTACCTTACCTTACCTATTAAGCTTAAATAGTCTTGATCGCGAGGGTGCGAGATTGCTGAGTCCCTGTGGCTCACAGATTACTATTACACTAGATGCAGGGCCTGATGATTCCGCTCCAGATGGCGCGCTTGAGCTCAAGTGGGAGTTCGACGAGGACTCTCAACGTTACTACGTGTCTTTCCCTGATGATCAGTAGTGGTGCCCAGTTGGGGTGATCGGGACTGTGTCGCATGTTGGGTTATCTTTTATTTTGGTGCCATAGTCGGGCCATGAGTGTTGAATGTTGTAATGCTATTTATGTACTTGATTGACGTGGCGAGTGTAAGCCAACTATGTTATCTCCCCTTTTATTATCTATATTACAAGGGATGTTGTGAAGATTGCCTAACTTGCGACATTGCTTTCAATGCGGTTATGCCTCTAAGTCGTGCCTCGACACGTGGGAGATATAGCCGCATCGAGGGCGTTACAAGAGGGAGGAAGAAATAGTAAATACAGAGCAAACAAAGCATAATAGGACAACAGACAAAGCTAGACATATTCTAACGCGGTGCTACCCGATACCGGTGAAAGATTAAGTTAACCGGGAAAGTTTTCTCGGTTCCGGTCCTGTGTCAGACAGATGATCGGAGGGGGAATGTTCCATGTTCAGCATGCTAGGGGCATGTGACAGATGAACGGACCGAGTATTCGGATTCGTCTCGTCATTCTGAGAAAATTTCATGTATAAAACTTTTTCATCCGAGTTACAGATTATTTTCTATTAATTTTCAAAGCTTTAAGCAAAATCCTGAAAATCCCTCAAATTCTGCTAAGTCTGAAAAGCCTTCAGTTTTAAACACCACTTAGCCGTTTTCCGAAGGCAATTGCTATTGATCTGTACATCCTATGATTTTGTGCCTTATATCAATTGTGAGCATTTTTCTGCAATCTACACTTTAGTATCACTTTTATCTATATTAGTGCTCATTATCTTGATCATCAACGGCTCTAAAGTAGTCATGAAAATAAAGCTGCTTTCAGCCTTTCACTTAACAGAACTTAGACTCTCGTCATTTTCATAGCATTTAAACCTCACACCTTTTGAAATTGGTCCAATGAAATGTTTTGAACCTTGTCAAGTGTACTACATATCCATATAATTTTTACTCACATTGGGAAAAGTTTTGTTGTTGTTTTGCTGCTGTGCAAATTGGCATCCAGCATAGATTTGCAAAAGCTAGCACGCGCTACAGTGACACATAGTCACACACACACACACCACGCTGCACAACACCACGGCCATGGCTAGCGGCGGCAGCAGTGCAGAGCATCAGTAGGGGTTAGGCAGCAGCAGCATAACAAACGGCACCAAGGGGAGGCAGCCGCAGCACGCACAGCAAGCAACACGTGGTGGCGAGGCCGCGCGCGCACATGCATGAGGGCGCGGGTAGGGGCGCTAGTAGCAGCAGAGCATGTCACGGCAAGGAACAACAAGCAGCAGACTAGCAGCGCATGGCCGCGGCGTTCGGCCAGAACGACACATGAGCTCGGAAACGAGCAGGGCAACGGGTTAGGCGGCATATACTTGGTGTCTCGTGCACACACACACCATCAGAAGGAGAAGGTGAGCACGGCCTCGTCGTATTCGACGACCATGGCGGACAGTGGTGCCGGAGCTTGTGGATTTCTTGCTAGGGGAGGAGCCGGAGCTCGGGAAGAGAGGCAAAGGGGGGCGGGGCTCACCGACGGAGCTCATGGAGGCTCTTCGGAGTCTTAGAAGTGCAGGACGGCGACGAATCGAGGTGGCGGACGGCGGTGATGGACGGGGATGTAGTGACTCAATCCGGTCTTCCCGGGGCGGTCTTTCTCGAACCGACCACGGTGGTCGACGTAGACGACGGAGGCGCGCCTCCGAACATCTTTGTGAGGCCCGGGGACGATGGTGGCCATGAGAACGGCGGCGGTCATGGCGGGGGACAGCTCTGTTGCGTGCGGGAGAGAGGAGAACGAGCGAGGGAGGGGGTGAGTGGGGGCTAGGGTTTGCCCGGGGGCTCGACGACGACTTATAGGACGTCGGGGAGCACGGATGGATGACACGTGGCGATCTACGACATCGACGAGTGCCCGATGGCCACCACGCGCGATGTGAGCAGTAGGTAGGAGGAGAACTCCAGGTGGGCTGGGCCGCACCTGTAGCTAGCGGGCCTAAGTGCACAGTATATTTTCTTCATCTCCTTTTATCTTTTCTGTTTTAAACTTTCACCTTTCTTTTTTGTTTCTAGCTACAGCTTGGTATTTATTTGAGTGAGCAAACGAATTTTGTTATAGACGAAACTTGGCACATAAATACAGTACGATAGCATAGGCCCACACACAAAGTTTCTTGTGGTTCAGGAAAAGTAAGAAAATATGTTAGAATTTAAACGACCAAATTAAATGTTGTTGGTCCACCAAAATATTGCCATGGCAAAAATAGAAATCCAATTTGAGTTGATTTATTCATGACAATTACTTGGCAAATACTTGCAACCCATCGAACATTTTTATTTGACAGATTAAATAAATAAGAATTTGGCTTGTATTTCAAAAGGAATTTGGATTTGAATTTTCTCAAGTGGCAATTTATTCTGAAAAACATGATGACATGGCATCATTAAAGGGGAGATCACTGTAGCATGATTCTCGGGGTGTTACAGGCCCAGAGATACCTCTCCGATACTCGGAGTGACAAATCCTAATGTCGATCTATGCCAACTCAATAAACACCTTTGGAGATACCTGTAGAGCATCTTTATGATCAACCGGTTACGTTGTGACGTTTGATAGCACACAAGGTATTCCTTCGATATTTGGGGGTTGCGTAATCTCATAGTCGAAGGAATATGTATTTGTCATGAAGAAAGCAATAGCAATAAACTGAACGATCAATATGCTATGCTAACGGATGGGTCTTCTCCATCACACATTCTCCTAATGATGTGATCCCGTTATCAAATGACAACACATGTCTATGGTTAGGAAACCTAACCATCTTTGATCAACGAGCTAGTCTAGTAGAGGCTTACTAGGGACACGGTATTTGTTTATGTATTCACACATGCATTTAAGTTTCCGATCAATACAATTCTAGCATGAATAATAAACCTTTACCATGAATAACGAAATATAAAATAACAACTTTATTATTGCCTCTAGGGCATATTTCCTTCACTCATATGCTCCATGATGTTCAAAACGCCTTTGAAGTCCTGGTTGTAAGAAATACAACATGGCGCACTGAACAATTGAGTGGTCATCAACACGCGACTGCGAGGCGTTAACAACGTCAACAGTCGCTGGAGGGGGTGGCGCACCAAGCAGTGCATCAAGGACATAAGACTTTTGGGCAGCCTTGAGGATAATCCACATATTATGGGCCCAGTCCACAAAGTTTCTTCCATCATCTTTCAGCTTAGCTTTCTCTAGGAACGCATTGAAATTCAGGTGAGCTACTGCACGAGCCATTGATCTACAACATAATTTGCAAAGATAACTTAGACTATTGTTCAAGATAATGAGTTCAATTAATCATATTACCTAAGAACTCCCACTCAAATCAACGTACCTCCGGTTGTCCGAGTGTAACATGATCCAAATTCACCAACCCAAGTCCGATCATCATGTGAGAAGAGGTGGTTTCAATGGTGAACATCTCCATGTTGATCATATCTACTATATGACTCATGTTCAACCTTTCGGTCTCTTGTATTCCGAGGCCATGTATGTACATGATAGGCCCGTCAAGTTTAACCCAAGTGTTCCGCATGTGCAAAACTGGCTTGCACCCATTTGTTGGTGCAACAAACATCCACATTTGCTGACTGAACCCATGCACAGGCATGGCAACGATCACATATTCAATCTCCAAGGCATGTCATCAAGCCAAGCTAGAAAATCCGCTCTTCGTGAGATCAAGAAGAGCATTAAGAAGAACAAAATAGCTGTGAGCCACCTTGGGAGGGCCTCCCTTGTAGGGCAGGAAAGCCTGGCCAGGTCGAGGCCGCCCCCAAGAACAAGTCCACGTACGCCCCCGCAGGCTTGCCGAGGCCGCCAAGATCAAACCCCGCCATACACCTTCAAAGGATCATCACCAAGACGCCACCACTCCACCCTGTCACACCCAAGTCACTTATTAGTGCGGTGACAAGGTGCTTAGCAACCAGGAGGATCCTATCAGGCATGTGGCAGCATCAAAGAGAAGAGATTAGCTTTATTGACACCCATCCAGGAGGCGTGTCAAGTTGATGAGAACATGCGGATAAGCGATGCAATAGGCTTGCCGGGATTCGCCCTCGACACGACACCTAGCTATGCATTTAATGCACTTTTTCCTAACTGCCAGAGTTAGGTATGATAACACTCTTAGATATCTAATCACACCCAAATGACTAACCAACCCCTTCAACATGTCGTTGATCGATACGTCTCCAACGTATCTATAATTTTTTTATTGTTCCATGCTATTATATTATCTGTTTTAGATGTTTATGGGCTTTATTATGCAATTTTATATTATTTTTGGGACTAACCTATTAACCCAGAGCCCAGTGCCAGTTTCTATTTTTTTCCTTGTTTTAGACTATCGCAGAAAAGGAAAATCAAACGGAGTCCAATTGACCTGAAACTTCACGGAACTTATTTTTGGACCATAAGAAGCCCACGGAGTATCGGAGATGGACCAGAAGAGTCTCGGGCTGCCCACGAGGGTGGGGGCGCGCCCACCCCCCTGGGCGCGCCCACCTACCTCGTGGACAGCCCGGAGATCCACCGATGTACTTCTTCCTCCTATATATACCCATATACCCTAAAAACTTCGAGGAGCGGAATAGATCAGGGGTTCTGCTGCCAGAAGCCTCCGCAGCCACCGAAAACCAATCTAGACCCATTCTGGCACCCTGCCGGAGGGGGAATCCCTCACCGGTGGCCATCTTCGTCATCCCCGTGCTCTCCATGACGAGGAGGGAGTACTTCTCCCTCGGGGCTGAGGGTATGTACCAGTAGCTATGTGTTTGATCTCTCTCTCTCTCTCGTGTTCTTGAGGTGGTACGATCTTGATGTATCGCGAGCTTTGCTATTATAGTTGGATCTTATGATGTTTCTCCCCCTCTACTCTCTTGTAATGGATTGAGTTTTCCCTTTGAAGTTATCTTATCGGATTGAGTCTTTAAGGATTTGAGAACACTTCATGTATGTCTTGCGTGGGATACCCGTGGTGACAATGGGTTATTCTATTGATCCACTTGATGTATGTTTTGGGATCAACTTGCGGGTTCCGCCCATGAACCTATGCATAGGGGTTGGCACACGTTTTCGTCTTGACTCTCCGATAGGAACTTTGGGGCACTCTTTGAAGTACTTTGTGTTGGTTTGAATAGATGAATCTGAGATTGTGTGATGCATATCGCATAATCATACCCACGGATACTTGAGGTGACATTGGAGTATCTAGGTGACATTAGGGTTTTGGTTGATTTGTGTCTTAAGGTGTTATTCTAGTATGAACTCTATGATAGATTGAACGGAAAGAATAGCTTCGTGTTATTTTACTACGGACTCTTGAATAGATCGATCAGAAAGGATAACTTTGAGGTGGTTTCGTACCCTACCATAATCTCTTCGTTTGTTCTCCGCTATTAGTGACTTTGGAGTGACTCTTTGTTGCATGTTGAGGGATAGGTATATGATCCAATTATGTTATTATTGTTGAGAGGACTTGCACTAGTGAAAGTATGAACCCTAGGCCTTGTTTCCTAGCATTGCAATACCGTTTGTGCTCACTTTTATCATTAGTTACCTTGTTGTTTTTATATTTTCCGATTACAAAGACCTTTATCTACTATCCATATACCACTTGTATCACCATCTCTTCGCCGAACTAGTGCACCTATGCAATTTACCATTGTATTAGGTGTGTTGGGGACACAAGAGACTCTTTGTTATTTGGTTGCAGGGTTGCTTGAGAGAGACCATCTTCATCCTACGTCTCCTACGGATTGATAAACCTTAGTTCATCCACTTGAGGTAAATTTGCAACTGTCCTACAAACCTCTGCACTTCAAGGCCCAACAACGTCTACAAGAAGAAGGTTGTGTAGTAGACATCAAGCTCTTTTCTGGCACCGTTGCCGGGGAGGTTAGCGCTTGACGGTATATCTTTAGATCTTGTAATCGAATATTTTTGTTTCTTTTTTTAGCACTAGTTTAGTTTATAAAAGAAAACTACAAAAAAATATGGAATTGAGTTTGCCTCATACGCTTCATCATTTTAATGTCTTTCGTGAGTATGATGGAAGGGAAAATTGCACCGAAGTGTTAGAAGAAGAATGCATTAAAATGTTTGGCACTAAATATTTGAATGATGAGCATGATTGCAATGTTGTTAGTATGAATTCCTTGAATATCCATGATAATAATGATATGCAAAGCCACAAGCTTGGGGAAGCTATGTTTGATGAAGATGATATTTTTTGTCCCCCAAGTTTTGATGAGAAAATTTATTATGATGAAAGCATGCCTCCTATTTATGATGATTATATTGATGAAAGTGGATTTGGAGAGGTCGTGACTTTATTTTGTGATGAATCCACTATTCCGGAAGAGGTTCCAATTGATTATGAGAACAAAGTTGTTATCTATGATGATTATTGTGATGACTTGTATGCTATAAAGAATAATGACATCCATGAAACTTGTCATCATGATTTTAGTTTTCAATTGGATTATGCCTCACATGATAATTATTTTGTTGAGTTTGCTCCCACTATTATTCCGAATGAGAAGAATTTTGCTTATGTGGAGAGTAATAAAATTTATATGCTTGTAGATCATGAAAAGAATGCTTTAGGTGCTGGTTATATTTTTGAATTAATTCATGATATTACTGAAAAGTATTATGAGGGAGGAACATATGCTTGTAGGAATTGCAATAATACCAAGTTTCCTCTCTATGTGCTTAAAGTTTTAAAGTTATGCTTGTTTTGCCTCCCTATGCTAGTTGATTATTGCTCCCATAAATTGTTTGCTCACAAAATACCTATGCATAGGAAGAGGGTTAGACTTAAATGTGCTAATCATATTATTCATGATGCTCTCTTTATGTTTCAATTCTTATCTTTTATGTGAGCATCATTGAAATCATCATGCCTAGCTAGGGGCGTTAAACGATAGCACTTGTTGGGAGGCAACCCAATTTTATTTTTGTTCCTTGATTTTTGCTCCTTTTTAGTAATAAATAATTTATCTAGCCTCTGCTATGATTTGATTTTTATGTTTTAATTAGTATTTGTGCCAAGTAGAACCGTTGGGAAGACTTGGGGAAAGTCTTTGCGATCATGCTGTAAAAAACAGAAACTTTAGCGCTCACGAGAATTTCTGCCATTTTTTATTGAAGAGTGATATTTAGTTAATTATTTTTGCATACGATTAATAGATAAATTCCTCACATCCAGAAGTTTATTTTAGAATTTTTGGGGTTCCAGAAGTATATGTTTGATCCAGATTACTACAGACTGTTCTGTTTTTGACAGATTCTGTTTTCTATGTGTTGTTTACTTATTTTGATGAATCTATGGCTAGTAAAAGAGTTTATAAACCATAGAGAAGTTGGAATAAAGTAGGTTTAACACCAATATAAATCAAGAATGATTTCATTACATTACCTTGAAGTGGTGTTTTGTTTTCTTTCGCTAACGGAGCTCACGAGATTTTCTATTTTGAGTTTTGTGTTGTGAAGTTTTCAAGTTTTGGGTAAAGATTCGATGGATTATGGAATAAGGAGTGGAAAGAGCCTAAGCTTGGGGATGCCCAAGGCACCCCAAGGAAATATTCAAGGAAAACCAAGAGCCTAAGCTTGGGGATGCCCCGGAAGGCATCCCCTCTTTCGTCTTTGTTCATAGGTAACTTTACTTGGAGCTATATTTTTATTTACCACACGATATGTGTTTTGCTTGGAGCGTCATTTTATTTTATTTAGTTTTACTTGATTTTTGAATAAAATACCAAGATCTGAAATTATTAAATGTTAGAGAGTCTTCACATAGTTGCATAATTATTCGACTACTCATTGAGCTTCACTTATATCTTTTGGAGTAGTTTGTTATTTGCTCTAGTGCTTTACTTATATCTTTTTAGAGCACGGCGGTGGTTGTATTTTATAGAAATTAATGAACTCTCGTGCTTCACTTATATTATTTTGAGAGTCTTTAGAACAGCATGGTAGTTTGCTTTGGTTATGAAACTAGTCCTAATGATGGGTATCCAAGAGGGATATAATAAAAACTTTCATATAAAGTGCATTGAATACTATGAGAAGTTTGATACTTGATAATTGTTTTGAGATATGGAGATGGTGATATTAGAGTCATGCTAGTTGAGTAGTTGTGAATTTGAGAAATACTTGTGTTGAAGTTTGTGATTCCCATAACATGCACGTATGGTGAACCGTTATGTGATGAAGTCGGAGCATGATTTATTTATGATTGCCTTCCTTATGAGTGGCGGTCGGGGACGAGCAATGGTCTTTTCCTACCAATCTATCCCCCTAGGAGCATGCGCGTAGTACTTTGTTTCGATAACTAATAGACTTTTGCAATAAGTATGTGAGTTCTTTATGACTAATGTTGAGTCCATGGATTATACGCACTCTCACCCTTCCACCATTGCTAGCTTCTCGAATACCGCGCACCTTTCGCTGGTATCATACACCCACCATATACCTTCCTCAAAACAGCCACCATACCTACCTATCATGGCATTTCCATAGCCATTCCGAGATATATTGCCATGCAACTTTCCACCGTTCCATTTACTATGACACGCTCCATCATTTTCATATTGCTTCGCATGATCATGTAGTTGAAATTTTAGTTGTGGCAAAGCCACCATTCATAATTCTTTCATATAAGTCACTCATGCATCATTGCTATCCCGGTATACCGCAGGAAGAATTCATATAGAGTCATACTTTGTTCTAGTATCGAGTTGTAATCATTGAGTTGTAAATAAATAGAAGTGTGATGATCATCATTCATAGAGTATTGTCCCAAAAAAAGAGAGAAAGGCCAAATAAAAAAAGAAGGCCCAAAAAAGAATAAATAAATAAAAAGGGGCAATACTACTATCCTTTTTTTCCACACTTGTGCTTCAAAGTAGCACCATGATCTTCATGATAGAGAGTCTCCTATGCTATCACTTTCGTATACTAGTGGGAATTTTTCATTATAGAACTTGGCTTGTATATTCCAATGATGGGCTTCATCAAAATGCCCTAGGTCTTCATGAGCAAGCAAGTTGGATGCACACCCACTTAGTTCTTTTTGTTGAGCTTTCATATACTTATAGCTCTAGTGCATCCGCTGCATGGCAATCCCTACTCACTCACATTGATATCTATTAATGGGCATCTCCATAGCTTGTTGATACGCCTAGTTGATGTGAGACTATCTTCTCCCTTTTTGTCTTCTCCACAACCACCATTCTATTCCACATATAGTGCTATGTCCATGGCTCATGCTCATGTATTGCGTGAAGATTGAAAAGGTTTGAGAACACCAAAAGTATGAAACAATTGCCTGGCTTGTCATCGGGGTTGTGCATGATTTAAATACTTTGAGTGGTGAAGATGGAGCATAGCCAGACTATATGATTTTGTAGGGATAACTTTCTTTGGCCATGTTATTTTGAGGAGACATAATTGCTTAGTTAGTATGCTCGAAGTATTATTATTTCTATGTCAATATTGAACTTTTGTCTTGAATCTTTTGGATCTGAATATTCATACCACAATTAAGAGAATTACATTGAAATTATGCCAAGTAGCATTCCACATCAAAAATTCCGTTTTTATCATTTACCTACTTGAGGACGAGTAGGAATTAAGCTTGGGGATGCTTGATACGTCTCCAATGTATCTATAATTTTTTATTGATCCATGCTATTATTTTATCTGTTTTGGATGTTTATGGGCTTTATTATGCACTTTTATATTTTTTGGGGACTAACCTATTAACCCAGAGCCCAGTGCTAGTTTCTGTTTTTTCCTTGTTTTAGAGTATCACAGAAAAGGAAAATCAAACGGAGTCCAATTGACCTAAATCTTCACGGAACTTATTTTTGGACCAGAAGAAGCCCACGGAGTATCGGAGATGGACCAGAAGCGTCTTGGGCTGCCCACGAGGGTGGGGGCGCGCCCACCCTGTGGGTGCGCCCCCTGCCTCGTGGACAGCCCGGAGATCCACCGACGTACTTCTTCCTCCTATATATACCCACATACCCTAAAAACTTCGAGGAGCAGAATAGATCGGGAGTTCCACCGCCAAAAGCCTCTGTAGCCACCGAAAACCAATCTAGACCCGTTCCGGCACTTTGTCCAAACTGCCAGAGTTAGGTATGATAGCACTGTTAGATATCTAATCACACCCAAATGACTAACCAACCCCTTCAACATGTCATTGATCGATACGTCTCCAACGTATCTACAATTTTTTACTGTTCCATGCTATTATATTATCTGTTTTAGATGTTTATGGGCTTTATTATGCACCTTTATATTATTTTTGGGACTAACCTATTAACCCAGAGCCTAGTGCCAGTTTCTGTTTTTTCCTTGTTTTAGAGTATCGCAGAAAAGGAAAATCAAACGGAGTCCAATTGACCTGAAACTTCACGGAACTTATTTTTGGACTAGAAGAAGCCCACGGTGTATCGGAGATGGACCAGAAGAGTCCCAGGCTGCCCACGAGGGTGGGGGGTGCGCCCACCCCCCTGGGCGCGCCCCCTGCCTCGTGGACAGCCCTGAGATCCACCGACGTACTTCTTCCTCCTATATATACCCATATACCCTAAAAACTTCGAGGAGTAGAATAGATCAGGAGTTCTGCCGCCAGAAGCCTCCGTAGCAACCGAAAACCAATCTCGACCCGTTCTGGCACCCCGCCGAAGGGGGAATCACTCACCAGTGCCATCTTCATCATCCCGGCGCTCTCCATGACGAGGAGGGGGTAGTTCTCCCTCGGGGCTGAGGGTATGTACAAGTAGCTATGTGTTTGATCTCTCTCTCTCTCTCGTGTTCTTGAGGTGGTACGATCTTGATGTATCGCGAGCTTTGCTATTATGGTTGGATCTTATGATGTTTCTCCCCCTCTACTCTCTTGTAATGGATTGAGTTTTCCCTTTGAAGTTATCTTATCGGATTGAGTCTTTAAGGATTTGAGAACACTTGATGTATATCTTGCGTGGGATACCCGTGGTGACAATGGGGTATTCTATTGATCCACTTGTTGTATGTTTTGGTGATCAACTTGTGGGTTCCGCCCATGAACCTATGCATAGGGGTTGGCACACGTTTTCGTCTTGACTCTCCGGTAGGAACTTTGGGGCACTGTTTGAAGTACTTTGTGTTGGTTTGAATAGATGAATCTGAGATTGTGTGATGCATATCGTATAATCATACCCACGGATACTTGAGGTGACATTGGAGTATCTAGGTGACATTAGGGTTTTGGTTGATTTGTGTCTTAAGGTGTTATTCTGGTACGAACTCTATGATAGATTGAACGGAAAGAATAGCTTCGTGTTATTTTACTACGGACTCTTGAATAGATCGATCAGAAGGGATAACTTTGAGGTGGTTTCGTACCCTACCATAATCTCTTTGTTTGTTCTCCGCTATTAGTGACTTTGGAGTGACTCTTTGTTGCATGTTGAGGGATAGTTATATAATCCAATTATGTTATTATTGTTGAGAGGACTTGCACTAGTGAAAGTATGAACCCTAGGCCTTGTTTCCTAGCATTGCAATACCGCTTGTGCTCACTTTTATCATTAGTTACCTTGCTGTTTTTATATTTTCAGATTACAAAAACCTTTATCTACTATCCATATACCACTTGTATCACCATCTCTTCGCCGAACTAGTGCACCTATACAATTTACCATTGTATTGGGTGTGTTGGGGACACAAGAGACTCTTTGTTATTTGGTTGCAGGGTTGCTTGAGAGAGACCATCTTCATCCTATGCCTCCTACAGATTGATAAACCTTAGGTCATGCACTTGAGGGAAATTTGCTACTGTCCTACAAACCTCTGCACTTGGAGGCCCAACAACGTCTACAAGAAGAATGTTGTGTAGTAGACATCATTGATCAAGCTCCTGCCAGAATGAGTCACGGAGGCGCTCAGCTTCCTCCTGCTCAACCCACCGATGTGACCAACCAACGCAACATCGATGCCTGCTCTGGCGCGAGCCAAGATCCATTGGCCGCGCCGGCCGGAGGGGCGGGGACAGGGCATGCACCTCGGCCCGCGTCGGGAAACCGCGACAACAATCCGAACGGCGCCATCGACCCCAGCGACCACGCCCGCATGGAAGGGTCCGACTGCCCAAGAGTCTGGTCTACAAGAACAGCTTAGGCCGCATCAAGTCCCTCTGGCTACTGGTCCAAGGCGGCGAGAGCCCGATGGCGCTCCTTCTGGCTCGTCCAGGAGTTGAGTGGTGTCATGCTTTTCCTCCCACGCCATGCCAGAAACGGCGGTTGAAGCGGTAGCAATAGCTCAGCTGCTGCTGGATTTCCCTCCAGTAGCAGACAATATGGATGAATGGAGAGCTACTATTCAAAGTCTCCTCGGGTTCGTTGATGTCAACAAGCCACTAGGTACGGAGCCATCGTGGCGCCCGCCGCCAACGTTGGCGACTCCCACCGGTGGCCAAGACGGGAAAACCATGCCCACTGTGCAGTCCCCGCCGCGGCAGCTCTCTCAAGGGAAGACATGGCAAACTCAATGGCCACCAGACAATGATGCTTGCCATGAGGTGTCAATGGCCTCATCCAATCAGTGACTCTGGCAGGACCAAAGTCAGGTACTGAGGGAAAGGAAGAAGGAAGAAGCCCGTGTCACCATTGAGCGGCGTCGCGAGATGCGTTGTTAGTTTGACAGGCCAACGGGGCTGATGTCGACGAACCCATGCCCAGTGCTAGCGGGTGTCTACCTTACGAGGTTGGGTGCCCGGCCTTCACATGTGAGCTACGGCAAGTCCAGTGGCCATCATCTCGCACCTTCAAGCCTGACCTGCCAGAGGAGTACGACGAAAAACTGAACCCGATAGAGTTTTTGGGCATCTATACGATTGTCGTTCAAGCTGCCGAGGGAAGGGATGAAAAGGTGCTCTCCAACTACTTCCCGATGGCCCTCAAACCAAATGTGGGGTCCTGGCTGATGCACCCGCCAGAAGATTCCATTTCCTGCTGGGCCGACTTATGCGACGAGTTTGTGGGCGCCTTCACAGGCGGCCACCAAGAACCGGGCCGGCCTAGCAATCTACAAACCCACTTGCAGAAACAGGGAGAAAGTTTGTGCAGGTATCTACAGAGGTTCAGCCGAGTGCACCGCAATATCCCAAAGATTCACTCGGTAGTTGTGATTGCTGCATTTCATACAAACGTGCGTAATCACAGAATGCGGGCTAAGGTGAACGTTTGGTTGCCCAAGACAGTCAGCAAGCTCTACACGTTGGCGGATAAGTGCACTCGTGCTAAAGAAGGGAGAAGACTTCCAGGGGAAGAGGCTGGCGTCGAAGTCGATTCAGAAGACGACGACGCCGCCACCCCAGGAAGAAAAATAAGAAACACAGCAAGAAGCGAAAGGAGAAGGCGGTAATGGCCGTTGACGGTACTGGTGATCTTAGCACCGGCCAGAAAGCAAAAACTGAGATGCCTGGCAAGGAAGCTTCTACATGCGCTGATTGTCGGACGGCAGCGGCTGATGAGAAAACCGGCAAATCTGACGGACCATACTGCAAGATCCATAGGAGCAAGGGTCATGATCTCCAAGATTGCAAGCAAGTTGAGCAATTAGTTGAGAAACAGAAAGCCGAATATGAAAGGAGCGACAAGGAGAGAAACCAGAATGGTACTGGCGGGAAGGGCCGTGGTGGTCGTAATGGACACCGCGACAAGTCTGATCAGCAGAAGGAAAAACCCGGCAGAGGTAGTGAAGGGGAAGATGATGAGACCAGTGAACATGAGTTCAAGAAAGCTACTGAGGCGATGTGCATTGATGGGGGTGCATCTTTGCACTCCTCTCACTGCTAGCTCAAGCAGTGGGTGCGTGAGGTTAATGCAGCAGAACCCATAGCAAGCGCTCGGGAACCACTCAAGTGGTCCTGCACGCCCATCATTTTTTGACATTGAGGATTATCCAGACCGCACCACTACGGTAGGATGCTTGCCATTGTTGGTTTCGCCAAAAATCCGCAACCTAAAGGTCACTAAGATGTTGGTTGATGGTGGGGCAGGCTTGAATTTGATTTCTCTGGGTGTGCTGAAGAAACTCCAAATTCCATATGAGTACTTGAAGAAAACTGGCACTTTCTAGGGAATCAAGCAAGGAAGGAGCCAGCTGAAGGAAAAGATTACCTTGCTGGTAACTTTTGGCGGGAAAATAAACTTCAGGATGGAGAAGATTGTGTTCGACGTGGTTGAACTTCCCCTTCCATTTAACGGGATTCTTGGCTGGCCAGCTCTGGCCAAGTTCATGGTGGCGTCCCACTACGCCTACAACACATTGAAGATGCCTCGTCCTATGAGAGTCATCACCATCCCGCTGGACAAGAGAGATGAATTTGTCTATGTTGATAAGATGTATATGGATGCGGTTGCAGCAGAGGCTGCCAGGTCCCCAACTCCTGCCAAGAGAGAGAAGAAAGCCAAGGTTACCGGCGAGAACTCCAATAAAGACTCCGAGAAGCGCATATCTTTGGAGTATGCCGCGCCCGGTAGCGACTTGCCGAAAAGTTCAAATAGCAAGAGATCCAAGGCTGTTCCCCCGGTAACCAAGAATGTTTCGGCTCGATAGGACGGCTCTGATGGAACCTTCACCATCAGTGCTACCCTTGACGAAAAATAGGAAAGCATGCTCATTACCTTCCTGCAGGCGAATGTCGATGTGTTTGTTGGCAACTTTCTGATATCCCCAGTGTTCCCGGGGAGGTAATTGAGCACCACCTTGTTTTCTGTCATCATGCCCACCCCATCAAGCAAAAAGTGTGAAAGCAGGCCTTGGAGAGGCAACAGTTCATTACTGAAGAGATCAAGCAGCTAGAGGCAGCATGTTTGGTCCGAGGAGTACTGCATCCAACTTGGTTAGCTAATCCAGTGGTGGTGCACAAGGCTAACAGGAAGTGGAGACTTGTATTGACTTCACTGACTTGAACAAAACTTGTCCAAAGGACCCCTTCCCCTTTGCCGCGCATTGACCGGATTGTTGACTCCAACTCTGGATGTGACTTGTTGTCCTTCATGGATGCATATTCTGGGATCACCAAATCTTCATGGCCAAGGAAGACGAAAGAAAAACCATCTTCATCACCCCGTGCGGCACATGCTGCTTCGTGAGTATACCATTTGGACTGAAGAATGCTGGTTATATGTTCGCAAGGGCCGTGCAGACTAGGTTTGAGCCACAGCTGTACATGAACATGCAAGCACACATGGATGATACTGTGGTCAAAACCAAAGACAAATCTTCACTAATAGAAGATTTAGAAGAGACCTTTGCAAATTTGCGGAAGATGAACTTGAAGCTTAATCGAGAGAAATGTGTATTTGGCGTTCCGTTCGGCAAGCTCCTTGGGTTCTTTGTGTCTCAGTAAGGGATAGAAGCCAAGCCCGACAAGATCAAAGCAATACAACAGATCCAAGCCCAAAAGATAGTTAAGGATGTGAGGCGCTTGACTGGCTGTGTGGCCGCACTAAGCAGGTTCATTTCTAAATCTGCTGAGCGCGCCTTGCTGTTCTTCAAAATTCTAACAAAGGCTGGCCAGTAACATGGACTCTAGAGGCCGAGGCTGCGCTGCAAGATATGAAAGCTTACCTTTTTTCGGCTCCAACCTAGGTCGCACCCAAACTACAAGAGCCGTTGCTGCTATACCTAGAGGCAACAAATCAAGTGGTTAGTGGCCTTCATGGCGTAGAGGGAAGTAGAAAGTGGAGAAGCTATTGAGGTAGGACCCGCCAGCCTTGAGCCAAATTTATCCCCAACAAGGCTTGCCGGCGGCGACGAGGGGGGATCCACATATCAGTACTGACGAACAGGAGGGGGTGGCAAGAAAGAAGGTGGTGCAGCGACCAGTTTACTTTGTCAGCTCCCTCTTACAGGGGGCTAGGTCAAGGTACTCTGGAGTCCAAAGGATGATCTTTGGCCTCCTCATTGTCTCAAGGAAGATGTGCCATTACTTTCAAGCCCACGTGATCATTGTTGTGACTCGCCTCCCACTACAGCGGATCTTGAGGAACCCCGAAGCTACCAGCAGGATAGTAGAATGGGCTCTGGAGCTATCAAGTTTGGCCTTGAAGTTTGAAAGCACAATAACCATCCAAAGCAGAGCATTAGCAGAATTCATAGCAGAATGGATTCCAACTCCTGATGCAGAACATGTGGAAAGTGCCCTCCCCGGCAAGGAGGCCCCTAAGGAATGGATCATGTACTTTGACGGTGCTTTCTCGCTCCAAAGTGCTGGTGCAGGAGTATTACTCGTTGCACCCACCGGAGAACACCTCAAGTACGTGGTCCAAATGCATTTCCCCAGGGAAGATGCCACCAACAACACGGTAAAATATGAAGGACCCCTTATCGGGCTTCGAATTAATGTCGAATTGGGATCAGGAAGTTGATCATACGCGGTGACTCCCAGCTTGTTGTGAAGCAGGTGAATAAAGATATCAAATCCCACCGATGGAAGCCTATGTGGAAGAGGTGAGGAAGTTGGAAGAGCACTTCGATGGGCTGCAAACAGAGCACGTACCCTGTGCAGAAAACAACATCGTTGATCACATGTCAAAGTGTGTTGCACTGAAGCTTCCCATGGAACCGCACACTTTTGTGCTCCACCTCACCCAACCAATAGTTTCTTCGTCAGCCTTGGCCAGAAAAAGGAAGCTCAACACTGGCAAGCATTTCTCGGCAGGGCTCCCTGGAGCTGCTGGTGAAAAGGCTGTCGGGAGAAATCCTGCGCCAGATGGGGAGCCACACTCTCAGGAGGAATCCCAGGTTCTTTCCGTCGAAGCAAGTGCTCCCACAGCTGAAGAGACGCCTTTAGTCCTTGTCGTCGAGCCCCAGTCTCTGGCATGATCACAACATATAGTCCAATTCCTGCAAACTGGGGAACTTCCTGATGATCCAGAGCAATCTAAGAAAGTAGCCCAGTAATCGAGTATGTACCAGTTTGTGGACAACATTCTATATAGAAAGAGGCCAAATGGTGTGAATTTGAAGTGCATCAGTCAAGAAAATGGAGTAGAGCTGTTGGCGGAGATACATGGAGGCTCGTATGACTCACATCTGGGATCAAGAGCACTTGTCAGGAAAGCCTTCCGACAAGGATTCTACTAGCCCATCGCCCTCCATGATGCAACTGAGCTCATCACCAAGTGTGAAGCATGTCAGTTCCACTCCAAGAATATTCATCATCCAGCTCAAGCCTTACAGACCATCCCTTTTTCCTAGCCTTTCACGGTATGGGGGCTCGACATCTTGGGCCCCTTCCCCCATGCTACCAGGAGCTTTGAATTCTTGTATGTTGCAATCGTTAAGTTTACAAAGTGACCCGAAGTGGAAGCAGTGAGAAAGGTGATGGCGCAGTCAGCTATCAAGTTCTTCAAGGGACTGGTGTGTCGTTTTGGAGTGCCCAATAGGATAATCACTGACAACGGCACCCAATTTACAAGCCACACCTTCATGCAGTACATCCAGAACCTTGGGAGCAAGCACTAGTGGAAAAAAGCCTAGCTATGGCATGGCAAAAAGTGCCTTGCTCGCATAGAGACCCAATGCCACCAATATGGCAACAGTGAAAACAGTTTAGTGGTGGCGTTGGTAGACACGTCAGCAGCATTTTAGTACTGATGGCGTGCCACTTGGCTAACGCCAGAAATATATTGTGTTATCTAGCGTTTATTGTGAGGCCATGCCAGCAATTTGTATTTTTCAGCAATAAAAAATAACCAGCGATTAGTATATGTGCAGCCATTTAAACTTAGCTTTCTACTACCTACAAGCAAAACTTATCCAGTGACTAGCTCTATACAAGCAAAAGTATCGTCACTGATCTCACACAACTTATTATCCACGCGCTAACTAGCTACGATGAAGAATGATCCTCATCTCACACAACTTGTTCCTGCCGCTCTCTCCCTCCTTTCCGAAATAGACTTTGCGGGTCTTCAACTCCTCCCTCTCGGCCTTCAGGAGCCATATCTCCTTCTTCATAGACTCAATCTCGATGGCCAGTAGCTGCTTCTGGTCGATGAGCTTCAATTTCTTATCGTAGAGATCAGAGATCATATCGTCGTTCTCTTTCTTCAAGGAGTCATTCAACTTGTTAAGTGCCTTCATTGTACTCTCCTTTGACATGACAAGCTCATGTCTGAGCATGTCCACGTCACGTACCGGTAGCTGCTGCTGGACCGGTTCTGGAGATGGATCTCATACATACACCTGGCAAGTCAAATATTTGAAATCATCAATAAAGAATGGTTAGATGATATATGTATATATGCATGTGTTTGCAATGATCATGGATGTTTTTGTAATCTTACTTGGTTGGTGCTCGTTTCGCCTTTGTCAACTTCATCATAGGCCGCGAAGTTGCATGAGGACTGGTAGTGGTTGTTCCAGCTAGTCATGTCTGGAACTTCAAAATAATGACAAGTATTTGTTATTATGACAAGAACCAAACACACATGGCAAGTGATGTAATGTCAATCACTACAAAAATGTATATAGATAGCATCACAATGTCAAACAAGTATTTCCTTAGTTCTAACAAAAAAATTATTTGTTCTGACAAGAACCAAACACACATGTCAAACGAGAATAACAAGTAAGTTTCAAGTAAGTTGCATCCATGCCCATCTTTGCTATGTGTTGCAAGTTGGAAAATGATTTGTAAGTTGATAATATTGCCTTGCTGATCAAACAAGAAGAACAAGTAAGTTGATAATAATGCCAATCAAAGTATGGCAAGTATGGCATGTGATCTAATGCTAATCATAACAATAATAACAAGTAAGTTGATAATAATGCCAGTCAAAGTATGGCAAGTGATCTAATACATTTACACAAATTCTACAACCTAACTGACCTATACAGAGGCATGCTAACTTGTCAAGTAAACAAAGGAAATTATGTTCTTTTATGGGAGTAAACAATGGAACCCTGATCTAAACTTCCACATGATGATCACTGATGCAAAATGCAGATACAAAATGCCACTGCCACTGTCATATATATTTTCATTCATGTTACCATACAACTAAAAGGCCTCGATAATGATACCACCTGCTATCTTCATTTATCGTTAGTTCTGTTTCATTTTAGTTATGTTGTAGAAACCTAAAAACATGATAAACAAGCAAAGAAATTGTATATACTACAAATACTGGCAGTGATAACTAACAAGTCCTTTTAGTGAACACTACATTTCTGTTTGTTTTACGCTCTTCCTTTATCAAAGACCCTACTATTTAGCATTAGGAACACTACATTAGGAACACTTCAATTTAACACTACAATTTAGTATTAGAAACACTACATTAATTAGGAACACTACAAGAGGCGAAGATGGAGGCGATGAACTCATCGAGGGACGAAGATGGAGGCAATATACCCTAGCAGTCTGTCGCTTCCACTGCCGTCGTCGCTTCCACCGCCACCGTCGAAGAAACCCTAGCTCAAAACGAAATGAACTCCAATCAAATTGGAGGGCAACGAGCAGCAAAAGAGGGAGAGAGGGGGAGAAAGCAAAATATTACCTAACCACCAGCGCGAGAGGGAGAGAGCGGCGATGACGAGCGGAGAGATAGGGAGAGGAAGGGGAACGTGAGAGAGGGTGTGGGGTGAGGGTGTCGTTGCCCTGGTTTTGAACCCCACGGCCTCCTAATACTTGGGCTTGGCCCAATGCTATAAAAAAGGTCACCATATAAAAAACTAAAAATAAAAAATATATAAACTTTTTGAGGGCTCAAAACTATATATTTCAAGTCTTAAACTAAAAAGGAAAAAGAAAATTTAAAGTCTCAAAATACATATTTTAAAAAATGTCATTATTTCCATTTAAAAATAATAGAAAAGTAATAAAAGTAAACTATAATATACTATAAAAAAGATCAGCACATAAAAACTAAAAAGAAAAAAATTTGATGTGTCAAACACAATGTTCATGAAATGGTTAACTAGCAGCTGCTCGGTCGGATTAGGAGTCGCGATTAATCGGTGAATCGGCCTATTAACTGGATTAATTAGCTGACCATTAATTGGTAGATTGAATAGGAACTTGCCAACATATATCTAGATTTTTTAATGTATTATACCATACTCTCATGCTCTCATCTATGTAGTATACCAAAACATGCCGCCATACACATATGAAAAGCATAGAGAGGAGGTAAATTTTTTAATCCTAGCGATTAAGGAGTGGCATGGGGCATGAAGGGGTTACAGACTAAAAATTTGGGCTTTGCTTGCCCACTCGTAATGGGCCAACACAGATTAATCGGCATGGCAACTGATTAATAGGTCTAACTGGCCAATTAATCGGCCTGACAAGTTAATGCGACGAATAGGTGTTATTCAATTCGGCCATGCTATGAGTAGCGATTTACTGGCCCGTTAACTGACTAATCGGGTGAATTCTTGAACAATGGTCAAAGCACATATTTGAACGCTCAATTCGTGTCTTAAACTAAAAAGAGAAAAAAGTAAATTTAAAGTTTCAAAGTACATATTTTAAAAACGTCATTATTTCCATTTAAAAATAATATAAATTTAATAAAAGTAAACTATAATATACTATAAAAAATCACCACATAAAAACTAAAAATAAAAAAATTGGAAGTGTCAAATCACATATTTGAAGCCTCAAAACTATATATTCCAAGTCTTAAACTAAAAAGGAAAAAAATAGTAAATTTAAAGTCTCAAAGTACACATTTTAAAAAATGTCATTATTTCCATTTAAAAGTAGTAGATATTTAATAAAAGTAAACTATAATATACTACAAAAAAGATCACCACATAAAAAACTAAAAATAAAATAAATTGGAAGTGTCAAACCACATATTTGAAGGCTCATAACTATATATTTCAAGTCTTAAACTAAAAAGGGAAAAGGTAAATTTAAAGTCTCAAAGTAATTTTTAAAAATGTCATTATTTCCATTTAAAAATAATAGAAATTTAATAAAAGTAAACTATGATATACTATAAAAAAGATCACCACATAAAAACTAAAAAAAATTGGAAGTGTCAAACCACATATTTGAAGGCTCAAAACTATATATTTCAAGTCTTAAACTAAAAAGGGAAAAAGTAAATTTAAAGTCTCAAAGTAATTTTTAAAAATGTCATTATTTCCATTTAAAAATAATAGAAATTTAATAAAAGTAAACTATGATATACTATAAAAAAGATCACCACATAAAAACAAAAAATAAAAAAATTGGAAGTGTCAAACCACATATTTGAAGGCTCAAAACTACATATTTCAAGTTTTAAACTGAAAAGAAAAAAAGTAAATTTAAAGTCTCAAATACATATTTAAAAAAGTGACATTATTTCCATTTTAAAATAATAGAAATTTAATAAAAGTAAACTATAATATTATCAAATTTCGGGTTCCAGCAAAACCCTTGAGGTTCGAACTCTGGGTGCGCACGAAGATCTCTCCTCCCCCTAGCTCACGCTTTCACCACAATCTCAAAGCTCAACTCGACGAACTCGCAGAATAAAGGACACAGGGTTTATATTGGTTCGGGCCACCGATGTGGTGTAATACCCTACTCCAGTGTGGTGTGGTGGATTGCCTTTTGGGCTGAGGATGAACGAGTACAAGGGAAGAACAGCCTCCTAAGGAGAGGTGTCCTTGAGCTCGGTGAGCTTGTGTGGTTGAGGATGATCTGAATGGTCCAAGATCAGTCTTTCGACCCCCCCCCCTACTGTGGTGGCTAGTCCTATTTATAGAGGTCCTGGTCCTCTTCCCAAATGTAGGCGGGAAGGGATCCAACAACGGCCAAATTTGAAGGGAGACAACCAGTACAAGTTATCCTGACTAAAGGTGGTCTTCGCCTACCAAAGGGTCTGGTGGTGACGTCGTCCTGGGCTCCATGGTGACCTCTGTCCTGCCGTCCTGCTAGTCTTGGTCTTGTTGCACCGATATGGAAACCTTTGCCTGATGCCTCGGGACTCCTTGCCTGCGCTTGCCTCTTTAGCACCAAAGAGGAAACGGGTACATTGCACACGTTGGCGCCCGCCTGGCCTTGGTCGTCATGGCTTGCATCATAGGGACCTCGCGAGGTGCCCCTCGCCTTGAGCTCTCCGCCCCTCGCGAGCCAACCTGGTGAGGCTTCCCCCGAGGAGGTATTGCATCGTCCGCCTCGCGAGGCTTGGCCCCTCGCGAGGGTCTTGAGTTTTCGCTGATGAGGATGGGTCGTATAGGGCCGCTGGTGGAGCCACGCCATGGGCCGCAGGCAGGCAAGTCTAGGGACCCCCGTTCCCAGGACGCCGACAGTAGCCCCCGGGCCCAAGGCACGCTCGGGCTTGGCTTCAAGGGGCAAGTACGAAGCGCCGCGGGCCCCAACAGCCTGCGGCCTCGGTTGACATGTGGCGATTGACGGGACGTGGGCGTCCCCGCTTCCCCATGTGGCCGTGATATCCGCCTGGCTAGGCGGCCACCGTGACCTACACAGTTATTCCCTCATTGCTGGTGACGCACTTCCCCAACTCCTCTATCTTCCCACAACAACAACCTCCTCTCCTAATCCAACCTAAGCTCGGCCCTCCCCATTGCCATGGCGCCGAGCCAAATGGGCAAGGGGAGGAAGAAGTCCCAGTCTTCAGCCAAGACACCTCCGGCCATTGAACCTGTCGTTGGTCGGTCATTGGTGCTCAACCAGGAAGCCATGGACAAGGTCCGCCCAGCGCTCGCCGCCGGCTTCAGCGAATGGGGGAGTTCGCGAACAGGGTGGAGTTCGCGAGGCAGATGTCCCTTTCGACGAGTGGGGCCTGCGTCTAGCCGGCCTTGTAGGGCCTCGCGAGAACCCTGTCTGCATGTTTCCCCTCCTTGCCGCTAGTGCCGAGCTCGCCCCAAGAGTGGGTGCGGGGAGGGGGGGCAGCGCTACCAAGGGCTGGAGACGCGACTGTTACGGTGTCGACACTGCTCGAGGCTCCCGAGGCACCATCTCCCAGGGCTCATGACCTTCGCCCTGAGGTGACGGTTGAGGGGGCGACACGATCCACTGCTCCTGAGGCCGAAGCCCCCAAGGCCCCGACGGGTCACCCTGAGGAGGAGCCCGAGGGCTCCCCTCAGCCCAGCACTCCCGAGGCCGCCCCCTCAGGAGCCTCACTAGCCGTGCCCAGTGTTGGTGGCCGCGCCCAGGGCTTTGGCCGGCTCCGAATGGACTTCGATGCGCTCCGCAAGAGGAAGGGGTCTCCAAGCTGCAGCGGTGATGCCTTCCGGCCATTAAAGAAGAGGAAGTATATTGCCATGGACGAGTGAGTACCTTATCTTTGTAATTTCTTGGGTGCCATCTTCTCTTCTGATCAGGGTTTCTCAGGACCCCTTTCGTCAGGGTGATGAAATCTCCAGAAGAGCAACCTCCTCCTACCTCGCACCCTCCGTTGACTTTGAGTGTCTCATGCCAGCCCGCTGCGCTCGGCGCAAGATCGGTGAGGGAGATGGGTGTGTCGGCCTGGCGCCTTGATCCTGCTGCCCTTCCTTCATGGCCTGGTCTGGGGTGCGGGGGGTGTGCCAAGGGCTCCAAGCCTAGTCATGGACGGCGGCTGGATGACCTCGATCCCGGCTTCTTCTTCGAGCAATGGCTCCCCACCCATCCGGGCCTCCGCTGAGCCCCAGACGGCGACTAGGTAAGCGCTGGCCTTCAGCCCCCTGCTGGGAGGGAGCAAGCCGCTTCGGATCCCTTCGGCAACCCCTGCTATGGGGGATGGACCTGGTCGCGTGCTCAAGTTTACGCAGGAGCGGGGTGTCATCCGCCACGAGCTCTTCTAGGAGGCAATGGGTGCGCTGAGCCGACACAACGGTGAACTCTTGGATGTTGATGCTCGCCTTGAAGCCGAGGGTCTCTGGCTGGTGGAGGAGTGGAATCAACTGAAGGCGGCTATCAACCTTGGGCGGCTCCAACGTGAGCACGCTAATGCGAAGGCCGAGGCATCCCTGGCAACCTCGCGTGAGGCCAGTGCCCGGGCCTTGGAGGAGGCCAGGGAGGTGGACCATCGTTGTGCGGCCGCCGAGGAGCGCAGGCGGGAGCTCCAGGCCTTGAACGCCTCCCTAGAGTAGCAGGTGGAGGCGCGCAGAGCTGCCTTGTCGTCGATGAAGGCCGCACCGTCCGACGAGTAGGAGATCTCGAGGCGCAAGGAAGCACTGTTACTGGAGGTCACGGAGCGCAGCCTCGAGCTTGAGCGGTTGGATACGAGGGAGCTCCAAGTCGCCCAAGCAGAGGATGCTATCGGCGCGCGTGAGGCCAGGGCCTAGGAGGAGGTCGACCGCAGGGTGGCCGAGGCTCGCGCGGATCTTGCTGGTAGGTACGGCCTGAAATTGAAGCTCGTGGAAGCCGAAGTTGTGTCCAGGACCGCTGCCCTCAGGTCAGGGCCGGCTGAGGCAGAACGTCGCGAGAAAGCCGCCGCAGCCGCCCTAATCTCAGTGCAGGCTGAGCCAGCCTCCGGCCGTGCCGAGCTGCTCTTTCTTCACCACCGGGTTGCCAGCGCCGAGTCCTTCGCGCGGTAGAGCAGGGAGGAGGCGCTTCACCGGCAGACGCTACTGCGCGAGCATGTTCTCATGCTTCGGGACCTCAGGACGGGGGCCAATCAGGCGCTTGGTACCATCTGCGATGAGCACGCTCCCCACCCACATGCCGAGGACTATGTGAGCCATCTTCGCTTCATTGCCGACGTCGTGACGCGCCTGGAGAACCGAGCTGAGAGGGTTGGCGAGCTTGTGGGCGAAAAGAGCGGGAGAATGCGTCCTGAAACCAGGACGATGCGAAGGGGCAAAGGGGACGCTAACGGCGCCCTCGGCAACCACGGGCCCTCTGCCGGGAGAAGGCTCACCAGTGCCTCCCCGACAGAGGGCCTACCTCCGGGCAACGCCTTGCTCTGTGCGATGCGGGGAGGGGCCTTGCTCCTGGCTCCTCCCATGCAGCCCCCGGTGCACTTCCCCTGGTGAAAGGGGGGCTGCCGTGCTGGGGCCGTCGTCCACCGCTATGACCTGATTCACTTGCGACCCATGGTTAGTGTAAGCATGCTCCTGAGAGGTTAGTGGTACCCTATAGCTGTTGTCGCCGGCGTGGTCGGTGAGGCTCCCGGGTGGCTCCTCGAAGGCCTCAACTTCTAGTGTCTCCTCTTCCAAACCCGGCTCGAGGAATGAACCGGGGTCCTCTTCCGGCATGTACTCCTGGTCCATCATGCGGGGCACATAGGCCTCCGGAGCCGTCACCCCGGAAACCTCGCTGAAGTGCCCGCGCTCCACATCGCCCGGCCCAGCGCGCCACTCTAAGGATGGTAGGGCAGCGTCCTGCCGGGACCGTGGGTGGCAATGCGCATGCCTGCGCCCATCGGGGGAGGCACAGGTGCGGTTGGCTGTCCGGCGCCGCTGGTTGCGCTGATGCCGACGAAACCTCCTGGTGCACCCGGGGGCATGCGGGCGCGACGAGGCCCACTGTGTGATCCAGCTGCAGCCTGAGGCGTAAGCAAGGAGCAGAAAGGCGGCGTACCCCTGGCTGCGGTGTCCAACAACTCGACAACGCGCTCCAACAATGAATCTCGGCCGCTCTTTGTTAGTCGGCACCGCAGCAGCTCCCCGTGCCACTGTGAGCGTGTCCCTCATGTTCGCTTGTTCTCGTCGGGTGTGCAACGTCATCGCCGCGGCGTAGCTTGAGGCCCTTGCGGTGGCCCGCACGCGCCGCGGGGTAAGGGTGGACGGCGTCGGAACGCGCCGCCCGCGCCCTGCAGCGTTTGGCGGCGCGCGTGCTACCTGAAGCGCGGAGTTGAGGTCTTCTTGGGCGGACGACGCCACCCGGGCTGGCCAAGCTGCCCATTGGTTGGCGTTATCCCTCAGGTCGCCGGACATCGGCGCTGCAGAGTGCTGGCGGGTCTGCTGATGGAAGAGAGGCTTCGGCGCACCCCTACCTGGCGCGCCAAATGTCGGATTTCGGGTTCCGGCAAAACCCTTGAGGTTCGAACTCTGGGGTGCGCACGAAGATCTCTCCTCCCCCTAGCACGTGCTCTCACCACAATCTCAAAGATCAGCTCGACGAACTCGTAGAACAAAGGACACAGGGTTTATACTGGTTTGGGCCACCGATGTGGTGTAATACCCTACTCCAGTGTGGTGTGATGGATTGCCTCTTGGGCTGAGGATGAACGAGTACAAGGGAAGAACAACCTCCTGAGGAGAGGTGTCCTTGAGCTCAGTGAGCTTATGTGGTTGAGGATGATCCGAATGGTCCAAGATCAGTCTTTCGAACCCCCCCTACTGTGGTGGCCAGTCCTATTTATAGAGGCCCTGGTCCTCTTCCCAAATGAAGGCGGCAAGGGATCCAACAACGGCCAAATTTAAAGGGAGACAACCAGTACAAGTTATCCTAACTAAAGGTGGTCTTCGCCTGCCAAAGGCTCTGGTGGTGACGCCGTCCTGGGCTCCATGGTGACCTCTGTCCTGCTGGTCTTGGTCTTGTTGCACCGATATGGAAACATTTGCCTAATGCATCGGGACTCCTCACCTGCGCTTGCCTCTTTAGCACCAAAGAGGAAACAAGTACACTGCGCGCGCTGGCGCCCGCCTGGCGCCCACCTGGCCATGCCCGTCATGGCTTGCGTCACAGGGAGCTCACGAGGTGCCCCTCGCCTTGATCTCTCCGCCCCTCGCGAGATAGCCTAGTGAGGCTTCCCCCGAGGAGGTCTTGTGTCATTCGCCTCGCGAGGGTCTTGAGTGTTCGCTGATGAGGATGGGTCGTACAGGGCCGCTGGTGGAGCCATGCCATGGGCCGTAAGCTGGCAAGTCTGGCGACCCCCGTTCCCAAGATGCCGACAAATATACTATAAAAAGATCACCAGTACATAAAAAATGAAAAAGAAAAAAATTGGAAGTGTCAAACTACATATTTGAAGGCTCAAAATTATATATTTCAAGTCTTAAACTAAAAAGGGAAAAAAAGCAATTTAAAGTCCCAAAGTACATATTTTAAAAATGTCATTATTTCTATTTAAAATAATAGAAATTTAATAAAATTAAAATATAATATACTATAAAGAAGAATATACCAAAAATATAAGAATGTTAGCATTGACAAAATAATAATACTAGCGTCGGAACCAACAACACGCCACAACTATATATAATAGTACTGGCGTTCCATGCTATTCCACAACAGCACTATATTACGCCTGGTACAAATTGTTGATCCCATCAACTTCTGACGCTACGCTATTTTCCCATGCCACCACTATGCCCCTACTAATGTCGTACCAAATAAGCCAATGCCACAAATCTTTGAAAAAATAGTGGTAGCGTTGGTTGTAAATTGCGTGCCACCAACGAAAGTTGTGGTTAGCACTTTTTCCACTAGTGAAGGTCTCTTTCGCCTCCATTGCCCTCCCAAGGAGCAACGAGCAGGCTGATAGGATGAACGCTGAAGTGCTACAGGGCCTGGAGACAGGAACCTTCGATAGACTACGGAAATGCGGCAAGCACTGGATTGATGAGTTGCCATTGGTTCTTTGTTCAATCAGGACGACATCGAATCGAGCCACTGGCCAGACTCCCTTCTCCCTAGTATACGGGGCAAAAAACAGTGCTCCCCACAGAACTCGTATACGGGTCACCTCGGGTACTTGCCTACGATGAAGTAGCGCAAGAGCAACTATGGCATGACGATGCCATGCTCCCCGAGGAGGACCATCTCTGGGCAACTGTGCGTGCTGCACGATACCAGCAAGCCTTGCGCCGCCATCACAGCCACAGGGTTCATTCCCAGGGCCTTGAGGAAGGTGAACTTGTCCTTAGGCATGTTCAATCCGCCAAGGGTTCAAACAAGTTGACACCAAAGTGGGAAGGCCCTTACTAGGTAGTACGTGTCACTATGGCCTGGCGCAGTCCGTATGAAGACCGAAGATGGCATCCCAATGCAAAACTCATGGAATATTGAGCATCTTTGTAGGTTCTACTCGTAAGGCGCGGCTGCCAGGCCTTGCCTCGGAAGTCTGTTTTGTACAAACCATAGTCCTCTGGACTTGTAACCCTTTGTACAAAGCCAGGCGAAGACCCTATGCAAAGATAATAAAATGAAGCACTGGCATGAGACTTGCATGCATGTTTAATTAAGTATGACTATATTTTGGTTACGATAACCCTAGCATGAGCTAATTGATCCTTCACAAAAAGATCATATGCCGCTATTTTCTTCCCTGCACTTCTTTTTGATCAACAGTAGGGCCCCCGCCGAAGGTGAACTTCCCGGAAGGGAGAATGAGAACGAGCCAACATATTGGTCCCCGACAGCCCCACCCCATCGGGAACGATAAGAAGGACAGCGAACGCAGATAAGTTCATCTAGCCATCCATAATGTATCTCTGTATGAAAAACTTGGGCGTAAGGAAACCTTGTCACTGCAAACATCTGTGCTCCCATCCTTTGATTTGAAGTTTCTTCAGTCAAGTTGGTCGAAGTAGCATTTGGGGGGAGGACAGACAAGGGGCGGTTTCCATTCATGCCCCTAGCCCATCAGACAGGGTTCAGTAGCAACTGTCGAAGGGACCGGTAGGAGGTCTTGCCGGGGAACTTTGTTTACTTGGAAGTAATGAGGAATCATTCCTTAGCATGGACATGATACATGCACAAATACCTGTCATACACTCTTTTTTCATTAGTACACAAACAAACAACTAGAAATCATACAGGATACAAACATGGGTAGAGGATTACATGATTTGAACTAGAAACTTGGCTAGTGCCTACTGTTGGAAATATGCCCTAGAGGCAATAATATTGTATTATTATACTTCCATTACTCATAGTTAAGAGTTTATATTCCATCCTATAGCTACTATGATCCTGGAATATGCGATTCAGTGGAAAACTCGTAGATGTGTGGAATGATAAACGGTAAACAATTGGTTCCCGATCTCGCCTCTAAGACTGGCTCAAGTGTTGTTGGTGATCATGTTTTCCGGATCTTAGGATATCGTTAAGTGTAATAGTCCTAAAATAACATTGAGGGTATGATGTTAGAAGAACAATCATATTGAATCGACCCAATACTTGTCTATTATACTATGTGATCATATCGTCTCAAATCATATGTTATAACACGGAGTGTTAGCATGTGTTTTAGTTCCTCAGACCATGAGAGTGTCTCGGTCACTTCCTAACCGGACGGTGGGCTTTGGGGTTTCTCAAACTTCATCTGTAAGAAGGTGATCGCAATGACAACTTTCAGGCACACCGGAACATTTGACAAGTGACTGGACAACTCGAGAGTGGGATTTGCTCCTACAATGATGGAGAGATATTCTTAGAGATCCCTCGATGTGATGGCATCCATCATCATCTGGCCAGACACAGGTGACTACGTCACGGGGATGTCGGAACACATCAACAAGAAAGAAGAACAAAACCATTAACGGGGGCAACAGAATAGTGAGCATGGTGATGACTCTGGAGGATACCGATGCACACCGGGCTTTGTAAAGTATCGCGAAGCAAAAGGAACATCACATGGTAACCAAATTTCACTCTAATATCATTCGTGTAATCATAGGGACCGATATGGATGTCCACGGTTCCGCTATCGGTCATTGAACGAAGGGGTTTCCTTCATGTTTATGATTTACCGAACCTACGGGGTCACAAGCTTAAGGTAATCATGATCTGCTGAGTGTTAGTAGTACGGGAGTGATGAGAATATATTCATCAAATAATTTCATTAATATTCGGAATAGTTCTGAGTGGTTCCGGAAATGTTTTGGGGTCACCGGAAGGGTTTCGGTGAATATTGGGTAATACCGGGTATTACCAATTAATTATATATAGGTGGAAAATGTTTCCGGGGTGTTAAAATAAATATATAATACTCTGAAATATTTAAGGTATTTTATATATAATTTAAATATCAACGGGCCTTAAAAGGCCAAGAGGTGGAGGGCAACTTGGGCCAAAAAGGCCCAAGTGGGAAAGTGCCACCCTTCCCTAAGGAAGGGGGATGAATTGGACTAGTGGTGGGAGTCCTACTCCCATCCCCTTAGCCAGCGCACCAAGGGAGGATTTTCTCCCTTGGTGGCTGCCCTCTCCTCCTCTCCTAACCTATATATACTAGAGGTTTTCCACCCTATTGACACACACGTTTTGGAGCCTCCTCTAGTTGATCTGGTTCTAGTTCTAGTTGGTCCTATTTGACTAATTAGAGCTAGCCCTAGCCACCTCTAATCCTAGTAATTATAATCCCAGTGTGGTTCTAATCTCCTCCCTCTAATTATCTAATGACGATTAGCTTTGGACGGTGAAGCGCTGCCGGATCCTGAAGACCATACACTTGCAACCAAGTAGAGAGGTTGTGCTTTCGGTCTTCCGTTCGAGGACGGTTTGCGGGATCATCATCAACATTCAAGGGACTTCAAGTACGATCTACACCAATTCACCTTCTTCCAGTGCACTCCGGAGTCGGTAACAATCGTTGATCCTAACCTGTTATGCATCTTCATATTGATCCTGGTGATCGTAGGTGCGAATTTTTCTCTACTATGTTTCCCAATAGTGGCATCATGAGCAGGTTTATGAGTAGATGCAGGTTGCGATCTATATCACATATGATAAGTGAGGGTTGACATTCTTGCTATGCTTCCCATGAGTGGTGCTTCGGTTCAGTTCATCGGCAGAATGATGTAGTTTTGCTACAAGGTTCTAACAATCGATCGGCTTTGGCTGACGACGATCTGCTAACAGTTCCTTGGGATACAACATAGTCCGGAATAGTGAATTGTCGCATACACAAGAGGGTGCCGAAGATGGATGATCTTCTAGGGGGGTCACGTGTGTTGACGAAGTTTAGTGTGGGGGACTAGACTTTTAATTAAGTCTCTCTTTCACACACCCGGAAACGTAATCTAGCATCAAGAACATCGCTTTGTTGTGCTTGCGTAGGTAACTAGTCTTAACCAATAAAACTGGTTAACCATATAACTAAAAATTTGCTAAAACCGATTAGAAGATGTCTAACTTGGTTTTGCAGGGTTTGGATATGATGTGGTATAGCTTCGTCATGATAATGAGTTTATGTATGACATGGTTATATGTTGTAATGTTAAGTGGACCGCACGTCATGGCATGATGGCTTGAGCCACGGGATTGCCACCTTATTGTAAACATCGTAGAAATAGGTTACAGGTGATGGTGGCAAAACGTACATGGAGGACCCCGATGAGGAGCTATATATAATTTCATACCATGTCGGAATTTCAGATTTTGTTTCCACGACAATGTTTTCTGAAATGGTCGCCACAACAATATTTTCTGAGATTTCCACCACGACAATCTTTTTGAAAGAATTGCCTCGGTAACGAAATATTGGCCATCACGTCGCTTCAACTGGAGATTGAAGATGATCATGGAGGACTCTCGGCGCCCAGGTCTATACCATATCATGCTATTATGAATTGCCTGAGATGTTTATCCCTTTGTTGTTTGCACCCTTTGATTGTGCGGTAGTCAATTATTAGGGTGATCTCTCACTAAAATATCAATTCAAAAGGTGCTCTTCCTAGTGTAGTAACCATCTATAACACTTAACGATCCAGAGTGCGTCATGTCCACATGGGTACAAATAGATTGTTGGGTGTAAGGCAGCGATGGTCAGACCATACATGCAGTTTGCATTGGGTTGTCTTGAAGTTCTGGAAAAATAGTTCTAAGCTCAGACCACAAAGCATCAAAAGATGAACAAGAGTCATATGGAGATATGATTGGCAAAATCTTGCCCACCGGTCAAAATTCTTGTCATCAGTGATGCACACATCAATGGATGAGAACTTGACTTGAATCTTGAATCACTCACAATTAATTATGAGAGATATTGATTTGAGTGGGAGCACAATTATGTATTAATTAAGTTTAATAACTAGTGAAAATTAATTATGAACAATGTCTATGTGTAGTTTGCACTATAGTTGTAGAATTATGGCTCATAGTTCCACCTTTGTTGTTGAAATAGATTGATTGTTATTTATCTGGTTGAAACTTTATGTTTGAGAGGATCGTCCTCTAAAAGTGCCAAGAAAGATTTTGTCCTACTGCATGTTTAGAATACTCTCTTGCTGATGCTATGGATGACGAGACTCACGTCCTTCGATCCAAAATCTAGAATTGCATTACGGTCTTCTTGCTTCCAAGAAACCCGAACATCAAAAAGTTTGGGATAGTTATGTGATATTCTTGGAACTAAAAATTGTTTTCAGAAACAAACAAAGGATAAAAGATATGCGATATCTAAAGAAGTATTTTGTTTGGAAATTCTAGTGAAGTGTTCAACTATGTTTAAGACTGAAATGCGTAAGATCCGGAAGAAAGCCAGTCATGTGTTGACGGTGAAACTTGTAGAGTAAGAACAAAACCAAAGGATGTAATGAGACTTACACGCCTAGGGAAGTTCAGGGCTCACGCCACTCTAAGATAAATATTGAAGTAAAACTATAAGAAGTAAAAGGCAGAAAGAAAAAGAAGACAGGAATGTCCAGCTCGAGTATGAATGTCATACAAGTTATGAGATGGAAAGGTGGTTGGTCAAGTAAAGTGTAGTTCTTGGGAAAATGATCAATTTGTTGATTACTGATTCTTCAGTATTGTGGTTAAAAGGTTAATCACAAGGACATCGACTCAATTGCATATTATTGCAAATCGTTGCAAGAAACTTCGGATGGCCTAAATGATGAATAAATAATGAGGTTAACATATTTTGATGGATTGTAAAAGGTTACAATATTTCTATCAGTGTATTTCCTTTGTATTTATTATCATAATCCATTTTAGAGTTTTTGTATACTCTAGCCCATTGCATAGAAGTTGCAAGGAGATTCTTCATGACAGAACAAAAGTGTTCGATGTTATGAAGGAGGTTGTCCATGACAGAACAATAGTTGTTCAATATTATGAACAAGAGGGCATACTCTTATTGTGAATAAAGATGTATGTTATGAATATTGATAATAAATTGAACATCCATAACACTGGAGCTAAATGTTGCAAGACTAAAAGAATACCACATATGTGTGGCACTGCATTTTGTCACGTTGGAGAAACTAGCATGGACAAATTTCATAGTGCTGAATTTTGAAGTCATCTGGTTGAGAATCATCTGACACTTGCAAGTTTTGTCCAATTAGTGAAGTAAAATAAAATACCATTCACAAGCCATAGAGAACGAGCAACAAAATAATTGGCAATATGCATATCGATGTGTGTAGTCCAATAAGTATTGTTGCAAGCAGTGGATTTATCTATCTTCAAGGATGACTCGAGTAGATATTTATATTTACTAATTGAGGCATAAATTTGGATCTTTTGAAGTGTTTCAGAAGGTTTTCAGAATGAAGTAGAAATTATTGTAATAAGAAATTATGTTATTTGATTTACAAATTTAGCGACTGTCTGATGAGCTATAAAAGAATTTTATAGCTTGCACCTCCTAAAAACACTACTGAGAGTAGATTGTTTTAAGTAGATGCAATGAAACTATGCATGACATGGTGAGGTCAAAGATGACATTAATTATTTTGCCAATATAATTTTAAAGTGATGCTTTAGAGACTATGGCTTTCACACTGAAAAAGGGAGAGCCATCCAATTTATTGAAATAAGTGCTACTTTGTATGTTATCCCAAATAGTTGGGTAGTCCTCTATCACTACACCAAGGCAAAGTGTTGCCATAGAGTGCAGAAGTTCTAAATAAAATGTTTTCTACGAAAGAATGAGTGGGAGGATAGTGCAACTCAACAAGATTGCAGAATCTTTGTAATCAGCTCAAAGAAAAGAAACACTAGAAGTAATTCTAGAATTTCTTACTGCGACTGATACAAAAGCCTCTACACGAGATGTAGAGATTACGGTCGAACTTGCAGCTGGGCTATAAAGGTTGGGAAAATTCATGTAGACCTTTGTGCTATGCAGGTGAAATATTGTTGGGCAAACAATGAACCTATAAATTACAGAGAAGCGTTTATGGGCCCTGACTCCGAAAATTGGCTATATGCCAACATAATCTGAGATAGTATCCATTCACATAATTCAAGCTTAGAACTTGATGAACCCTTCAAAAGACTTAGAGTCTAAAGAATAGTGATGGATCTATAAATTGACAAGGATCAAAACTATTTTATAATGCTTGACTTGTTACAAATAGTTTATGACGAGATCAAAGAATTTACTATAATGAGATTGTCTCATCATAGCAATACTTCAAGTCAGTTCAGGTTAAACTAGCAATTATTAAATATTTCAATTATGAGATAAAACAGAAGGATGTCAAAATAATTCCATGAGATGGAAATAGAACAAAGGTTGTATGTTTCGTATGATCCAAGGTAATTTTGTCAATCCAGAGGATGCTAGTAAGTATGCAAACTTCAAGAGGTCCCATAATGATAGGAAGCAAGCATAATTGAGTTGGAATCTACGTACTGATGAAATGGTCAAATAAATTGATTTCATCGAGTAAAGAAAACATGCTTGTATTTACAAGAAAGTAAGTGGGAGCATGATAATATTTCTAAACACTATATGTACATGACATATTGTTGATTAGAAGTTATGTAAATTTCTTGACATGGATTAATACTTTATTGAAACTAGTTTTTCAATAATACTTAGGCAATGAATAGTCTTGGTAATAATTAGACATAATGATCTATGGAGATAATAGTGTCTAATCAGACTTAGCCAAAATACATATTGACAAGATACTAAAGCAGTTTAGTATGTGAAATGTCAAGAAGAGTTTCCTATCAATATCACATGGAAGGATTCGGTATCCTGAAATACTGATGAGTGAAATATGATATGTAAACAACCAGATATTTGTAATACTCCAAGTTAGTTGTGAGTAAAAGTTACTAGTATGGTCAAATTGTTGATCATAGGACAACAATGAAAAATGTCATTAAGGATTAACGACATGTTTCTCACACATGGAGAAAATGAAGAGATTGATGTAAGGAGTTACATCAATGAAGGCTCCTTGTAAGTGAAAAGGAGAGTGTGTATTCCATAGATCCTGCATTAGCAAATGGCACATCATTAGATGGTAAGGACCTACGGGACTGGGCCATTAACACGGCCGTCTGTCTCTTCAAAAACATGTCTCATGCAGAATCATTTCTCTAGCCATATCATGAACAGTAAGTCAAGTAAACAACCACTCCTACACTGATTGTCTTTCAGATTTCGACATAATTCGTTAGTTCATGGCTTTCTTAATATGTAGCGATCACTTGATATTGGTATTCAATGTTCCAAACAAGAACATAGTTTACTACATGGATTCTCTCAGAGAGTCAACAAACGCTCAGGATCTGACGCATCTTCAGCAATTCATGGATAAGTATTGAATTCTATGATGTTGAAATTAATTTGCATTCATATCTGGTTCAATAATTGATGTTGCCAAAATTCATATTCATTTGCAGTGTGCTCGCATTGCGGAAAACTAAACCAGGGAACCTGTTCAAGAGGGAACTACCTCTGCAGCACGAGATCGTTTCTCCGGTAACACACCGAAATCTGTTATTTTCGGAAAATTTATCCAATAGTCTGCAAATACCTTTTCTTATGCTATTCAAATGTTCAAGCTTCTAAATAAACCTATTTCTATTTTTGCCCAAAGAAAAAATAATACATCTAAAACCTGTTAGTTTGTTCATAATAGGACAAATACATGACTAATTCTGTACAAAAAAAATTCAGTGTCCTCAGCAACAAGCAGGGATCAACCTTTGTGGATACTATGTTTGCAGACACATGATCTCCATCTGCAAATCTGCTGATATTTGTGACGATCCTCGTGAATTAGTACCAGTAAGTCTATCTTAATTAAAATCTTCTACTCCACTCATATGGCACATTCTAATCATAAAAGTACTACAGCTCATCTTAGAACAGAGAATCCCTGAACCGCTCCCGACTGGCGAATTGCTGATGGTTCAGAGATTTATCAGCGACTTCTTCCTGAATCACTACTGAAAGGATCGAGATGGACCTAGAGGGGGGTGAATAGGTACAATTACAAATTTTAATTATTACTTTGCAATTTTAGGCAATAATGCGGAATATGAAGATGAGCCTAACAATTGCAAGTGTAATACAAGGAGCTAAGCAGGATAAACAAGTATCACAAGTATGTAAGTAAGAAAGCACAATATGATACAAGTAAGTGCTAAGAGATAAGTAACCACAAGTAGAGAGTTAGGGTTAGGAATAACCGCAACTCCGGGAGACGAGGATGTATGTCGATGTTCACTTCCTTGGAGGGAAGCTACGTCACCGTTAGAGAGGTGGATGTTACCACGAAGGCACACCAACGCCACGAAGGCTCACCCTATTCTCCCTTTGAGACAACACCACGAAGGCGTTTCTCAACCACTAGTGGTAGACCTTGGGGTGGTCTCCAAACCCTCACAAACTTTTCCGGGGGGTAATCACAATGGTCAATTCCTCTCCAAAAGAATCTTACCGCCTAGGAGTCTCCAACCTCCAAGAGTAACAAGAACGATGGGGAAAAGCTCAAGACTTGCTCAAATCACGAATTCCTTTGGTGCAAAGAAGGGGAAGGAGTGGATCTATCACTTGATTGGAGAACTTCTCTCAAGTGCTCTCAAATCCCTTGGGGATCTAAGACTTGGTGTGGAAGAGTGAGAGAGTGAGTGAAATGTGTTCTTAGTAAGCTCAAAGTGAATGGTCAACCTCATCCCGAGAGAGGGAGAAGGCTATATATAGTGTGAGAGCAAAACAGACCGTTGAGACACTTAGTGCAGATGGACGTCCGGTGGATACCGGACGACCGGTGACACAGATAGGACCGGACGTCCGGCAGGGCTGCCGGTCGTCCGGTGGCTGGGACACAAACCGGGGACACAGGTGAGGAGTGGGACGCATAGGCAGCGGACGTCTGGAAGGCGCCGGTCGTCTGGAGCCCGGTTGTCCAGTGTTGTCGGAAATACATTAATTGTAGTTCTGTTAGAGCGCACCGGATTTCCGGAGATGAGCGGACGTCCGGTGGCCGGATGTCTAGTGTGACCGGTCTTCCACTAATATCAGTTCTCTGAAGACTCACCGGACGACTGGAGAGAGTCGGATGTCCGGTTGGTTGAGAGAGGCCGGACATCCGTAGACTTCGGACGTCCGGTGAAAGTTGGACCTTTTAGCTCAGAAACATACTACCATTTTTGCACAAGTTAGAGGAGGAATTTTGAGATGGTATGAGTGGGAATTTTGTGGTTTTGAGCAAGTTCTTTTGTCACAGCCCTAGAATTGGTTGCAGATGGTTGCATCAGTGAGCATCATGCATCCTTTTAATTTCAAGAAACTTGAAATGAGGAATTTGAAAGCCTCAGAAATCATTTTAAAAGAAGGGCAAGAACCCTTTAAATTGCATTCATTGTTTCCAAAATGACTTCATAAATGTTTGATAATTTTGGCAAGGCTTTGAGACCAAACCAAAAATAGTGAACATTTTTGAAGGAATTATTTTGGGACTTTGAAATCAAATCAATAAGTATTTGAGTTTTGGATTATATTCATTTTTACAGAATATAATTCAAAAGGCCCTGGAATTATTTATGTGCCTCTGGAAAAGTCCATAATGGCAACATAAAAATATTCAGAAGGTTTTGCCCTGTTTTGAATTTATTTTGAATTTTGAATCAGTGGCAAAATGAATAAATAAAAACAAAACAAAACAGAAATAAAACAGAGCAGAGGCCTACCTAGAGCCCACTCACCTGTGGCCTGGCATTGTTGCTGGCGGCCCAGCCCACCAGGCAACATGCCAGTCATCCCCTTCCTCCCACTAGTGTGCACTGTCCGTGGCGCACGCACAAGAGGCGAGGGCCACCTCCTGCTTGCCACCTCCCGAGCGTCCCCATGCCCATCCGCGTTGCCTGGGAGGTGCCCCGCATCCCCCTCTGCCTTTCCCCTCACCCTGGAACTCTCTCCCTCTCCTCTAGCCCCCTCCCCGAGGACGCCCGAGAGCGCTCCGTCGCCGCCGTTCACTGCCACCGCGTCCACCGAGCTCCCCTCGTCCTCTACTTTGTCCAATGGGCTCGCCTCGATGCCGTGGATCACCAAGACGAAGCACGTGCTTGCGGGATGCCTGAAACGTCGCCATCGAGCTCATCGTCGTCCTCTGCCCCGACGATCGCCGCCCTTCGATTCGCTGCCTCTGACGCTTCCCCGACCCCGCTGGGCTTCTCTGCGAGTCCTCTGTGAGCTGCTCTTCCATTCGCCCCTTTCCCCGTCGCCTCGCACGCCCCCTAGCGCTAGCGCCACCGTGCCCGAAGCTCACCGCCGCCCAGCCATGTCACCGCCGTGGCCACCGTCACCTCGAGCCGCAACCAAGCACACCACCATGCTCAGAGCAATGCCAGAAGCCCAAAACCCACACCCACTGCTCCTGCCGTCCACCGCATCCCCGTGTTCGTCGTGGCCGAACTCCGGCCACCGCCTCTGTGCTCGTCGTCGTCGTTTCCAGCGACCCCGAGGCCTCCCGATCGCTCTGCTAGACGCGGTCGAGCGCGGGCTATCTTCTGGTGGTCTTCGCGCGTCAAGCCGTCGCTCATAGTGCAAATCCGGCGAGTTGCCGCCGTGGTTTTGGTCGCCGTCAGCCGAACTCCGGCGACTGCCGACGTGGCCATCATTATAACTAATCCCTGCCAGCTAACCACCCCACAGCCACTGACAGTGGGCCCCGCGTCGAGTCAAAGCACGAGTCAACGCAGGATTAGTGCCTCTGTCACTGACCAGTGGGCCCGATAGGTCAGGTTTGACCTGGACCGGGTCAATTGACCTGCTAACGTCACTGTTGACCTTGCTGACACCATAAAGCTTTTCTGGCATTTTCAATAACCAGGAAATTCCAGAAAATAGTTAAAATTTCAAAAATAAATCATAGAAAATAATCTATAACTCCAATGGAAATAATTTATATATGAAAAATGATCAGAAAAATCCAAAGAATTTGTTTATGCCATGCTCATGCATGTTTGAGCAAGTTAACTCCATTGATTAGGATAAAACATGATTAAGGTAAATTTGAAAAATAGGTTTGGAGTTGGAATTTGATGTAGTTTGAATTCCACTTCAATTAAAATGACTTGCTGTTGCATTAGCTCAATTCAGTGCCTTAATATGTCATATCATTCATTTGCTTGTGCATTGCATTAATTGAATGTTGTTTATGTTCCTTTGCTGGTAATTGTCCCCTCTCAGTAGATATGTTTCGACAATGAGTTCGAGGACACCGATGAAGAGTTATACTATCTTCAGAAGTGCCAGGCAAGCAAAAACCCCTTGTTCATTACGATACAATCCCAGTCTCTCGCTCCTTCTCTCTTTTACTGCATTAGGACAACAACGACTCAACTGTTACATGATGCGGTAGTTGAACCCCTTTCCTTTGCATGATCTGTCGTTGCCACAGTAAATAGATGAAACCCACTAGCATGAGTAGGAGTTGTTTGAGCCCTGATGTGCCTACTCATTCATGTTTGCTTGTCATGCCTGCTATTGCTTAGAGTTGTGTCAGGTTTGATTCATAGGGGATGAATTGGAAAGTTGTGAACATGTCCTACTGTGTGTGAGCTAAGTGTGTTGAACACGATTTGGTAAAGGTATCGATGAGAGGCCATGTAGGAGTACATGGTGGGTTGTTTCATTGGAACCGTCCTTAAGCACCGAGATCTGTATGTGTGATTTAAGAAGCAGTTACTACCATGCATTGGGATCCTTAATTGACCCTCTCAGCTTCTTAATTACCCTAGTCCTCTGTCCAGGAGTTGCAACTAGTTTCTGGTGTTTATAGGATATGTGTTGGCGGCCGTGCGTAGTGCTGACCCTAGGGGTGGGCTATGATGCGGTAGATACACCATGGCCGGGTATACCGGGCGCCCGTTTGGTGTCTCGGAACCCTGTACACATCGTTCGGGGCCGTATGTGAAACCTCGGTCGGACTCCCTGTGGATGGAACCTGGATAGGCGATAAACCTGGACTAGAGACTTGAGTGTTAGGTAGGTCGTGGCCGACACCCTCGTTGGGCTTCCGCTTGCAGGTTGCCGAGTACATGTCGTGTAAATGACGGTAAATGGTGAGAGCGTGTATGAAGAAGTACACCCCTGCAGGGTTAACATCATCTATTCGAGTAGCCGCATCCGCAGTAAAGGACTGCTTGGTTGCCTATACAGTTCATAGATAACTTAAAGTGGATACTCTAAAACTCGCAAGATAAGCGTGAGTGCTATGGATGGCCTTCTCGTAGGGAGACAGGAGCAGATCCATAGTGGTGTATTGATATGGTGAATATGTGGACTCGTGTGTGCCACCTCAAAAGAGTTGCTTGTAGTCGTAGTTCAGGTTAGCCACTGGGTCAAAGCTGGCTTGCTGCAGTTAAACTCCACTACCCCTTTGTTGATACCGATGCATATGTAGTTAGTTCTGATGTAAGTCTTGCTGGGTACATTTGTACTCACGTTTGCTTAATTTATGTTTTGCAGAGAGACTTCAGTCTCGCTAGTAGTTTCGCATGGACTTCAACGTTTAGCTTGATACCTCAGCTACGATCTTGTGCCCTCGGCAGGATCTGGTAGATAGTCAGGCTTCTTAGCCTTTTTCATTTGTAGATGTCTGTACTCAGACATGTTAAGCTTCCGCATGTGCTTTGATTTGTATGTTATGATTGTTGGGTCATGAGACCCATGTTTGTATATCTCGCTCCTCGGAGCCTAATGAATAATACTTGAGTCATAGAGTTATGTTGTGATGCCATGTTGTATTTACACATATCGAGCATATTGTGTGTATGATTGAAATGCTTGGTATGTGTGGGATCTAACAACCTAGTTGTTTATCCTTGGCAGCCTCTCTTATGGGGAAATGTAGTCTAGTGCTTCCATGAGCCATAGTAGTCCGCTACAGCCCGGTTCACCGGAGTCCTGCTAGCCCAGCACTACTACTCAGGACACTTGACTGGCCGGCATGTGTTTCACTTCGTTCCTGTGTCTGTCCCTTCAGGGAAATGTCACGCGGTGACATCCGGAGTCCTGCCTAGCCTGCTACAGCCCGGGTTCCCGGAGTCCTGTTAGCCCAGTGCTACAGCCCGGATTTACACGCTGCTGACCGACATGCTCGATGTGATTCATGTATGCCTGTCCCCATAGGTTGGTGCCGCTTTGGGTTCACGACTAGCCATGTCGGACGGGTTCTCTGTCGTATGGATGCTAGCGACACTATCATATACGTAAGCCAAAAGGCGCAAACGGTCCCGGGCCATGGTAAGGCAACACCCGTGGAATACCGTGCGTGAGGCTGCAGAGTGATATGAGGTGTTACCGGCTAGATTGATGTGACTTGGAATCAGGGTCCTGACAGCTTTGGTATCAGAGCCTGACTGCCTGTAGGATTACTAAGCCAAGCTGGTCGAAGTCGTGTCTAGAAATGCTTTAGTTATATAAGGGAATTGATTGTGGAAGGGAACGTAAGGCTCTTTTTACTCCTTTACCTTATGCCCTTCTGATCTGAGTCAACCTCTTCTTTTCTACGGGGTTAAGAAACTAGGCCTTCTCATCTTTCTATCAGGATCACGTGTTACTAATCTGTAGATTCGTAGGATTGTTGGTCTCGAGCCTCGGTTCAGTTTCTACAACTCCAGTGTGTTGTTAAATGGCCTCAGAACCCTAATATGATGTTGTTGAGTGGTTATGCCACCATTTTGCAGGATGTCTCAAATATTTTTGAGCATTTAGAGCCGTTATGCTGTCCGAGTCATCCCAGGTTTCTAAATAGTCTGATGCATTTGCAAATCCCTTCCTTCCATTCCTGATGTCCCTTTGGGCCAGTTCAACCACACTAATCGATGAGTTGAGGTACTCTATTGCCTCGACATATATGTTGGAGCTATTATTATGACCCTAGGTGTCTTGGGGAGTCACCTAGTAATCTAGCAATGCTTTGTATTCCCAGTGTGATGATTCTGGCCATTAATCCTGAAGCATCCCGTGATGCCATTAGTTAGTAGGCATTCTATTCCTGGGTTTTTGAACCCGAGATTCACCCTACTTACTTCATGTTGATAGTGTTTGCTCGTTCCTTTAGGTTATTAGTAACCTTTGCATTAGTCCTCGAGGTCCATGGTATTTCTTTCTTCCAAATACTATAAACCACTTATGGCAGAAGTTTGTTGGATCAAAAGATCACAATCAGAGTGCTCTTGATGAGTTCTTCGTTCTACATTGTGAATCTGCCAGTTCTACCTTTCTGCATGGGTTATCCGGAAGAAATATGTTGAACTTGTTCGACATACTAATCTATGCATCCACAACTCAGAAAGTTATATGTTCCTTTGAGTTGTCCCCCTTCAGTTATATTCCGACCTTCATCTATCAATTGATAGTCAAGAGTATGTGAGCATTCGTTCATCGGTGCCTATCGTTCTTGCGGTCCGTCAAGCCATTCTAATCCAGAATGACTAGGAGAAACAAACTCCAGTACCTCATCCATATCTGGGATTGGGTCAAAGCAGTTGTAATCCGCAAATCAAATGCCAATCCAGCTTTTGATTTTGTTCTACCTTGGAGTATTACCATCTTTATATCAAGAATGTCATGGAAATTGCACCATCTCTTATGAATTCTTGATGCAGTGATACTTCGCACCATCATCATTCATTTCTCGGTCCTCGTGTTGTTGTAACTAGAATGCTGACAAGTGATTGTGATGTGTGAAATAATACTCCTAGCAACTAGTTGCTTGGTAGTAAATGGACAATATTCTCATTCTTAGCGTGTTGGTTATTCAATCATCATCTCTAAGATAGATCGTGCTACCTTGTCCTTATTTCTGGTGCACTCCTCGATCTTTGAGTTAGGATTGAATCCCTTGCTCTTCTGATCATGTCGTCTTTCCTTGAAAAGCAAGATTGATCTCGAGCTTAGAGACATATCGGTGCTTCATGATGTTCTGAATATCTTCTCGGAAGTATTACCAGGTTGTCACTTGACCGCTATGTTGAGTTCGTGATCAAGTTGGTTTCTTGCAAACCACCCTTTTCTCCAAGAATCTGTGTTAGATACCTCTGAACTAATTAGTTAAGCTAAACAACAACTTGGAGTCCTGTTAGCCCAGTGACATCCGGAGTCCTTCCTAGCCTGCAACAGCCCAGGTTCCTGGAGTCTTGTTAGCCCAGTGCTACAGCCCGGATTCACACGCTGCTGACCGACATGCTCGATGTGATTCATGTATGCATGTCCCCATAGGTTGGTGCCGCTTTGGGTTCACGACTAGCCATTTCGGCCTGGGTTCTCTGTCGTATGGATGCTAGCGACACTATCATATACATGAGCCAAAAGGCGCAAATGGTCCCGGGCCATGGTAAGGCAACACCCGTGGAATACCGTGCGTGAGGCCGCAAAGTGATATGAGGTGTTACCGGCTAGATCGATGTGACTTGGAATCAGGGTCCTGACATCTTTCACGAAACCCATCGATCCCCTCTTAATAGTGCGGGATCCCTACACTCAAGAATAAACCGAAAACAAGGAGCCGAAGCTTTTTATCTTTGTCTTGTGTCTCTGCTCTTGAGTGATATATGTTTTATCTCCGTAGTCATGATCCACACACACATAGCCCTTGAGACATAATCCTGAGAAATATTCGATAAACATGATTAGTCTCAATATGCATGTTGTCAACAACATCAAAATATGATTAAGTGGCATGATTGCACTTTCAATCTCCCCCTTTTTGGTAGTTGATGATAGCATACATGCACTTTTTAGAATAAAGCTTTGAATATCGAAAGAATTTGAAAACATTGAATATCGAAGGATTTGTTGTGGAGCTCCCCCTAAATATGAGCAATAACTAATGGGTAAGCATGAAGAGAGCTCCACCTCAATATGATACCAACACAACCTAAACTCATACACAAGATAATCAAGATAACATCAGTTTTAGAATAGGCTCCACAAAGATTCATCACTCATAGCATATAACATAAGTCGTTACAAACATATCATAAGTTCAATAACAGGTTAATCACATAGCATGAGTTCGATAACAAGAGTTCGATAACAAGATAATAAGATAATATCATAGCATCATATCACATAAATAAGTGCCTACTCCCCCTTGGCAGCAAATACCCAAAAGTAGGTGTCATAACAGCATCAAAGAGCATCATCGTCATCATCATCATGAGCACCACTACCACCAGCCTCATCAAGGAAGTTAGCCCACTCAGGACCCGAAGGAAAACCAAAGTCAAAAGGTGGATCATTAGGAAGACGTTCATCGTCACTCACATCCTAAACTCCGGAGTCTCTCAGACGAGCCTTCAGAGCATTCTTGGAGGTGACCAAGTGTGTGAAAACGTCGTGATTTTGGGAGCAATGAAAGGTAAACATCTTCATCATGGCAGAGGGAGCTTTCCCAAGGAAACGAGAAATGCGACCAAAAGATGTAGAGACGGAAGAAGTAGAACGAGTGGTAGGAGGAAGAACACTAGCCGAAGTGCGACGAGCAGGAGCAGAAGAGTCCTTGGGAACCCAATCATCCGCCATGTGAGGTGGAATGACCCACCGTTCATGCAAGTGAGTGCGGGCAATGGGAAATGGAGCAACACTATTGATAAATGCCTGAAGAAAGGGGGCATGAGGAAAGTCTCACTTGTGTTGAAAACAAGCAAGACGGATCTCATGCCACAGAAAATGAGGGACATTTATCTTCCCCTTTGGAGATACATAGAGGCGATGCATGAGATTAATGCAGTAGCTATTACATGACCCCTTGTCACCCATCTTGGGATAGATGGTACGAATGACACACTGATAGATGATGTAGAAAGGTGAGCGCCAAATGGAGACTTGGTTTAGACCTTTTTTTCTCATCATTAGTCAAATCTCCTACTGGTTTGAGAAGACCCATACAGACTTCAATGCCCTTGGGCCTATGGTTGGGGTCATCCTTATGGATTTTGAACCCGGTGTCAGGAAACCCAAGAGCAGCAACAAATTGAGAATAAGATGTCGTGAGCATGGTGTCGGAGGTCATCCAAGTGACGGTGTTATTTGGACCAAAATAACATGTGACATAGAATTGATGAATGGCAGCTTGGTTAAAATCATGTTGAAATTCAAATGGGGCAGCAAGGTTGGATGACTCAATGAGCTCAATAGATCTCGGATATTTAGTCGGATGAGCACGAATATGCTCTAAGTCAATGCATACATGTAGAGATAGACCTTTAGGAATGATGATAGTGGTAAAAATGTCAGCTTGGACATTAGTGCGAAAATGAGCATCATGTGAGTCGCTAACAACGGTGAATTGATCTATGTCACGACGAAGCCTAAGATAGGAAGCAGTGGGGACCTCATTGAACCTTTTAATGATGCGACCATGAGGAAGTGGAGGTTCAAGAGAGATGCAACGGGCATCACCTTGAGGTTGTTCCGGAGGAGGAGGAGGAGGAGGCTTGAAATGGGCCGGCGTGTTCCCGGTTTAGGTGCGGAGGTGCGAACAGCGACATAGGCGGGCTGCACCAAATCCGCCATTTCGTCCTCATAGTCGGATCCCTCCGATGAGGATTCGCTAGACGAGCTGTGAGGGAGGGCGGAACGCTTCCGGGGACGGGCCCTCTCTTGTGAATCGTCAGAGCCACCATGACGAGGAGGGGCGGATGGTCCACCGGTGACTTGCTTGCGCGCGGAGTGCTTGGTCCTTGGCATAGCGACCTAGAGAAGGAGGAAGCCCCAGTTGACTTAATCACCGCCATGGATCAATGAAGTTCGAGAAATGAGGGGAGAAAGAGGGTTTCTACCTCGGGAGGGCGAGGAGGATATGCGATGGAGATGAACGGGTTTCCCCGACGCCGGCCGGGACTAGAGGAGGATGGGCGGGGTCCCGACGGTGACCGCCCGTGCAAAGACGACAAGGACTACGGCCGGCATGCACCCCCAGCAAGGAGATTGAGCGGCGGCGGAGGAGAAGATATGAGAGCGGCGGCGGTTTTTAGGTTTAGGAACCGCTACAAGACGCGGGCTATATATATATAGGCGGGCCAAGAGTTGACCAGACGACCGGTGCGGAGCGGACGTCTGGGGCCTGAGAAGGCAAACAGATGTGTCAGGGAGTGGACGACCGGCAACGCCCGGACGTCCGATGGGTCTGAGCAGGGAAGGAAATAGCGGACGACCGGTATTACCGAATATCCCATGTGATTGTCCATGGCAAAAATTAGCAGACGTCTAGACTCAGCGGACGTCCAGTAGTATGGCACCAGAGAGGATGTTACGGACGTCCGGTACATAGCGGACGACCGGAAGCACTTGTGGATTTATTAAATTTTTAAATTTTTTTAATTAATTTATTTAGAACACAAAGGAGCCATACTTGGGGTCATAGTTGGTGCTAATGACCATCATGGGGAGATGATGAGTTCAAAACGTAGTAGGATGCAAAATCACAATATATTAAGCAGTGAGGAACCTATGTCAACTCTAAAACACATCGCTCAGATATTGTTCTGATGACAAGAGCGGTGGCCAAGGCCACCATGTATGAGTATTCTTGACATGGCTTCCCAACAATTTGAACTTGGGTGCATAGTCACTACTCCATCATTGAAAGCACCATCGTTAGAATAACATGATAGCTTTGAGAGTGTTTGTTCTATTTATGCATTGTGTAGGGTGAGAATACTCATGAATTGAATGTCTCCCCCTAAGTATATGCCTACATCAAGACAAGACATTAAGTTCATGCATGAATGGGTACTAGATTTCACATAATATTGTCAAGCTCTAAGATACCAAGTTCACGCCTAAGTTGACAAAACCTTGCTTCATCCAATGGCTTGGTGAAAATATCTGCAAGTTGCATATCTGTGCCAACATGAGCAATGTCAATATCACCCTTCTCCACATAAGCTCTCAAGAAGTGGTACCTAATGTCAATGTGCTTGGTGCGGGTATGACATTTGGGGTTCTCAGCAATATTGATGGCACTTTCATTATCACATAGAAGAGGCACATGTCTATAGGTGATACTGTAATCCTTCAAAGTTTGCCTCATCCATAGTAACTGAGTTGCACAATTGGTGGTTGCAATGTATTCAGCTTCGGCGGTGGAGAGGGCAACACAATTTTGTTTCTTCGAGGACCAACTTACCAAAGAGCGTCCAAGGAATTGACGTGCACTGGAAGTGGACTTACGGTCCACTTTGTCTCCAGCCCAATCCGCATCCGTGTACCCAATGAGATCAAACTTAGCATCCTTGGGGTACCATAGACCCAACTTTGGGGTGTGAACAAGGTATCTAAGAATATGCCTAACCGCCTTATGATGACTTTCCCTAGGGGAAGCTTGAAATCTAGCACACATGCATACACTAAACATGATGTCTGGTCTAGATGCGTAAAGATAAAGCAATGAACCAATCATAGAGCGGTATTTAGATGGGTCGAAGGGGATACCGTTTGTGTCTTCAATGAGTACAATTTTGGTTGGCATAGGTGTCTTACATGGGCTAGCATCAGACATGCCAAATTTTGCTAGGATATCCTTGAGGTATTTTGCTTGAGACAAGAAAATTCCTTCTTGAAATTGTTGAATTTGAAATCCGAGGAAGAACTTCAAATCCGCATTGAGTGACATTTCAAAATTCTTGGTCATGGAAGCTGCAAACTTCTTGCACAAATGAATGTTAGGAGAACCAAAAATGATATCATCTACATAGATTTGGCATAAGATCAAATCACCCTCATCCCTCTTAGTAAAAAGAGTGGGATCAATCACCCCTCTCACAAAACCATCATCGAGTAAAAACTTCTTAAGATGATCATACCAAGCACGAGGTGCTTGTTTGAGACCATCAAGGCCTTGTCAATTTTATATACATAGTCTTTGTGATCGGGATCAATGAACCCAGGTGGTTGTGATACATATACTTCTTTTTGTAGAGGGTCGTTAAGGAAAGCACTCTTCACATCCATTTGATGTAAAGTAAAGCCATTGAAAGCAGCATAAGCAAGTAAGATGCGGATGGATTCAAGACGGACAACGGGAGCAAAGGTCTCACCAAAGTCCAAACCTTCAACTTGTGAGTACCCTTGTGCCACTAACCTTGCCTTATTACGGATGATTACACCATTCTCATCTTGCTTGTTCTTGAAAATCCATTTTGTTCCAATGACGTTGTGCTCGGTAGTAGGCCTCTTGACTAATGACCACACTTGGTTGTGTTCAAAACTGTTCAACTCTTCTTGCATAGGAATGAGCCAATCGTTGTCCATTAATGCCTCTTGTACCTTGAGAGGCTCAACACTAGACACAAACGGGAAGTGAGCACAAAAGTTTGTCAATTGTTTATGAGTGACTCTACCTTCCGATATGCCCGTGAGAATTTTTTCAACATCAACACGACCGGCCACTCGAGGCATGATGGAGGTTAAGGTTTCGCGAGGTTCAACTTCATGTCCATCATCCACATCCTCAACATAAGGATCATTGATGTGTGGTGGAAGGTCTTCTTCTTCATCTTCCATTTGTTGAGGTTCATTGTCAATGATTGCACTTTCTTGTTCTTGTCCTTGGTGATGATCTTGTTCTTGATGTTTATCATGAAGAGGAACTTGATCATCATCTGGTACTTGGTCTACGGGTATTTGTTGAACAATAGGAGCTTGAGGTGGTATGGGTGTTGAAGTAGTTTGATGATGCGTGAAGCTTCCATATTCTTCTTCATCATCATGAGGTTCTTGCTCCATTGGAAGAGGCGCACCAACACCCATGGTCAAGATATCTTGAGAAGAATCTTCTTCACCTACATCACTTAGATCAACTTGCTCCCCATGGGAGCCATTAAATTCATCAAACACCATGTCACAAGTTTCTACAACACATCCACTGGATTTGTTGTAGACTCTATAGGCGTGAGAGTTTGATCCATAGCCAACAAATATGCCCTGAATGGTTTTGGATTGAAATTTTCCTAACCGTTCTCTTTTGTTGAGAATGAAACATTTGCACCCAAATACCCGAAAGTACTTGACATTTGGCTTGTTCCCAGTTAGAAGCTCATATGGGGTCTTTTCCAATATAGCGCGGAGAAAGAGCCGGTTTGATGCATGGCAAGCAGTGTTGACAGCCTCGGCCCAAAAACTATGTGGTGACTTGTATCCATCCAACATGGACCTTGCCATCTGCACAAGTGTGCGGTTCTTTCTCTCTGTTGCACCGTTTTGTTGGGGAGTGTATGGAGCTGAATATTTATGTTCAATCCCTTCATCACTAAGAAATCCTTCCAAGGTGTAGTTCTTGAACTCGGAGCCATTATCACTTCTTATTGCCAAGATTTCTTTGTCAAACTTGCATTGTGCTTGCTTGTAAAAATCAATGAAGGTGATCTTCGTCTCGTCCTTGGACTTGAGGAAGAAAACCCATGTATATCTTGAGTAATCATCAACAATAATAAGTCCATACTTTTTTCCACCAAGACTATCCAATGAAGGCAGCCCAAAAAGATCCACATGAAGGAGCTCCAAAGGCCCTGAGGTAGACACAATATTCTTGGGTGGGTTCTTTGATTGATGTTTCTTCCCGGCTATGCATGCACTAAACACATGATATTTCTGAAAAGAGACATTTGTTAGTCCAAGGATGTGATTACCCTTTAAGAGATCTTTAAGATTTCTCATGCCAACATGGGCTAGCCGGCGATGCCATAGCCACCCCTTGTTGGCCTTGGCCATTAGACAAGTTGCATGGAATGTGCTCTCTTTAGAGAAATCAACCGTGTAAAGGTTGCCATCCAACTCTCCAACAAAGGCCACTTCGAGAGTATCTCTCTTAAAGACATTCACATCCGTTAGTCCAAAGAGTGTATCATAACCAACAGAAGCCAATTGGCGAACAGAAAGCAAATGGTATTTAAGGGATTGGACAAGCATGACATTTGCAAGCGACATTTCATTTGTGATAGCCACCTTGCCCAACCCGAGTACCTTTCCTTTTGATCCTCCACCAAACATAATGCTCATAAATGGTTGAATAGCTTCCATGAAATCGTAGAGCAACTTGCTATCTCCGGTCATATGATTGGTACATCCACTATCAATCACCCATTTTACTCCACCAGAGAAAGCAACCTACACACAATTATGACTTGGATAGAGGCACCCATTTTGCAATGGGACCTCTCAAGTTAGTCACAAGGGTCTTAGGGACCCAAATAGCATAAAACCGGAATGCATTTCGAGGACCAACAAACTTTGCATAAACCTCTCCATCCTTAGCCTTACGAAGTACAGAGGATGGAGGCATAAACTCTTTTGGCTTGTTGAGAGTGGGCATGCCCCTCGTGGCCTTCCCACTAACAACCTTACCTTTCTCCTTGTGCCCTTGTCGTACAAAAGTTTCTTTTAGAGGGGTGGTGCACTTTTGAGAGGATGTCTTCTTCTTGCTTGTGCTAGGGTCAAACCCGAGTCCCTCTTTGATGAACACTTCATTGTGTTGGCTCAATACCTCATTAAGGTTCTTTTTCCCTTGAGCACACGTCATGAGCCCTTTCTCGACTTGAGCCTCAAGAAAGCGATTTTCCTCAAGAATAGGTGCTACATCACTACTAGAGTTAGTAGTACAAACATCAACATTGATTATAGGAGAAGAGTAAGCCTTGGCTAGAGTTTCAAGATAAGTAAGATTGAGTGTCTCAAAACTCTTTGTAAGAAGGGTGAGCTCTTCTTCCTTAGTCTTGAGGGACATGGATAGGAGCTCACAATCCTTAGAGAGAGAAGCATTCGACTTCACAAGCTTACTTTTATCATTCATCAACTCTTCGCAAGAGTCAATAGCCTTTTTCAAGGAGGCAAGATCTTTAGTATGAACATCAATGTTTGCACCAATTTTCAAGCATAGCTCATCATTTCGTGTTTCCTCATATTGGACTTTCCGCTCAAGTATTTTATATTTTTCCTTTTCCTCCGTGACGAGGGTTTCGAGTTCCTTAATGGTGATGGTGTGTTACTCACCATCTCCATAAGCATATGAAACATAGTGAGCTTCTTTCCTTTGAGGGAGAACATGAACTTATTTAGTTTAGCAAGCATAGGATCATCTATATCGTCATCCTCATGACTATCCTCTGCATCAAGATACTCATCACTAGGAGTAGGAGGAGTGAAAAGAGGAGGATTTGATCGTGGAGTTACCTTGACCTTGTCGAGAGAGCTTTGGTCATTTCCATCTTCTACCACGGCCTTTGCCATTAGGCACTTGTGAGCGTTGCCCTTGTAGTCCTTCATATAGTTGTAGGTGACAACATCACCACTCTTGTTGACTAGCCTCAACGTGTTTTGAGAATCTTGAGCAACTCCAGCAACACCACTAACATCATCCGGATCGGATTCTTCTTGAGCAACCATTGCTTTCCCATATTTCTTCTTGAGCTTGGAGTTCAAGGGATTTGGCAACTTATTCTTGGGGAAGGTCTTGGGAAACCTTGGTTTATCGTCCCTCTTCTCATAAGGGCACTCGTCGGAGAAGTGGTTGGTCTCTTCACAGTTGTAGCATTTTCTTACTTTCTTCTTTTGAAATCTTCCCTTGAATTTTCCGCACTAAACTTCTTGACAAAGAGAGCCATGTCTTCATATGAAGGGCCCTCATCGGATTCAACCTCATCATCATCATCATCTTCTTCTTCACTTTGCTCATCTTCACATACATGCTTGGCCTTCAATGCAAGATTGATCTTTGATGTTGGAGTACCATGCATAGCAAGATGTTTTGTGGCATTTGCCTTTGACTCTTCAAATAGTTGGAAGGTGGATATGATGTCATTTGTAGTCATTTCCTTGAAGGCATGGTGTTGTCTTATGTCCCACACCATTTGGTGGTGATATGGGGCAAGAGCATGAAGCAACTTATCCACAAGAAATCACTTAGTCATGTTGAATCCATCTTGTGTCTTGTCACACTCACACGACTCAATGTCAGAAGTGAGAATCATGAGATGCTCAAGGAGTTGATTGGGAGTTTCACCTTTCTCCATACAAAAGTTTTGTAATTGCCCCTTGGCAATTTCATATTGAGCACTCTGGAGGGTGGAGGTACCGGTCTTGGATCTTATAATACTTTCCCATAGTTCCTTTGCGCTTGTGATGTGTATGAAAGGTCTCCTTTGCTTTTCAACCATACCTCTCCTTATACACATGGTTGCAGTGTCATTGAGATTCTTGTCATACATTTCTCTTGGTGTAGGATTCTTTGGATCAACCACATGGTAACCATACTCCAAGATCTCCAGCATCTCATCGTGTCCATATCGAAGATGATCCTCCATAGCAACTCTCCACAAGGAAAAATCGGAAGTGGCATCAAGTAAAGGAGGTTTTCCTTGAGGGTTACATTTTGGTTTCTCAACTTGGGGTCTTGCATAAAGCCAAGGAACACTGGAGTGATCATTGTTAGGAGGTTTTTGACCAAATGACGGAGTAGGCACAGTTGGCCTCAAAGCCGCACCACCAGAAAGTGGTGCAAGCACCGTGGACAACGTGGCTAGTCTCATTTGGACCAAGGCCTCAAGAGAAGCATCATGCTCCTCTTTTTTCTTAGCAAGGGCCCATTCCAGATCCTCAGAAGTAAAGGACTTGACTTCTGAAGAAGCCTCACCTTTATCCTTCGGATCTGTAACAAGGGGAGTCCCATCGGGGTTCATCTCGCTCTAGGGCGGTTAAGCCACAAGAATAGAGCATGAGGCTTTGATACCAATTGAAAGGATCGAGATGGACCTAGAGGGGGGTGAATAGGTACAATTACAAATTTTAATTATTACTTAGCAATTTTAGGCAATAATGCGGAATATGAAGATGAGCCTAACAATTGCAAGTGTAGTACAAGGAGATAAGCAGGATAAACAAGTATCACAAGTATGTAAGTAAGCAAGCACAATGTGATATAAGTAAGTGCTAAGAGAAAAGTAACCACAAGTAGAGAGTTAGGGTTAGGAATAACCGCAACTCCGGGAGATGAGGATGTATGCCGATGTTCACTTCCTTGGAGGGAAGCTACGTCACCGTTAGAGAGGTGGATGTTACCACGAAGGCACACCAACGCCATGAAGGCTCACCCTATTCTCCCTTTGATACAACACCACGAAGGCGTTTCTCAACCACTAGTGGTAGACCTTGGGGTGGTCTCCAAACCCTCACAAAATTTTCCGGGGGGTAATCACAATGGTCGATTCCTCTCCAAAAGACTCCTACCGCCTAGGAGTCTCCAACCTCCAAGAGTAACAAGAACGATGGGGAAAAGCTCAATACTTGCTCAAATCACGAATTCCTTTGGTGCAAAGAAGGGGAAGGAGTGGATCTATCACTTGATTGGAGAACTTCTCTCAAGTGCTCTCAAATCCCTTGGGGATCTAAGATTTGGTGTGGAAGAGTGAGAGAGTGAGTGAAATGTGTTCTTAGCAAGCTCAAAGTGAATGGTCAACCTCATCCCAAGAGAGGGAGAAGGCTATATATAGTGTGAGAGCAAAACAGACCATTGAGCCACTTAGTGCAGACGGACATATGGTGGATATCGGACGACCGATGACACGGATAGGACCGGACGTCCGGCGGGGCTGCCGGTCGTCGGTGGCTGGGAGACGAACCGGGGACACAGGTGAGGAGTGGGATGCATAGGCAACGGACATCCGGAAGGTGCCGGTCGTCCGGAGCCCGGACGTCCGGTGTTGTCGGAAATCCGTTAATTGTAGTTCTGTTAGAGCACACCGGATTTCCGGAGATGAGCGGACGTCCGGTGTGACCGGTCTTCCGCTAATATCAGTTCTGTGAAGACTCACCGGACGACTGGAGAGAGTCGGATGTCCGGTTGGTTGACAGAGGCCGGACGTCCGTAGACTTTGGACGTCCGGTGAAATTTGGACCTTTTAGCTTAGAAACATACTACCATTTTTGCAAAAGTTAGAGGAAGAATTTTGAGATGGTATGAGAGGGAATTTTGTGGTTTTGAGCAAGTTCTTTCGCGACACCCATCGATCCCCTCTTAATAGTGCGGGATCCCTACACTCAAGAACAAACCGAAAACAAGGAGATGAAGCTTTTTATCTTTGTCTTGTGTCTCTGCTCTTGAGTGATATATGTTTTATGTCCGTAGTCAGGATCCACACACACATAGCCCTTCACACATAATCCTAAGAAATACTCGATAAACATGATTAGTCTCAATATGCATGTTGTCATCAACATCAAAATATGATTAAGGGGCATGATTTCACTTTCAACTACATCAATCCCACTGGTGATAATGAAGATTTCAGCATGCGTTCTCCTGAAAGATTGAGTAAGAGTTAGCCGCTAAACAGATACGCATGGATCCTTTGTTTTCCATCTGATGAGGTCTTCGTATTTCGTACACTATGTTTAATTATGTAATGCATATATGTGTGGACAAATCATTGGAATTTAGCTACCATATGTTCAATTGCAATTGCTGCGAAATCTGATGAATGTTCGTCCTGTGGACACTATTTGTCTAATTAAATATTGTGGCGAATTTTCTTTTTGCGTGCCGATTCAAAATGGGATGTTTTTGTTTTAACCTGGAAATTTCTCCGCACACGGTTCAACTAAATGAGTGTGTGTGATCCACATCGGAAAGCATACGTCAATTGTAGCGGAACTGTCGGTTATACACACGAGATCACAAACGATTTGCGGCGCTACTACGTGCGCGTAGGGTCTCCGGAACTGTTTGTGATATCACGGTATCGCACACGAGAGCTCGGAGTAAACCGTACCCAATGCAAAATACAATCCCAGCCGTAATTTTTTCAGGAAACGTGTGGGATCCCAAACAAAAAGCACACGTCATTCTTGCCGCAACCGTCGGTGATACACAACAAATCACAAACGGTCTGCAGCACTTGTATGTGTGCGAAGGGGCTCCTGAACCATTTATGATAGAACATTATCGCACATGGTAATTGTTGGGAAACGTGTGTGATGGAGTCTTGCATGCAAGATGGGTTCCGCAGAAAACTCATGTGTGATGGGGCACATATCGCACACAGTTCATATGTTAGCCCATATGCCTTACATACTGTTTCCCAAACGGTTCATTACGACACACCGTTTGGTTTCACCACGTCATTAGAAACATTTAATCACAGATCCCACATGTGCGAAAGAATTTAGTGTGTGCTGCATCGCACACGATTACATTTTGCAAGGCCTTTGGATCATGGCTCCATTTCCCCGATTGTTTCTGGGTTATGTGGGAAGGAACCCCCCCCCCTATCGCCCACACTCACTTGGCGATGGTTCCAAATGCCATCACGGAAAGGGGTTAAAAACCCTGTGTATAGCACCGACGTGTACCAGTGTACATCGATAAAATCTTCATCTATGCTCCAAGTGATTATTCGATTTCGAATTAAAAGTGATTTATGGTGGCACGGTAAGTTGGAATTGGTCCAAAAAGTTACTATGGTGAATTCTATATCAGAAGGCTAAGTATATTATTGCTTTAGATGCAAAAATGAAGGGTGATGAATCGGAAGTTCATTCATGAGCATGGTATCGTTTCTAGCTGATTGTATCGACCACTATTTTTAATAGGGGTTCCATAACTCAGTCTAAGGAATCAAAGGTTCTATCGGTGATTCAATATACAAAGATAATTTCACAAAATTTATGAATTCTTGTGAAAGCATTATAGATGCATAGAAATGCATATGGTACACGCGGATTTGAAGTTGTCAAATACAATAGGATGATGTATATACCACAAGCAAAGCATGGACTGACACCAGATTGCCATTGGTGTAAAAGTTAAAAGTGCTAACTAGATTATTGACTCTAGTGCAAGTGGGATACTGTTGCAAATATGCCCTAGAGGCAATGATATTGTATTATTATATTTCCATTATTCATAGTTAAGAGTTTATATTCCATGCTGTAACTGCTATGATCTTGGAATATGTGATTCAATGGAAAACTCGTATGCACATGTGGAATGATAAACGGTAAACAATAGGTTCCCGGTCTCGCCTCTATGACCGGCTCAAGTGTTGTTGGTGATCACGTTTTCCAGATCTTAGGATATCGTTAAGTGTTATGATAGTCCTAAAACAACATTGAGGGTATGATGTTAAAAGAACAATCATATTGAATCGACCCAATACTTGTCTGTTACACTATGTGATCATATCGTCTGAAATCATCTGTTATAACACAGAGTGTTAGCATGTGTTTTAGTTCCTCAGACCATGAGTGTGTCTCAGTCATTTCCTAAATGGATGGTGAGCTTTGGGGTTGCTCAAATGTCATCTGTAACAAGGTGATCATAACGACAACTTTCACGCACACCAGAATGTTTCACAAGTTACCAGACAGCTCGAGAGTGGGATTTGCTCCTTCGATGATGGAGAGATATTCTTAGGGCCCTCTCGGTGTGACAGCATCCATCATTGTCTGGCCAGAGACAGGTGACTATGTCACGGGGATGCCAGAACAGTTGGGGAACGTAGTAATTTCAAAAATTTCCTACGCACACGCAAGATCATGGTGATGCATAGCAACGATAGGGGAGAGTGTCGTCTGTGTACCCTCGTAGATCATTAAGCGGAAGCGTTATAACAACGTGGTTGATGTATTCATACGTCTTCACGATCGACCGATCCTCAGCATCGAATGTACGGCACCTCCGCGTTCAGCACACGTTCAGCTCGGTGACATCCCGCGAACTCACGATCCAGTAGAGCTCGAGGAAGAGTTTCGTCAGCATGACGGCTTGGTGACAATGTTGATGAAGCTACCAACGCAGGGCTTCGAGTAAGCACCGCTACGATATAACCGAGGTGGATTATGGTGGAGGGGGCACCGCACATGGATAAGAGATCAATAGATCAATTGTTGTGTCTTTGGGGTGCCCCCCTGCCCCCTTATATAAAGGGGGGAGGAGGAGAGGGCCGGCCAAGGGAGAGGAGCACCCAAGGGGGGGGGGGCAATCCTACTCCAAGTAGGTTTGTCCCCCCCCCCTTCCTATTCCAAGAAGGAGAAGGGGGAAGGAGGAGGTGGAGCAAGGATGGAGAGGGGGGCCCGCCGCCCCTTCCCCTTGTCCAATTCGGATAGGGCAAGGGGGTCACGCGCCACCTCCTGGCTGCCCTCTCTCTTCTCCACTAAGGCACATAAGGCCCAATAGCTTCCCGGGGGGTTCCGGTAACCCCCGGTACTCCGGTATATGTCTGAAACCTTCCGGAACCCTTCCGGTGTCCGAACATAGTCATCCAATATATCGATCTTTACGTCTCGACCATTTCGACACTCCTCGTCATGTTTGTGATCATATCCGGGACTCCGAACTACCTTTGGTACATCAAAACACAAAAACTCATAATACTGATCGTCACAGAACTTTAAGCATGCGGACCCTACGGGTTCAAGAACTATATAGACATGATCGAGACACGTCTCTGGTCAATAACCAATAGCGGAACCTGGATGCTCATATTGCTTCGTACATATTCTACGAAGATCTTTATCGGTCAAAACCACATGACAACATACGTTGTTCCCTTTGTCATTGGTATGTTACTTGCCCGGATTCGATCGTCGATATCTCAATACCTAGCTCAATCTCGTTACCGGCAAGTCTCTTTACTCGTTACATAATGCATCATCCCGCAACTAACTCATTAGTTGCATTGCTTGCAAGGCTTATAGTGGTGTGCATTACCGAGAGGGCCCAGAGATACCTCTCCGACAATCGGAGTGACAAATCCTAGTCTCGATCCATGCCAACTCAACAAGTACCATTGGAGACACATGTAGAGCACCTTTATAATCACCCACTTACGTTGTGACGTTTGGTAGCACACAAAGTGTTCCTCTGGTAATCGGGAGTTGCATAATCTCATAGTCATAGGAACATGTATAAGTCATGAAGAAAGCAATAGCAGTAAACTAAACGATCATGTGCTAAGCTAACGGAATGGGTCATGTCAATCACATCATTCTCTAATGATGTGATCTCATTAATCAAATGACAAATCATGTCTATGGTTAGGAAACATAACCATCATTGATTCAACGAGCTAGTCAAGTAGAGGCATACTAGTGACAATCTGTTTGTCTATGTATTCACACATGTATTATGTTTCCGGTTAATACAATTCTAGCATGAATAATAAACATTTACCATGAAATAAGGAAATAAATAATAACTTTATTATTGCCTCTCGGGCATATTTCCTTCAGTCTCCCACTTGAACTAGAGTCAATAATCTAGATTACACAGTAATGATTCTAAAACCCATGGAGCCTTGGTGCTGATCATGTTTTGCTCGTGAGAGAGGCTTAGTCAATGGGTCTGCAACATTCAGATCCATATGTATCTTGCAAATCTCTATGTCTCCCACCTGGACTTGATCGCGGATGGAATTGAAGCATCTCTTGATGTGTTTGGTTCTCTTGTGAAATCTGGATTCCTTTGCTAAGGCAATTGCACCAGTATTGTCACAAAAGATTTTCATTGGACCCGATGCACTAGGTATGACACCTAGATCGGATATGAACTCCTTCATCCAGACTTCTTCATTTGCTGCTTCTGAAGCAGCTATGTACTCCGCTTCACACGTAGATCCCGCCACGACGCTTTGTTTAGAACTGCTCCAACTGACAGCTCCACTGTTCAATATAAACACGTATCCGGTTTGCGATTTAGAATCGTCTGGATCAGTGTCAAAGCTTGCATCGACGTAACCATTTACGACGAGCTCTTTGTCACCTCCATAAGCGAGAAACATATCCTTAGTCCTTTTCAGGTATTTCAGGATGTTCTTGACTGCTGTCGGGGATATACCCCGTGGTGTAAACCGGCCGGAAGTGTAACCCGGTCAGACTTGGCGGTTTATCTGAAGACCCCGCTGGCACTTGGTGAGTTACTGGCGACCCGCCCTGACCTGGCGGTTTACAAGCAACCCACCTAGTCATTATGACTCATTGGTAAACCGACAGGCGGGTCAGAGGAGCGACAAGACCCGGTGGCCCAACAGGCAGTTCATGAAGCCCGGTTCATACTATGGTGGGCCGGTTTAAGAGGAAAGGCATAAGGAATATTTACCTTACAAGGAGTTAAGACCAGGACTCGTATCCGGTTTGTATTAGAGATAGACTAGTCCTAATCCTAATAGGACTCCACATGTAAACCGCCCCTTCAACATATATAAGGAGGGTCAGGGCTCCCCAAAGAGGGAGAGGAAGAAACAAGAAAACAATCTCTAGGGCTAGACACAAAGAGCCGGTTTACGGCGACTCCCTCATGATGATAATGAGACCTAGCCTCAAACAGCATGTAGGGTTGTTACCGGATGATGTTTCCCGGGGCCCGAAGCTGTCTAAATCCTTGTCTTGCGTGTTGATCCGCCCTGCGTCTCTCGTCCCGCTCAACCCCTTTCAAGCTACCACATAGATGCGTTGGCCTCGCGACTAAGTCCTCACACTAGGACATCTGCCGTGACAAATCCATGACAGTTGGCGCCCACCTTGGGGCTCGCGCATGGTGGTGTTGAGTTCTTGAAGGGATCTTTCCTAGGGATCGAGGAGCTTTCAATTTTCTGGATGAAGAAGAGCCGGTTTGAAAAGATCTACATCAGAAGTTAGAGTTGCGTGCCATGGCGCGTACCTACGATCCGGTGATCCGACGTCAGCAGTGCCAATCCTCCAAAACCCTACTGATTCGTGCATACTACTACGATGGGTGCACGTAAGGAAAAGTTGCGATTGTTCCATACGACAAGAAAACAGGAATTGGACTCAGCCTTGAAACCGGCCACGACCCGGAGGAAGACCCAAGGGTGGACACGGACTCGGCCTCCATGGTTGTAACTCACCGTCCAGCTTTACTATTCCTGGCTTCTACCATCGCAGACCAGCCTCGCCAGTTCGCTGGCCTAGACCATGAGTCGCCTCTACCGGCCTCACTGTATCTCCCTGCTGAGACGCCATCTCCATCGCACTCGGGCCATCCAGGCCTTTCCGCTGCCGTCCTTCGCCTCTCCTCGTTGAACCGCCATCAATCCGAAACCACCATTGCTCCCAAGGCACCTTCGCCCTGGCGGACGTCTGTGCCAAGATCGCCACCACACCTTCAGCTCCAAATCGCCGCCCACGAGCCGCTGCACTGCTTTGCTGCGGCAGGTCCAAGCCGCCAAATCGCCAGCTCTGCTCTCTGCAAACCACGAATCGTGCCTCCCTTGAGTCCCCGCGGCCGACCCGTGCCCGGGCTCTGACTCTGAGTGGCCTCCGCCCCGAGCTGCTCCGACTCGGCCTCACTCTCGTCCCTCCTTGTTCTGATGTGTTCCCGTGGTCGCGCCGGCACCATGTCATCGTTGCGTCGCTCTGTCCGCTTGTAAGTCGCCTCCACCGCTATGGCCCGCTCGCCTTCGCGTCATCTCCACGAGCCGGTTATATGAACCGCCGCGGCCCTGTTGGTTCTGCCCGAGCTGCCGCGTCTTGCGCCCCTCTGCTATGGGTTATGGCCATGAGTCACCCAGGATTTTACTCCCGTGCGCTCCCCTGTAAGTGAAAGAGAAAGAGATAAGAGGATATTGGTTGGAGGAAAAGTCAAGTGGACAAGTCCTGGGGCTGCCAACATACATCAATCCTAGAGTGGATGTCTGATGTTGATTGAGCAAAGCTAGTTCAGAAGGCTACTAGAAACAAAAGCCAATGGCGGAGGCCTGGCACGGTACTTCAAGTACTATGATACTCATTTATCCAACACATGCCAGCTGCCATCTTTTCTTATTATTTTCAGCATATATTGTTTTCTTCAAGGAACAATTACTTTGTCTGTGTATTTATATATAGGCAGGACAATGATTTATCGTTTGCTGTTGGACGGGTGTGCGCAAGCCGCCGCCTGTGCAATTCGATCTACATCAACTTGCCGGGACTGCGCCCGCGATTAACTCGCCCGTCCGTGCCGGTTTACGACACCGGTGCCGATCTTCCCCGTCCGCACCGGTTTACAATGCTGCGGCCGATTCATCTATCCGAGCTGCCTCTGATGTTGCGGTCGCTTTTGTCGTCCGTCTCTCGTGGCCTGGTCTACATCAACATACCGGGCCGCACCTATCTGCATGAGCTGTTTATTGAGTATGAGCAAGTCACTGCTTAGGAAGCCCGGTTTTCTTCCAACAAGTTGGAGGCAAATTATCATATATTATCAACGGCCGTCTGCAATGGATGGCTCAATGGGCAGGCGCACAAATCGCCGCCACTACAGTTTGGTTAAGCTTGAAACAACCAGTTGGAAGGAACCATTGGCCGAGTTGCTGACACGGTTCATACAGGATCATTTACAACCCGCTGCAGTCACCTCAACCTTCTGTGGATTCACATCGTGCTATCAACACCAATGATATACAAGTTATGCCGGTTTATATCACGGTCAAATATGGAGAATCTCAAGCCAACTCCTCGAGTCACCTTGAGACTTGAGGGCTACAATGATGTGACTTAGCAAACGTTGCCGGTTTTCAGTGAAGTCAAGAACCCCAATACGTTGGAGGGAAAGATAACCCGGTCCCGGATTCACATCGTGCTGTCAGAAGATTTCCGGATTAGAAAGTATATGACAGTTACAAAATCCCGGCTCAATGAAGAAGTCTCGGGTCATCAGAAAAGGATTCCGGTTTACAATCCGGTACAAGGGAAATTTGTTCTCCAACAAAGCTCTGAAGCTCTCAAATCCGGTTTAAGAATTTCCGGTTCAAAAGGGAATTAACTTCTCGCAAGATCGAGTTTAAAGGCCGTCAGAAAATTTCTGGCTAAAAATGAAGATTGCGGTTTAAAATCCGGTTCAAGGGGAAGATGTCTCCCACAAAGCTTTGAAGCTCTCTATATCCGGTTCAAGATCCCTATTCAAAGAAGAATTTATCTCTTGTAAAGGTTAAAAATTGCCGAAGAGGACCTGCTGCCACGATGCGCGGTTCAAACATGGGTATCCTGCCTTATTGGCTTATCATATTACAACATCACTTGGGGGCTTGGTTGTATCCGAACCATAGTTACACCTTTTGATCGGCTCAAAGCCAAATCAATCTGGGGCCAAAGACAGTGTTGTAAAACAACAACTCAAACATAGGCACCCACTGAGCACAGCTCAAAACGTTACTTGGGGATTCTTTGCTATCGAAATGAACTTAGAATCTACACTTGTAATGGGCTATCAAGCCATGGCTTGGAAGCCTGGTGAATACACCTAAAACCCCAGGTTAACCTGCCTATTTAAGTAAGTCACTCCGCCCAGGTAAACCTGGTATGACCCTTCGAACTTTGACAAGTTACTCTAAAATGAAGACCCTGAACTTGTCAAGTTAAAACGATGATTGGTTAAGGATTGAGGACCATCTTAAAAGGCTTTGCAAAATGGTTTAACTCAGTGGCCTGGCAGCCCATGAAAAGCCTCGAATTTGTGGCCTGGCAGCCTGTGAAAAGCCTTGACTACAATGGTTTTATTTGCTTTTTGCTAAATTTTGTTTTCTTTTGATAAGATTTGTGATGCTTTCAAATCGGCGTTTATCAACCCGGTTGGGCTGTCAACTACAAGTTGTCAGTACACGATCAAGTTATAATCCGGAGACTATCAGCCCGGTCTGGTTTGACTACAAGTCCCCAGTATTATATGTGGTTAATCCGGTGTTTATCACAGCCCGGCACGGTTTTATCATAAACCGGCACAATATGGAAGGAGTTATCAGTACTCAAGATTTGGGTTATCACCCTTACTACAAAAAGTTGGTAAAACCAACAATGTGATTCAATGTCACAGGTATGATCTATTTCATATTTGACTATTCTTAAGTACAACCTTGGTTATAAACCCGGGTTATATGTTGGGCATTATGACCCGTCCGGCGGTAAACCGCCAGGACACTTTAAACTTGTTGTATGCAGAAACAGGTTGAATAAAGCATGATTATAAATCACCGGTGTTTATTAAACCGGTAGTATGATCCGGTGTTTGTTAAACCGGCCTGGCTTTGGACTATAAGTCACCAGTATATATATTTGGATTGTGCCATTGGAATTATGCGCTTATAAATCATTGGGTTATATTATTCAAATAGCCAAACTTGGCTGAATTTTCATTATGATGTTGAATGAATAAGGTTTTCATACCAGATTATATTATCTTGAATAGCCAACATGGCTGGATTTTATGGTTATTAATAACCGGTATTATTGAATTTTCAAAGTCGCTTTAGCGCAATGGCTATTATTTTATCAAAGGATATGATTTATTCTACAATGGAAGGAATAGTCCCGAGTCGCTGCAGGCTTACAACCCGGCACTTGGGGGCTGCATTATTCAAATTGAGATTACATGCAAGTCTCATGTCGCTGCAAGCATGCACCATGACACTTGGGGGCTAATGCAAAGTCATTTTTACTAGTCTTATTGAAGACCCGACTCATCATATTATAATGAGCCGGCCCTTGGGGGCTACCAATTGCTCTTGTCAACAATTCAAGGTACACAAGTTTTTGTCCATAATATTGAAGGATCCATTGCTTAGTTGGTAAAACACAAAGCTCTTAACCTTGTGGACGTGGGTTCAAGCCCTACGATGGAAGCTACATTATCAGATGTTATTTTCATTGAAGTATATATCAAGTCCCGGTTTATTATTATCTTACTAAGCCGGCCCTTGGGGGCTACACTGATTGAAGTTTTTATAAGCAATTGCAAGTCCCAGGTTGCTGCAAGCATGACAACCCGGCACTTGGGGGCTACATATATGGAGTATTCAGTTTATATGATCGAGATGAACAAACCGGATTTCTTCAAGGTTGAAACACTTATTTGAGCAAGTCTTAAGTTATCACTATGTTCTCCTCTTAAGACTTGGGGGCTACAGGTATTATGCATATAAAGGAGGAACATCTTCATTTTATCAGTTTTGAGCAAATCAGGAAGATCAATTACATGACCCGGTGTCGACAACAATTATGACCCGGTGCCATCAATATTTATAAACCGGCCATTTTGGTAATATTAAACCGGCAAGTTTTACATCTTCAAACCGGCTGAATATCAGATAAGTGTTTTCAGACCCATATTTCTTAAACCGGTGCTTTGGGAGCTGAGTCAAAGGAGTTATTCTTCACAATATTTCTCGGTGACAAACCAATGTCGGCAAATTAAGTATGAAGTTGGCTTATTGACCTGGATTTTCTAGAAGAAGGAAATGGCAAGGAATTAAGGATGATCGGATGCCGGTTTACAAGAATTCTTAACCCGGAGCATAATCTATCAAATTTGTTCTTGTATTTGTTTTACAGGATCAGTTTAACATGGATAAATCCAAATTAAACGGGGGCTAATGTCGGGGATATACCCCGCGGTGTAAACCGGCCGGAAGTGTAACCCGGTCGGACTTGGCGGTTTATCTGAAGACCCCGCTGGCACTTGGTGAGTTACTGGCGACCCTCCCTGACCTGGCGGTTTACAAGCAACCCGCCTGGTCATTAGGACTCATTGGTAAACCGGCAGGCGGGGCAGAGGAGCGACAAGACCCGGTGGCCCAACAGGCGGTTCATGAAGCCCGATTCATACTATGGTGGGCCGGTTTAAGAGGAAAGGCATAAGGAATATTTACCTTACAAGGAGTTAAGACTGGGACTCGTATCCGGTTTGTATTAGAGATAGACTAGTCCTAATCCTAATAGAACTCCACATGTAAACCGCCCCTTCAACATATATAAGGAGGGGCAGGGCTCCCCAAAGAGGGAGAGGAAGAAACAAGAAAACAATCTCTAGGGCTAGACACAAAGAGCCGGTTTACGGCGACTCCCTCATGATGATAATGAGACCTAGCCTCAAACAGCATGTAGGGTTGTTACCGGATGATGTTTCCCGGGGCCCGAAGCTGTCTAAATCCTTGTCTTGCGTGTTGATCCGCCCTGCGTCTCTCATCCCGGTCAACCCCTCTCAAGCTACCACATAGATGCGTTGGCCTCGCGACTAAGTTCTCACACTAGGACATCTGCCGTGACAAATCCACGACAACCGCTGTCCAGTGATCCACTCCTGGATTACTTTGGTACCTCCCTGCTAAACTAATAGCAAGACACACATCAGGTCTAGTACACATCATTGCATACATGATAGAGCCTATGGCTCAAGCATAGGGAACACTTTTCATTTTCTCTCTATCTTCTGCAGTGGTCGGGCATTGAGTCTTACTCAACTTCACACCTTGTAACACAGGCAAGAACCCTTGCTTAGCTTGATCCATTTTGAACTTCTTCAAAACTTTATCAAGGTATGTGCTTTGTGAAAGTCCATTCAAGCATCTTGATCTATCTCTATAGATCTTGATGCCCAATATATAAGCAGCTTCACCGAGGTCTTTCATTGAAAAACTCTTATTCAAGTATCCTTTTATGCTATCCAGAAATTATATATCATTTCCAATCAACAATATCTCATCCACATATAATATTAGAGCTATAGAGCTCCCACTCACTTTCTTGTAAATACAGGCTTCTCCAAAAGTCTGTATAAAACCATATGCTTTGATCACACTATCAAAGCATATATTACAACTCCGAGAGGCTTGCACCAGTCCATAAATGGATCGCTGGAGCTTGCACACTTTGTTAGTACCCTTTGGATCGATAAAACCTTCAGGTTGCATCATATACAACTCTTCTTCCAGAAATCCATTCAGGAATGCAGTCTTGACATCCATTTGCCAAATTTCATAATCATAAAATGCGGCAATTGCTAACATGATTCGGACGGACTTAAGCATCGCTACGGGTGAGAAGGTCTCATCGTAGTCAACTCCTTGGACTTGTCAAAAACCTTTCGCAATAAGTCGAGCTTTGTAGACAGTAACGTTACCGTCAGCGTCAGTCTTCTTCTTGAAGATCCATTTATTCTCGATGGCTTGCCGATCATCGGGCAAGTCAACCAAAGTCCACACTTTGTTCTCATACATGGATCCCATCTCAGATTTCATGGCTTCAAGCCATTTTGCGGAATCTGGGCTCATCATCGCTTCCTCATAGTTCGTAGGCTCGCCATGGTCAAGCAACATGACGTCCAAAATAGGATTACCGTACCACTGTGGTGCGGATCTTACTCTGGTTGACCTACGCGGTTTGGTAGTAACCATTGTTCTAGAATTCACCCGATAAATCAGTTAACAGGCCAATAAATCACTACTCATAGCATGGCCGAATTGAATAACACCTATTCGTCGCATAAACTTGTCAGGCCGATTAATTGGCCAGTTAGACCGATTAATCAGTTGCCATGCCGATTAATCTGTGTTGGCCCATTACGAGTGGGCAAACAAAGCCCAAATTTTTAGTCTCTAACCCCTTCCTGCCCCATGCCACTCCTTAATCGCTAGGATTAAAAACTTTACCTCCTCTCTATGCTTTTCATATGTGTATGGCGGCATGTTTTGGTATACTACATAGATGAGAGCATGAGAGTATGGTATAATACATTAAAAAATCTAGATATATGTTGGCAAGTTCCTATTCAATTTACCAATTAATGGTCGACTAATTAATCTAGTTAATAGGTTGATTCACCGATTAATTGCGACTCCTAAACCGACCGAGCAGCTGCCAGTTAACGATTTCTTGAACATTGGTAGTAACTTGATCTGAAGTTTCATGATCAACATCATTAGCTTCCTCACTAATTGGTGTAGGTGTCACAAGAACCGGTTTTTGTGATGAACTACTTTCCAATAAGGGAGCAGGTATAGTTACCTCATCAAGTTCTACTTTCCTCCCACTCACTTCTTTCGAGAGAAACTCCTTCTCTAGAAAGGATCCATTCTTAGCAACGAATGTCTTGCCGTCGGATCTGTGATAGAAGGTGTACCCAACAGTTTCCTTTGGGTATCCTATGAAGACACATTTCTCCGATTTGGGTTCAAGCTTATCAGGTTGAAGCTTTTTCACATAAGCATCGCAGCCCCAAACTTTAAGAAACGACAACTTTGGTTTCTTGCCAAACCACAGTTCATAAGGCGTCGTCTCAACGGATTTCGATGGTGCCCTATTTAACATGAATGCAGCTGTCTCTAAAGCATAACCCCAAAATGATAGCGGTAAATCAGTAAGAGACATCATAGATCGCACCATATCTAGTAAAGTACGATTACGATGTTCGGACACACCATTACGCTGTGGTGTTCCGGGTGGCGTGAGTTGCGAAACGATTCCACATTGTTTCAAATGTAGACCAAACTCGTAACTCACATATTCTCCTCCACGATCAGATCGTAGAAACTTTATTTTTCTTGTTACGATGATTTACCACTTCACTCTGAAATTCTTTGAACTTTTCAAATGTTTCAGACTTATGTTTCATTAAGTAGATATACCCATATCTTCTCAAATCATCGGTGAAGGTGAGAAATTAACGATACCTGCCATGAGCCTCAATATTCATTGGACCACATACATCAGTATGTATGATTTCCAACAAATCCATTGCTCGCTCCATTGTTCCAGAGAACGGTGTTTTAGTCATCTTACCCATGAGGCATGGTTCGCAAGTACCAAGTGATTCATAATCAAGTGATTCCAGAAGTCCATCAGTATGGAGTTTCTTCATGTGCTTTACACCAATATGACCCAAACAGCAGTGCCACAAATAAGTTGCACTATCATTATCAACTCTACATCTTTTGGCTTCAACATTATGAATATGTGTATCAGTACTATCGAGATTCAACACAAATAGACCGCTCTTCAAGGGTGCATGACCATAAAAGATATTACTCATATAAATAGAACAACCATTATTCTCAGATTTAAATGAATAACCATCTCGCATCAAACAAGATCCAGATATAATGTTCATGCTTAACGCTGGCACCAAATAACAATTATTTAGGTCTAAAACTAATCCCGAAGGTAGATGTATAGGTAGTGTGCCGACGGCGATCACATCGACTTTGGAACCATTTCCCACGCGCATCGTCACCTCGTCCTTAGCCAGTCTTCGCTTAATCCGTAGTCCCTGTTTCGAGTTGCAAATATTAGCAACAGAACTAGTATCAAATCCCCAGGTGCTACTACGAGCTCTAGTAAGGTACACATAAATAACATGTATATCACGTATACCTTTGTTCACCTTGCCATCCTTCTTATCCGCCAAATACTTGGGGCAGTTCCGCTTCCAGTGACCAGTCCTTTTGCAGTAGAAGCACTTAGTCTCAGGCTTAGGTCCAGACTTGGGTTTCTTCTCTTGAGCAGCAACTTGTTTGCCGTTCTTCTTGAAGTTCCCTTTCTTCTTCCCTTTACCCTTTTTCTTAAAAATGGTTGTCTTGTTGACCATCAACACTTGATGCTCCTTCTTTATTTCTACCTCCACAGCCTTTAGCATTGTGAAGAGCTCGGGAATCGTCTTATCCATCCCTTGCATATTATAGTTCATCACGAAGCTCTTGTAGCTTGGTGGCGGTGATTGAAGAACTCTGTCAATGACACTATCAACCGGAAGATTAACTCCCAGCTGGTCAAGTGGTTATGGTACCTAGACATTCTGAGTATATGTTCACTAACAGAACTATTCTCCTCCATCTTGCAGCTATAGAACTTATTGGAGACTTCATATCTCTCAATCCGGGCATTTGCTTGAAATATTAACTTCAACTCCTGGAACATCTCATATGCTCCATGACGTTCAAAACGTCGTTGAAGTCCCAATTCTAAGCCGTAAAGCATAGCACACTGAACTATTGAGTAGTCATCATCTTTGCTCTGCCAGACGTTCATAACATCTGGCATTGCTCCTGCAGCGGGTTTGGCACCTAGCGGTGCTTCCAGGACGTAATTCTTCTGTGCAGCAATGAGGATAATCCTCAAGTTACGGACCCAGTCCGTGTAATTGCTACCATCATCTTTCAACTTTGCTTTCTCAAGGAACGCATTAAAATTCAATGGAACAACAACATGGGCCATCTATCTGCAATAACATAGACAAGCAAAATACTATCAGTTACTAAGTTCATGATAAATTTAAGTTCAATTAATCATATTACTTAAGAACTCCCACTTAGATAGACATCACTCTAATCATCTAAGTGATCATGTTATCCATATCAACTAAACCATAACCGATCATCACGTGAAATGGAGTAGTTTTCAATGGTGAACATCACTATGTTGATCATATCTACTATATGATTCACGCTCGACCTTTAGGTCTCAGTGTTCTGAGGCCATATCTGCATATGCTAGGCTCATCAAGTTTAACCCAAGTATTATGGGTGTGTAAAACTATCTTACACCCGTTCTAGATGAACGTTGAGCTTATCACACCCGATCATCATGTGGTGTCTCAGCACGACGAACTTTGGCAACGGTGCATACTCAGGGAGAACACTTTTACCTTGAAATTTAGTGAGAGATCATCTTATAATGCTACCGTCGTACTAAGGAAAATAAGATGCATAAAGGATAAACATCACATGCAATCAATATAAGTGATATGATATGGCCATCATCATCTTGTGCCTTTGATCTCCATCTCCAAAGCACCATTATGATCACCATCGTCACTGGCGTGACACCTTGATCCCCACCGTAGCATCGTTGTCGTCTCGCTAACTATTGATTCTATGACTATCGCTACCGCTTAGTGATAAAGTAAAGCAATTCAGGGCGATTGCATTGCATACAATAAAGCGACAACCATATGGCTCCTGCAAGTTTCCGATAACTCCGTTACAAAACATGATCATCTCATACAATAAATATAGCATCATGTCTTGACCATATCACATCACAACGTGCCCTGCAAAAACAAGTTAGACGTCCTCTACTTTGTTGTTGCAAGTTTTACATGGTTGCTATGGGCTGAGCAAGAACCGTTCTTACCTATGCATCAAAACCACAACGATAGTTCGTCAAGTTAGTGTTGTTTTAACCTTCTCAAGGACCGGGCATAGCCACACTCGGTTAAACTAAAGTTGGAGAAACTGACACCCGGGCAGCCACCTGTGTGCAAAGCACGTCGGTAGAACCAGTCTCGCGTAAGCGTACACGTAATGTCGGTCCGGGCCGCTTCATCCAACAATACCGCCGAACCAAAGTATGACATGCTGGTAAGAAGTATGACTTGTATCGCCCATAACTCACTTGTGTTCTACTCATGCATATAACATCTACGCATAAACCTGGCTCTGATACCACTATTCGGGAACGTAGTAATTTCAAAATTTTCCTACGCACACGCAAGATCATGGTGATGCATAGCAACGAGAGGGGAGAGTGTCTTCTACGTACCCTCGTCGGTCATTAAGCGGAAGCGTTATAACAACGCGGTTGATGTGGTCATACGTCTTCACGATCGACCGATCCTCAACACCGAACGTACGGCACCTCCGCGTTTAGCACACGTTCAGCTCGGCGACGTCCCGCAAACTCATGATCCAGTAGAGCTCGAGGAAGAGTTTCGTGAGCACGACAGCATGGTGACGATGTTGATGAAGCTACCGACGCAGGGCTTCGCCTAAGCACCGCTATGATATAACCGAGGTGGATTATGGTGGAGGGGAGCACGGCACATGGCTAAGAGATCAACGGATCAATTGTTGTGTCTTTGGGGTGCCCTCTGCCCTCGTATATAAAGGGGGGAGGAGGAGAGGTCCGGCCAAGGGAGAGGAGCGCCCAAGGGGGGGGAAATCCTACTCCAAGTAGGTTTGTCCCCCCCTTCCTATTCCAAGAAGGAGAAGGGGGGAGGAGGAGGTGAAGAGAAGGAAGGAGAGGGGGGCCACTGCCCCTTCCCCTTGTCCAATTCGGATATGGGCAAGGAGGGCCACGCGCCACCTCCTGGCTGCCCTCTCTCTTCTCCACTAAGGCCCATAAGGCCCAATAGCTTCTCGGGGGGGTGTAGGATCGAAAGTATGTCTAGAGGGGGGTGATTAGACTACTTGACCAAATAAAAACTTAACCTTTTCCCAATTTTAGTTCTTGGCAGATTTTAGCTATCTTAGGACAAGTCAAGCAATCATCACACAATTCAAGCAAGCATGCAAAGAGTATATTGGCAGCGGAAAGTAAAGCATGCAACTTGCAAGAATGTAAAGGGAAGGGTTTGGAGGATTCAAACGCAATTGGAGACACGGATGTTTTTCCCATGGTTCGGATAGGTGGTGCTATCCTACATCCACGTTGATGGAGACTTCAACCCACGAAGGGTAACGGTTGCGCGAGTCCACGGAGGGCTCCACCCACGAAGGGTCCACGAAGAAGCAACCTTGTCTATCCCACCATGGCCATCGCCCACGAAGGACTTGCCTCACTAGCGGTAGATCTTCACGAAGTAGGCGATCTCCTTGCCCTTACAAACTCCTTGGTTCAACTCCACAATCTTGTCGGAGGCTCCCAAGTGACACCTAGCCAATCTAGGAGACACCACTCTCCAAGAAGTAACAAATGGTGTGTTGATGATGAACTCCTTGCTCTTGTGCTTCTAATGATAGTCTCCCCAACACTCAACTCTCTCTCATAGGATTTGGATCTGGTGGAAAGAGGATTTGAGTGGAAAGCAACTTGGGGAAGGCTAGAGATCAAGATTCATATGGTTGGAATGGAATGTCTTGGTCTCAACACATGAGTAGGTGGTTCTTTCTCAGAACATATGAGTTGGAATGGTGTATGTGTTCTGATGGCTCTCTCTTCGAATGAAGAGGAGGTGGAGGGGTATTTATAGCCTCCACACAAAATCCAACCGTTACACACAATTTGCCAAACTCGGTGGGACCGAATGGTTAAACTCGGTCGGACCAATTCAGCAAACCTAGTGACCATTAGAGATTTCGGTGGGACTGACATGCAACTCGGTAGGACCGATTCGGTTAGGGTTTGGGCATAACGTAATCTCGGTGAGACCGATTGCACAAACTCGGTGAGACCGAGTTTGGCAATAAGCTAACCAGAGAGTTGGTCAGGTAAACTCAGTGGGACCGACTCGCTCTTTCGGTGAGACCGAAAAGTTACAAGAAGGAAACATAGAGTTTACATTGCAATCTCGGTGGGACCGATTCGCTCTTTCGGTGAGACCGAAAAGTTATGAAAGGGAAACAGAAAGTTTGCAACCCCATCTCGGTGAGACCGAGATCCTTATCGGTAGGACCGAATTGCTAGGGTTTGGCAGTGGAAAATGACAAGTGAAACTCGGTGGCGCCGGATTGAAAGAATCGGTATGACCGAGTTTGGCTTAGAGTTTAGGTCATTTGTGGCTATGGAAAAGTGGTTGAGGATTTTGGAGCATATCACCAAGCACATAAAGCAAGAGGCTCATTAAGCAACACCTCATCCCTCCTTGATAGTATTGGCTTTTCCTAAAGACTCAATGTGATCTTGGATCACTAAAATATAAAATGAAGAGTCTTGAACTTTTGAGCTTGAGCCAATTCTTTGTCCTTAGCATTTTGAGGGTTCCACTTTCACATCCATGCCATGCCAATCATTGAGCTTTCCTGAAATAATCATCTTGGAATAGCATTAGCTCAATGAGCTATATGTTGTTATGAATTACCAAAACCACCTAGGGATAGTTGCACTTTCATCTCCCCCTTTTTGGTAATCGATGACAACATATAGATCAAAGCTTCGACAAATTATAATAATCATGAAGTATATCGTCGCTTTGAGAAGTATGTGACAAGCAAGAGCTCCCCCTAAATTTGTGCATATTTAAAATTTGCTTTGGACTGCAAATGCACAAAGAGTTAGAGTCATGGGTTACTCTTCCATGTCACATACATCTTGGTGGAGCGCTTAAAATGATAAGAATGAAATACATGCACTCATCACCAAGAATAGTGAATGATCACATAAGATAGATAGGATAATAATATTAAGCAAGCATTAAGTGTAGCTTATGATCAAACACATGATCATCGATGTCTCACACGGATAAGGGCATAGTATCTCACGTACAAGCAAATAAAGTTTGAAAAACCACCAAATAAAACAAGAGAGAATAAAAGCAACACTCTCCCTCGAAGCCTATGATCTATACATTTTCTCCCCCTTTGGCAACAAGTTACCAAAAAGTTCCTAGAAAATGCATAGTGCTAAGTCGACACTCAGGCTTGATCTTCAGGTGGTGGTGGAGTCCGGAGCACTCCAAGGACGAAGCCTTCGGTAGACGTGGTCAGAGTTGAGGCTGAAGTGGATGCTGGAGCTGGTGGAACTGAGGCTGTGGCTGGTGCAGACGTGGTGGCTCTGGTGTCAGCAACTAGCATTGCAGACGACCTCGGACCTCGTGGCACCCTGGCAAAGGCATCAGTCGTAGTCCTGCCTCTTCTCTCATTCATGTCATCCTGGAGCTGCTCCACGGCAGTCTGTATCTCTGTCACCTTGATGTCCATGTCATAGAACCTCTGTTCCATGATCCTCTCTAAGCTTGCCTGGTTCTGAGTTAGGGTGGCTAGTCCTTGCTCAATCCGCAGGGTGGACGCAATCAGGTAACCAAGCTGCTCTTGTTTGGTTTTCAGAAAATATCCAGATGCCTCCTCTTGAGTAGGCATCCTGGCAGCTTTCTCCTTCTTCGCCTTCTCCTTCTTGGCTTGTGCATGGGCTGAAGATGGTTCATCTTTGGTCATCACAACTTGGTTGTCCTCGAACTCTGGATAGATAGGCAAATGTTCCTTGTCCAACAAGTATGTGCCCGTGCCCATCTTTGAGTTGATGAGCTCTTGAATCTGTGGGGCATACCCACAACTCCTCTTCTGGTCGGCAGCTGTCCTCTTGACTGTTTCCACTATGAGGCTCATGACTTTGAATTTCTGAGGTACATCAAAGATATGTAGCAAGTTAATGGCATGACCTCTGATCATCCTGTGATCTCCAGACTTGGGCAAAAGTGTGTGCCTAAGGATCCAGTTGATCGTAGGCAATCCTGACAGCAAGTGTTTCACAGACCCAAACTGGTGAGTGTCAAGATCATCTGTTGGAATCTCCTTGTACATATTTGCCATAGAGTTATGATCCATATTCTTCTTGGAGTAGACATCTAAGTCATCTTCGTTTTCCTCTGGGGCATTGATAAGCTGTGCCCATTCAGCAACTGTGGACTGGTACCTCGTACCCTCTGACATCCAAACAATCCTGCCATCTGGATAGAAATGGGCTGTGGAGTAGAACTGCATGATAAGTTCCTCATTCCACTTTGTGAGCTTCTGCCCAACAAAGTCCTCTACTCCACACGCCTTGAAGCTGTCCTGCACTCCAGGGTAGTGCTCTTCATTCTCCTTGATGTATTGCCAGTTGACCCATCTCATATCACATACAATTGGCTTCTTGTCTAGCAGCACTGTCTCATAAAAATCCTGCTGCTCCTTGGTGTGAAACCTGTAGTCCACTGCAGTCCTCCTTCTGGTAGCATAGGGATCTGTCTCTCTCCACTTCCTCAGCCCTGAATCTTTCCTGAGCTTCATATTCTCAGCCACAGGATGAGCATCGTTGTGGTCTGGGATCTTGGGCTTGAGCTTCCTAAGGACATTCTCTTCCTCTTCCTCTGCAGCTTCAGGCACTGGGGCCTTGTTCTTTTCAGTGGCTGGGATGCTTCTTGTGTTTCTCTTTGGCTTTGGCTTTGGAGCTGACTTGGCCTTGGAAGCAGCTCCTCCTGATTTTATGGCATCACCCATTAGCTTGGGTGCCTTAGGTGCTGGTGCGGCTACCTCTTCTTCTTCTTCCTCCTCATCTTCCATGATGGAGGCCTTGCCAAGCACTCTGGCTACAGTCTTCTTTACTCTTTCCTTCCTCTTTTTGCCTTCAGCAGCAACTGGCTCAATGGGAGTGGGCTTCTCAGTTGAAGCTCTTGCCTTAGACATGGGCTGCCTGCCTGCTGGCCTTTTGATCTTCAGCCCTGGCTTTGTGCCCTGTGCTGGCTCAACTCTCTTGGAGGTGGCTTCCTCCTCTGCCACATAATCCTCATCTTCGGAGTCTGAGGTTCTCTTCCTTCTCTGACGTGTGGCAGCTTTAGATAGATTGCTGGGGGTGCTCCTACTGCCATCATCTGAGGAGCTTGAGGGACTAGTGCCCTCACTCAACTGTACTTGCTGCTCTGACAAATTTTGGCTGTCACTTTGGTCTGACATGATGCAAACTCTGACTGCTGACCCTGTGAATAGATTATAGATGAGATAGAGTGGATGAGTATCACAAAATACAGAGATTTTTGCAAAAGAGTAATTCAAAAACTTAGTTTTAGTTTTCCACTGAAAGCATCTCGGATCTACCGATTTCTAAACTCGGTGACACCGAAGCAGTTTTGGCACCAGAACTAGTGAACTCGGTCAGACCTAGTTACAGTTCGGTGGCACCGAGACTGCTAGGGTTTCACAGAGTTCCAAAATCGGTCACACCGATAAGTAACTCTCGGTCAGACCGAGTCTCACTTGTGCAATGGCATAAGCCAAATCGGTGGGACCGAGTTTTTCAACTCGGTGGGTCCGAGATGGTTTCGGCGGAAACCTAACCCTAAAATTTTCGAATTAAACCTAATCTACGAGTTCATTGACTGGATAGGAGTTTATCAAACGTGGCAAGAATCATGATGATCACAATGTGCTAGGAATCGGATTGGAGAATAGCACAAAGATCGAGTCCATACCCTAGTTCGGCGGAGACTCGCTACGTCGAACAACAGCGGGGCAGAATTCCCGTTGACGGCGACGGAGACCAGCGACTGGAGGCGGCTGGCGGCGAGGAGACGATCCGGAGACCACGAAGGCAGAGCAGGCTATCGCGCGGGCGAAGGGGTTCGGAGGAATTTCCAAATTTTGCCCGTGACTATATATAGCCCGACCCTGTCGGTGTGACCGAGTGGAACAACTCAGTGGCACCGAGATGCAAAACTGTATACAGTTATTGCAACTCGGTGTGACCGAGTAGTTCAAATCGGTTGCACCAAGATCGAAAACCTAGATCAACTTAATGATCTCGGTAGGACCGAAAGTATGGAATCGGTCAGACCGAGAATCACAAAGAGGTTTTGGAATTTTAAGTCTATGACGAATCGGGGGACTCCGAGCGCTCCTCACATAGAGTGGTTCGAATCTGACTTGATCAAATTTTGTGATGCAGCATGAATAGAGTTTGAGACGAGAAAAGCATAGATAGCTAGAGGAGGTTCTTAGGCATTCTTGTCCATCCACTTGGCAAAAGGAAATAAAGCCAAGCAATCAAAACAACAAGTGGATGTCCTCGAATGAGTAAAATATGCAACCAACATGCTCACACAATAAAATGGCAAATGAAATATGTGGCAAAGCATGCACAACCAATTCTAGCATCTATCAAGCAATTTGCGATGACTAGGTCATCTATATATGAGTATATTGACTTAGGAGTCAAGTGAGAACACTTGATCGTAGGTCATACTCATCGTTTAAGCTCAAGTGGGCTTACCACTTTTACATAAAGCATTGTTGTATTCACATCTTTAGAGTTGCTCTAACTCAAGTTTTAGAGTAAAGCTCCCCCTAGATGTGATATCCCCCCTAAGAGGGATGAACTAACCTTGGGTTTTGTCGATGATGACTTCATGTAGATGTTGAAGATGTGGATGCTCAATGTTGACGTAGATCACTTGGAGCTATCCATTTGAGTGAATTGCACTTTCAATACCTACATGGGTTAGTCCCACAAGGAACAAACAAGGATATCCATAGACATAGAGTGATGCACACGCAAGATGATGTCCATGAAAACTTTAAGTTACCTTGTCCCTTGTCTTACCAACAAGAGGGTTTGTGACTCCTTGAACTAGTGCATGATGTGGAAGTTGATTGCACTTGTTCTTGCCAAAATGATAATAGTGAAATATGTTGGCGGAGTCACCCTCAAGAACTCTCTAGTTCTTCTTCTTTTGGATCCACACCATCTTGATGGGAATCCTTGGAGTTGTAGTCATACTTGATGAAGTGGAACTTGACGTGGTCTTGGGAATCCACTTGACTAAGGTCTTAGGAGCTTCTTCAAATGCATCAATCTCCTCTTGAAGCTTGTCCTTGCCTTTTTGCTTGTAGTCTTGTGGTGGAAGATCATCTTGGGCTTGTGTCCCCTTGAAAGAAGTATCATACTTCTCTTGTTGAGGAACAAACTTTGTCTTGGGGTATTGATCTTCTTCCCACTCAACTCCATTGGCATTAAACTTTCGTTCAAAAACCAACACCTTGATTCTTCCGGTGCATTCCTTGCTTGCGCACAATTTCCTCGAATTGCTTACTCCCGGCAAGGCTTTTGTATACTCCTTTCAATATAATTCCCTTCAATAAGCTATTTTGTTGCTCAAGTGTAACTTGGCTAAGAGAATCATTAGTGGAATCAAGAGAACTACTAGAAGCAACAATATTGGATTTAGCAAGATCATTGTTACTACTAGAGGAAGAATCTTTCTTGTTCTTGTTACTAGACTTGACTTGAGGCATGTAAGTGGATAATAGTAAACGCTTGGCAATGTAAGAAGAACTTTTCTTGCGGAGATCATCATTGATTGCTTTTAAGAACTCATGCTCTTGTTCAAGATTGAGCTTTTCAAAGCGTAATTTCTCATGAGCTCTTAAAAGTTCTTGATGATCTTCGAAGATAGTTTCATGAGCTAACTTAAGAGTGTTTAGTTCTTTAGTTAGAGCCTCAATCTTCTCCTTATCATTGTCATTCGTTTTATCTTGATTAGCATGATTAATTGATGTTTCATCATAGTACTCATCACTAGAGTTGTCAACAAGCAAATCATCATCACCTAACAAGTCATCTTCATCACTATTAAAATCAACATACTCGGGGTGTGTTACCTTAGGACCTTTGGCCATGAAGCATCTTCCAATTCCTTCATTTGGTGAGTCAAATATGTCGTAGGAGTTGGTTGACACAAGTGCTAGACCGGAAACACCTTCATCTTGAGTATCTTCGGAGTCGGAGTGATAACTTCTCTCGGAGTGGCTGTCGGAGTCGGAGCCGGATACCCATTCACCAACATGAGCTTGATGTCTTTGTTTTGTGTAGCTCCTTGATGATTTTTCTTTCCTTTCTGAATCCTTGCTTATCCGTGAGTATCTCCATTCATAACGATCATCTCTACTCCTTCTCTCTCTTGGTGGTGATTCTTTGTTTCTTCTCTTTGGAGAATCTTCTCTTCTCTTGTAGGGAGCCGTACACTCATTGGAATAGTGTCCGGGTCTTCCACAATTGTAGCAGTTTCGCTCTCGACTAGAAGATCTTTTGTCATTGTAGGACCTTGACTTGAAGCTTCTATCTTTGCTTCTTCTCTTGTAGAACTTGTTGAAGTTCTTCACCATTAAGCTCAATTCTTCATTGAAGTTTTGTTTCTCATTTTATGATGTGGGGACTTCACATGACGCTTTGTAGGCACCACTTGATTTGTTGTGAAGTTCCTCTTTATCCTTGAGTGACATCTCATGAGCAACAATCCTTCCAATTACTTCCGTTGGTTTGAGATCTTTGTAATTGGGCATCATTTGGATCAATGTGCACACGGTATCATATTTCCCATCCAAGGCTCTTAGGATCTTCTTGATGATGAATCTATTGGTCATTTCTTCACTTCCTAAGCCGGCAATCTCATTTGTGATGAGAGCAAGCCTAGAGTACATTTCAGCGAGACCTTCACCATATTTCATCTTGAACTTGTCAAGTTGACTTTGGAGCACGTCCAACTTGGATTCCTTGACGGAGTCGGTACCTTCGTGCATATCAATCAAAGTGTCCCAAATTTCCTTTGCATTCTCAAGACGGCTGATTTTGTTGAATTCTTCAGGGCACAATCCGTTGAAGAGAATATCACAAGCTTGAGCATTGTATTGCAACATCTTCAACTCATCTGCGGTAGCTTCACGGTTTGGTTCTCTCCCATCAAAGAAGTCACCTTGCAAACCAACACAAACAATAGCCCATACGGCGGGGTTATGTCCAAGAATATGCATTTTCATTTTATGCTTCCAACTAGCAAAATTAGGGCCATCAAAGTAAGGACCTCTACAGTGATAGTTTCCCTCGCTAGACGACATACTCTCCTAGGTTGTGAAACCAAGGCTATGATCACCAAAACCTATGGAGATCAAGGAAAATGGAGACCAAAGCTCTGATACCACTTGTAGGATCGAAAGTATGTCTAGAGGGGGGGTGATTAGACTACTTGACAAAATAAAAACTTAACCTTTTCCCAATTTTAGTTCTTGGCAGATTTTAGCTATCTTAGGACAAGTCAAGCAATCATCACACAATTCAAGCAAGCATGCAAAGAGTATATTGTCAGCAGAAAGTAAAGCATGCAACTTGCAAGAATGTAAAGGGAAGGGTTTGGAGGATTCAAACGCAATTGGAGACACGGATGTTTTTCCCATGGTTCGGATAGGTGGTGCTATCCTACATCCACGTTGATGGAGACTTCAACCCACGAAGGGTAACGGTTGCGCGAGTCCACGGAGGGCTCCACCCACGAAGGGTCCACGAAGAAGCAACCTTGTCTATCCCACCATGGCCATCACCCACGAAGGACTTGCCTCACTAGCGGTAGATCTTCACGAAGTAGGCGATCTCCTTGCCCTTACAAACTCCTTGGTTCAACTCCACAATCTTGTCGGAGGCTCCCAAGTGACACCTAGCCAATCTAGGAGACACCACTCTCCAAGAAGTAACAAATGGTGTGTTGATGATGAACTCCTTGCTCTTGTGCTTCCAAATGATAGTCTCCCCAACACTCAACTCTCTCTCATAGGATTTGGATTGGTGGAAAGAAGATTTGAGTGGAAAGCAACTTGGGGAAGGCTAGAGATCAAGATTCATATGGTAGGAATGGAATATCTTGGTCTCAACACATGAGTAGGTGGTTCTCTCTCAGAACATATGAGTTGGAAGTGTAGATGTTCTGATGGCTCTCTCCACGAATGAAGAGGAGGTGGAGGGGTATATATAGCCTCCACACAAAATCCAACCGTTACACACAATTTTCCAATCTCGGTGGGACCGAATTAAACTCGGTCGGACCGAAATAGTAAACCTAGTGACCGTTAGGATTTCGGTGGGACTGACATGCAACTCGGTAGGACCGATTCGGTTAGGGTTTGGGCATAACGTAATCTCGGTGAGACCGATTGCACAAACTCGGTGAGGACCGAGTTTGGCAATAAGCTAACCAGAGAGTTGGTCAGGTAAACTCGGTGGGACCGACTCGCTCTTTCGGTGAGACCGAAAAGTTACAAGAAGGAAACATAGAGTTTACATTGCATTCTCGGTGGGACCGATTCGCTCTTTCGGTGAGACCGAAAAGTTACGAAAGGGAAACAGAGAGTTTGCAACCCATCTCGGTGAGACCGAGATCCTTATCGGTAGGACCGAATTGCTAGGGTTTGGCAGTGGCAAATGACAAGTGAAACTCGGTGGCGCCGGATTGAAAGAATCGGTATGACCGAGTTTGGCTTAGAGTTTAGGTCATTTGTGGCTATGGAAAAGTGGTTGAGGATTTTGGAGCATATCACCAAGCACATAAAGCAAGAGGCTCATTAAGCAACACCTCATCCCTCCTTGATAGTATTGGCTTTTCCTAAAGACTCAATGTGATCTTGGATCACTAAAATATAAAATGAAGAGTCTTGAACTTTTGAGCTTGAGCCAATTCTTTGTCCTTAGCATTTTGAGGGTTCCACTTTCACATCCATGCCATGCCAATCATTGAGCTTTCCTGAAATAATCATCTTGGAATAGCATTAGCTCAATGAGCTATATGTTGTTATGAATTACCAAAACCACCTAGGGATAGTTGCACTTTCAGGGGGTCCGGTAACCCCCGGTACTCCGGTATATGTCTGAAACCTTCCGGAACCCTTCTGGTGTCCGAACATAGTCATCCAATATATCGATCTTTACATCTCGACCATTTCGAGACTCCTCGTCATGTCTGTGATCATATCCGGGACTCCGAACTACCTTCGGTACATCAAAACACAAAAACTCATAATATAGATCGTCACAGAACTTTAAGTGTGCGGACCCTACGGGTTCGAGAACTATGTAGACATGACCGAGACACGTCTCCGGTCAATAACCAATAGCAGAACCTAGATGCTCATATTGGTTCCTACATATTCTACGAAGATCTTTATCGGTCAAACCCGCATAACAACATACATTGTTCCCTTTGTCATCGATATGTTACTTTCCCGAGATTCGATCTTCAGTATCTCAATACCTAGATCAATCTCGTTACCAGCAAGTCTCTTTACTCATTCTGTAATGCATCATCCTGCAACTAACTCATTAGTTGCATTGCTTGCAAGGCTTATAGTGATGTGCATTACCGAGAGGGCCCAGAGATACCTCTCTGACAACCAGAGTGACCAATCCTAGTCTCGATCTATGCCAACTCAACAAGTACCATTGGAGACACCTGTAGAGCACCTTTATAATCACCCAGTTATGTTGTGACGTTTGGGAGCACACAAAGTGTTCCTCCGGTAATCGGGAGTTGCATAATCTCATAGTCATAGGAACATGTATAAGTCATGAAGAAAGCAATAGCAGTAAACTAAACGATCATGTGCTAAGCTAACAGAATGGGTCATGTCAAACACATCATTCTTAATGATGTGATCCCGTTAATCAAATGACAACGCATGCCTATGGTTAGGAAACGTAACCATCATTGATTCAACGAGCTAGTCAAGTAGAGGCATACTAGTGACAATCTGTTTGTCTATGTATTCACACATGTATTATGTTTCCGGTTAATACAATTCTAGCATGAATAATAAACATTTATCATGAAATAAGGAAATAAATAATAACTTTATTATTGCCTCTAGGGCATATTTCCTTCAAGAACACGTCAACGAGAAAGAAGAACAAAACTGGTAACGGGAGCAATGGTATAGTGAGCATGGTGATGACTCTGGAGGATACCGATGCACAATGGGTTTTGTAAAGTATAGCGAAGAAAAGGGAACATCACATTATAACCAAAGTTTCACTCGAATATCATTCATGTAATCATATGGGCCGTTATGGATGTCCACGGTTCCGCTATCAGTCATTGAATGAAGGGGTTTCGTTCATGTCTATGATTTACCAAACCTATGGGGTCACAAGCTTAAGATAATCACGGTTTGCTGAGTGTTAGTCATACGGGAGTGATGAGAATATATTCATGAAATAGTTTCATCAATATCCGGAATAGTTCGAAGAGGTTCCAGAAACGTTTCGGGGTCACCGGAAGGGTTTCGGTGAATATCGGGTAATACCGGGCATTGCCGATTAATTATATATAGGTGGAAAATATTTCTAGGGATGTTAATATATATATATATTAATCTAAAAAAATTAAAGTATTTTATATATAATTAAAATATCAACGGGCCTTAAAAGGCCAAGAGGTGGAAGGCAACTTGGGCCAAAAAGGCCCAAGTGGGAAAGTGCCACCCTTCCCTAAGGAACGGGGCCGAATTGGACTAGGGACGGGAGTCCTACTCCCACCCCCTTAGCCGGCGCACCAAGGGAGTCTTTCCTCCCTTGGTGGCGCCCTCTCCTCCCCTACTAACCTATATATACTAGAGGTTTTCCACCCTATTGACACACAAGTTTTGGAGCCTCCTCTAGTTGATCTAGTTCTAGTTCTAGTTGGTCCAAGTTGACTAATTAGAGCTAGACCTAGCAATCTCTAATCCTCATAATTAGAAACCCAGTGTGGTTCTAATATCCTCCCTCTAATTCTCCGGCAACGATTAGCTCTGGTCGGCGAAACGCTGCCAGATCATGAAGACCGTACTCTTGCAACCAAGTAGAGAGGTCGTGCTTTCGGTCTTCCGTTCGAGGGATCGTTTGAGGACGGTTCGCGGGATCGTCATCTACATTCGAGGGACTTCAAGTACGATCTACACTAACTCACCTTCTTCCGCTGCACTCCGGAGTCAGTAAAGATCATTGATCCCAAACCGTTATGCATGTTCATATTGATCTTGGTGATCCTAGGTGTGATTTTTTTGTTTTCTACAACGTTTCCCAACACTTACATCTTTTCAATTGGAAAATGACAAGTGCCCCATAATGCCTTTCTTGTCCCTCTCCTCCTAGGAGTTGCATCAAGAAGGAAAGAGGGTAAAAGGAGCGCCTGGGTAGAAGCCCAGCCCAACCCCATTCAGGCCCGCGGGACGCAGCCTGACAAGATCGGGAGGGCGCCTCCTCGGCAAGGAAGAAGAGGCTGAAGACGGGGGAAGCGGCTAGGCGATGCCCTGTTCACCCCCGCGAGGACCAGAGGAAGGCTGCAGGAGGGACACCAGCAGGGAAGATGAAGCCGGACTCCACGAGGAAGCCTGCTGGGGTCCAGCTAGTGGAAGCGGAGTCAACCGGGCCAAGCACCCCCGGCAAATCGCTCTGCCGGGGGCCCAACTGCAGATAGTGGTGCTGCCGGCGCGTAGTTGATGGTGACTGTGCATCAGGCACTCAGCCGGAGTCCAAGTCGTCAGCTTCATGCTAGATGACCGGGGGCTCGACGTCGTCGTCTTCGCCATTAGTGTCCTCTTCGTCGCTGTCGCTCGGGGAGCTTTCTTCATCAATCGAGCTCTCCACGCAGCATCCTAAGCGATCACCCGGACGCCTGAAGACCTTGATGGAGAGAAGATTAGCCTCCATTAGCTTAAAATGAAGGATGTGCCCCTCCGCCAAGCTATGGGCATGTGCAAAAGTTTTCTAGCCATGTTGGAGAAGCATGACATGAGGTGCGGGGAACTCGACGTCCACCCGCATGTTGCCATGACAACAACCCCTCATGTGCAACTTCAATCCATGCGGTTGTTCAACCTCCATCGCCCTTGCAAAAGGACCATGAAGCCGAAGACAGCTGCATGGTGGCTCACGCAACCTGACAATGAACTACAGCAGCGTATCCCCGACATGTCCCCTCCATTGGAGTCAGGGCGGCTGGGGGAGGGGCGACCGGAGCACCACCGCGTCCTCCCCAGCCCCGAACACCGCACCGGCCATGACCACGTCCTACAGCACCACCTTGCACACTGGATCCTGCTCCTGCATCCCCAATAGGGGCAGGGATGCGATGCCTAGAGGAGGCCCTTGTCACCGCCGCCGAAGCTTGAGCGCACCCTCTTCCTCTCACCATGATGGGAGAAGGACGCGAGGAGAGCACGAGAAGGAGAATATGCGTGGGCGAGCCCTTTAGTCCACCTCCGTGGCCCTTTTTATAGCAGAGCGTGGCAGTGGGGCTGGCTCCCCACTATCCAGTGGCAACTGCTCCGCTCCGCCAATCTGACGCATTTGCGCCACTTCTTGAGCTTGTGCTAGTTTTTCCCTTGAAGAGGAAAGGGTGATGTAGCAAAGTAGAGATAAGTATTTCCCTTAGTTTGAGAACCAAGGTATCAATCCAGTAGGAGACAACGCACAAATCACCGAATACCTACACAAACAAACAAACAACTTGCACCCAACGCGATAAAGGGGTTGTCAATCCCTTCACGGTTACTTGCAAAAGTGAGATCTAATAGAGATAGATAAACGGTAAAGTAAATATTTTTGGTATTTTTGGTTTATAGATAGAAAAGTAAAAGATTGCAAAAAGTGTAAACCGGAAACTAATATTGTAGATCAAAAACTTATATGATGGAAAATAGACCCGGGGGCCATAGGTTTCACTCGAGGCTTCTCTCAAGATAGTAAATAATACGGTGGGTGAACAAATTACTGTCGAGCAATTGATAGAAAAGCTCAAAGTTATGACGATATCTAAGGCAATGATCATGAATATAGGCATCACGTCCGTGTCAAGTAGACCGAAACGATTCTGCATCTACTACTATTACTCCACACATCGACCACTATCCAACATGCATCTAGAGTATTAAGTTCATAAAGAACGGAGTAACACATTAAGCAAGATGACATGATGTAGAGGAATTAACTCAAGCAATATGATGAAAACCCCATCTTTTTATCCTCGATGGCAACAATACAATACGTGCCTTGCTGCCCCTACTGTCACTATGAAAGGACACTGCAAGATCCAACCCAAAGCTAAGCACTTCTCCCATTGCAAGAAAAACCAATCTAGTTGGCCAAACCAAACCGATAGTTCGAAGAGAATTACAAAGATATCAAATCAAGCATACAAGAATTTAGAGGAGATTCATATAATATTCATAGATAAGCTGATCATAAATCCACAATTCATCGGATCTTGGCAAACACACCGCAAAAAGTGTTACATCAAATAGATCTCCAAGAACATCGAGGAGAACATGGTATTGAGAATCAAAGAGAGAGAAGAAGCCATCTAGCTACTAGCTATGGACCCGTAGGTCTGAAATAAACTACTCACGCTTCATCAAAAGGGCAATATAGTTGATGTAGAAGCCCTCCATTATCGAACCCCCTCCAGCAGGACGCCAGAAAAGGCCCCTAGATGGGATCTCACACGTACAGAAGGTTCGGCGGTGGAAAAGTGTTTTCGTGGCTTGTTCTGGTGGTTTGGGGATATAAGAGTATATATAAGCGAAAGAATTAGGTCAGGGAGTGCATGAGGGGCCCACAAGGGAGGGGGCGTGCCCTCCGTCCTTGTGGCCGCCTCGTGGCTCCTCCGACTTCATCTCCAAGTCTCCTAGTTGTCTTCTGGTCCAAGAAAATCATCACGAAGGTTTTATTCTGTTTGGACTTTGTTTGGTATTCCTTTCCTGCGAAACACAATAACAGGGAAAAAAACAGGAACTGACACTGAGCTCTAGGTTAATAGGTTAGTCCCAAAAATAATATAAAATAGCATATTAATGCATATAAAACATCCAACATATAATATAATAGCATGGAACAATAAAAAAATTATAGATACGTTGGAGACGTATCAGGCGCCTAGATTTGCGGACCGCCTTCCCGCGCCAATCCGAGGCACCATGCTTTCTGCCATGGCGCTTATTCCCGCACCCTACCCGTCTGCCACCTACCCTGTGCAATTCATGCAGCATACATGGCGGAAACGGCAGGCGTGGTGGGAAGAGTGAAATGGCAGTTCCCCCTCCACTGGGGTCGTGCGCGGGCACTTCACTTAACTCCCCGCGAACGTGGGGGGTCGTCTGGCCCGTTACATGGATAGACCCACGCCGCCTGACATCACACAACTTGCGTAGAACCCGGGATTGATTCAATCTTGGGTTAATGAAGAAGCAAGGAAAATCTCAGAGGCTTGGATCCCGCCACGGCAAGGTCATCCTGCCTACCTCTGCAATGTTAGGGCCTACCCTACCGCTGCCCAGCAGCACGTGTGGGCCAGGCCCATGGGCTCCTGTCGGTGCAACAAACATCCATGTTTGCTGACCGAACCTATGCATAGGCATGGCGACAATCGCATATTCAATCTCCAAGGCATGGCATCAAGCCAATCGAGAAAATCCGCTCTTCATGAGATCAAGGAGAGCATTAAGAAGAACAAAATAGTTGTGAGCCAGCTTGGGAGGGCCTCCCTTGCCGGCAAGAAAACCTGGCCAGGTCGAGGCCGCCCCAAGAACAAGGCCAGGTCCGCCCTGGTAGGCTTGCCGGGGCCGCCAAGATCAAACCCCGCCAGGCTCCTTCAAAGGATCATAACCAAGATGCCACCACTCCACCCCATCACACCCAAGTCACTTGTCAGTGTGGTGTCAAGGTGCTAAGAAACGAGGATCCTATCAGGCACGTGGCAGCATCAAAGAGAAGAGCTTTGCTTTATTTACACCTGTCCAGGAGGCGTGTCAAGATGATGAGAAGAGGCAGATTAGTGACGCAACAGGCATGCCGAGATTCGCCCTCGACACGACACCAACTATGAATTTAATGCACCTTTCCTAACTGTCAGAGTTAGGTATGATAGCACTATTAGATATCTAATCACATCCAAATGATTTTTTTACCACTGTGGTCACCCCTTAACCTATAAAAGGAGGCCCGAGGCAACCTAACATAGGGTGCGAACACTTCGAACCGCTGTGCTTGTAAGCTCACGTCGCTCTCCCTGAGGCACCCTTGCCGGGCCAGAGCGCGTCGAGCCTTTGTCCACCTCCAAATCAATCCACCAAAGCAGGAGTAGGGTTTTACGCTGCAAAGCGGCCCGAACCTGGGTAAAAATCAAGATGTCCATTGTCGTGCCATTCCCTATTGCTTCTGCTCTTTGTGCAAGAAAACCTGCAAAGGGGCACAAAGGGGCACCCCTGCCCCATTGGTGATCGTGCTTCCACGCCAACACCATTGTATGCGAACGTAGAGTCTATCACACCCGATCATCATGTGGTGCTTCGAAATGATGAACTTTTAGAATGGTGCACACTTGGGGAGAACACAATTTTATCTTGAAATTTTAGTAAATCAAAATTTGCCACAAAACACGATGGTGACCAGTCTACCTCCGTCCTGGTTTATTGGTCCCCATTGTAATCTATGCCAAATTTTGCGCATGTTGAAAGACTTGTTAGATGACGTGGCACTAGTACTTTGAGCATGGTTAATAGTATAGACAACAATCGGCTATATGGAGTTGCCATGTCATATATAGTCAACCTAATAGACAATGTGTATAGTATAGCTAGTTGCTAAGCAGTACTACTTTATTAATGCATGGCCCACTATACACTGTCACCATGTTTCTTAGAGTCTGTGTTGTAGACGGATGTTAATCCCAAAACCACTTCCCTTCTCTCTTCTCTTCTCTCTCATCCAACTCAACACAAATATAATTGTTTATTCATTATAGCCTGCTGACTGTAACTTATTATACTTGCTCTTCCAGTACATGCAAAGCAAGTAGGAAATAAAATACTAGGAAGTTTTTGTTTTGGGAGATGTCTCTTTTTCCAGTCAATATATTTTTGAATAAAATGATGGGGGAGCTCAATGAAGCCACATGGCACATGTGGAGGTGTTGTTTGCCAGCTTCTTGCGTCGATTGATCACACTGACATGTTGATGCTTCCAAAAGAACGTAGACACTGTTGGGTACAGTGAGGTTACTGTAGACGCGATCCTAGCCATTCCTAGGCACTTAGACCATTGGATCAACATCAATGAATGGCTAATATCGCGCCACACATGAAATTGAGAATTTCTAAACTGATTATAGAAATAGCCAGCAGCGGGCTACTCATTTTTTGCTCTGAGAGGTTGCGGGCGTTTGGCACCACCACGACGGCCTTTGAGAACGCGGGCCCATGTATGCGTCCAAGAAACGTATGTAATGAGGATTTCTAGCGACCGACTCTTTAAGGAGGCAAATCACATGTTACCCTTTACAAATTAAGTTAGGCGGTAAACTTACAGCCCGTCGTGATGGCGTCGCCCCAACACACAGTCGGTGTGGCCTACCGCTCACCAAAGGGACAGGCATCGGCTTGGTGCGTCACTGACATGTGCGACTGCATGTAAGAAGTAGCACCAACACACGGTCGGTCTGCCACTTAACATGAACATACAGTTTGTCCGGCCCGCTGCTCACCGAAGCGACGTGCATCGGCTTGGTACATCACTTATGTTCGACCACATGTGAGTTGTAGCAAACCGACAGGCCAAGCTCCCTCACCTACTGCGTGCCTAAAGCCTGGCCTTTTATTGTAGATCCCTTTAAAAAATTGAAGATTGCACATAGGAGTGGACCATGGAAGTTGTGAACACTCAAGTGGTAGTTTCATGGGTAGGGGAGGGGCGTGGTGTGCCAGTTTTGTAATATGCCACGACACTTCTTTTTCTACTGTTGTGTACATGCAATAACTGGCACCGTCGGATACATATCTTAGTTATTGGGGCGTTCGCCAGGAATAGCCTCGTGGTGAGATATTGACTAGTGTTTTTTCACACGCATTACATCGACACATATCATCTCTCTCCCTCTTTCCCACGCACACACCTAGTCTCTTGGGACTTCTCGCACGCACCATCTCTAGCTATCTAGGTCGATGCCACCCACATACACTTGTACTCTATGTTTAGTACGTTGTACACGAAGAGAAGAGGTGCACGCATGCACTCGTCCTCTCTCACACACGCATTTGTAGCTACAAATTGTAGTGTTCTCAACCATTCGATTGGATCTATCATAGGTTCACGTTGCTCCTTGGCCTTAAGATTGAGAAGTTTAAAATGCGGAGGCTCAGCTGGAGGCGTGATGTTTTGGTTTAATGTGTGGGCCGCACACGGCACCAACACAACACGAGCTTGGTCTGCCTGGTGCGCAGTCGGGTGAGTACTACTAGTAGTAGTACTAGCATAGGTTGTTGGTGCATATAGTTGAGCCTAGATTATTTAGGTTTTGTGCGTGATAAATTAAATGCTGGTTTTGTTCCACTTTTATTCAAGGCTAAACCACCATTGTTTCGAAAACCAGCCATTTCACACCCCATCTAGGCGATATCCACGTCCTTTCACATTGGCAAGGTCTTACTTCTACCAAGCGATATTGAATTGTGGTTCATGGTAGGCTCCCCTCACGGTGCTCTAGCTCGAAGAACACCCGGTGCCCCTCAAAAGATAGTTCCTCATCATCTCAATTTTTTGATATTTTTTCAACATCTCAAGAAAAGTTAACAAAACCTAAAACAAATGGTAGTAGCTAGAGGAAAAACTAATTGGGCCAATGTAGAAGTCACATACAAGGAGAAATCCCTCCAAATAAATGCAAAAATGGAGTTCAAAGCAAAGAGAGTGAAAAACGTTCGCAAAGGAGCAAGAAATCATGCTGAAACTTTTTGTGAATTTTTTCTAGAGGTAGGAGAAGGTAGGGCACTAGCATTGCTTGAGAGGGGCAATGTAGGCCCCACATGCCCCATGGTGCACCCTAAGAGGGTGCGCTACTTGGGCGTGTGGAGGCTTGATGGCCCCCTGAGTTGTCTGAGGTACCAATTTTTTTATAGAAAAAATCTCCTAATTTTTTAGGTCATTTCAGGAACTTTTTTACGCCTTTTTATTTGTACGAAAGTCGGAATCTGGGCAGAACTAGCTATTCTAAAAGCATTTAAACATTAACATAACTAAATAGATGGCAAAATAAAAAATGATAGAAAGTTGTGCTTATAGAATTCATCGATGATATGCTTTTCAAAAACAATCTATTTACAAGGTTGGTCAAGTCTTATTAACAAACTATTTTAGAGTAATATAAAACCGAAGAATTTATAATACACTAAGTTACCTCAACATGAATAAACATGGTGCCAATCATAATAGTTAGATTTTTGTTTCAGGAACCAGAATAGGGAATTCAAAGTCTCCAATAGTGATAGTCATAATTTTTTCAAGTGGAGTTGAGATTGCATCCCTTGTTTGCTTTCTTGGGCAAATAAATTGTATGCTCATTGACATTGACATGAAAAGTTTGGTCTTATTACAATCAATAACAGTCCCTGCAGTGTTAAGAAAGGGTCTATTAAGTATGACAAAGCCAGTTAACATCATAACTATAGGAATGAAGTATCTGCACGAGAGGGTGGTGAATGGGAGTTTTAAATTTTCTTCAGAAATATCAAAACTCTCGGAACCCAGTAGCAAAGCGAATGTAAACTAACGAACGGAAACTAGAAGCATGCATCAAGGCAAATCACATGATAGATACATTTAGAATGTAAAGAGGAGAAGCAGAGGTAACAAGTGATGCTCTATGGCGACAAGGAATTTGGTAGACTAGTTCGTCCTTCTGCACAAGGACTACGTCTAGTTAGAGGGGTTGTGACTTAACACGAAAGATAAACTCTCTTCGCCCTATTCTCCCCGACAATTGGTTCGTCAACCAATGTCGATCACTCATGGTAGATACTTGAGGTGATCTCCAAACCTTTACGGCCTTCTTCGAGAACCCTAATTACTCTTGGTCTCTGAAGAAATTGACACCTAACTGTCTAGAGAGTTTGCAGCTCTCAAGAGTAATAGGCGGCGCGTATTGGATATAGATCTGAGTGATATTGAACCACTATCTAATTTTTTGGCTCTATGTTTTTCTCTCGGTGGATTTTAAACTCAAATCACTCTGGAGTGGGGGTTGCTCAACAATATTCTCACAATCAAACGGAGCAGCCGCCGAACAACATTGGTGCAGGGTGGCTATTTATAGCCATAGGCTTCCTTAGTGGGAAATGACCATTTTGGACACGTGGTCTAGCCAATGGCCAACCGACATGTTTACAAAGGTCGGATTGTAAGATCAATGGTAACATTGCTTGCGGAACAAGTAATGCTAACTCCTCGGTCTGAGACAAATCTCTCGCAGCAAAGAAGGTCACAGTCTCTTGGTGGCAAGTATTTGCTCAGAACACAAAGATATTTCTCTCGCAACTTTCATATGACTTGGATTTAGCATGAGAGAATCAAAGTTTCAAATTCTACACCCCTCTTATAGTATAGTGGTCTCGTGACTCAATAAAGAGAAGAGAAACAACAAAATAAATGCTACATCTTTACTTCGTCTTCAATCTCCTCGGTCATAGTCACTTCCTTCAGACAAGCACCGAACCAATTGCTTCGCGTCAGCAATTTTTGAAGGGTCACTCTTGTTATCATAATCTTCATTGATAACCTACTTCAGATGAGTACTCATGGTTGCTTTGTTACCTATTTCCCCCCATACCTGGTTGTTGTGATCAGATGATGGATCCCAGGAGCCAGATGCCGCCACCGACGACTACTACTACACCGAGGGTGCCTACTACTACGTGGAGGCCGCCGATGACTAGGAGTAGTTAGGAGCCTCCCGGGTATGAGGCCTTGCCTTTTCGATCATTGTTGATGTTTGTGCTAGCCTTCTTAAGGTAGACTTGTTTAACTTATGTCTGTACTCAAATATTGTTGCTTCCGCTGACTCATTTGTACCGAGCATATGTATTCAAGCCCTCGAGGCCCCTGGCTTGTAATATGAATCTAGTATGACTTTAATTTGTGCTTAGAGTTGTGTTGTGATATCTTCCCCTGAGTCTATGATCTTAATCGCACTACAAAAAAACACTTCTGTGATGATACGTGTTTGTTACAGTAGGTCACGTTTTCTGTCATGCATGTACATCCATGACAATTTTTGTAACGCCCTCGATGCGGCTATATCTCCTATGTGTCGAATGATGACTTAGAGGCATAACCGCATTGAAAGCAATGTCGCAAGTAAGGTAATCTTCACAACAACCCATGTAAATAGATCAAAGGGGAAAAGATACATAGTTGGCTTACACTCGCCACGTCACACAAATACATGAATAACATTACAATCATCCAATACACTCATGGTCCGACTATGGTACCAAAATAAAGATCAACCCCCACATGCGACACGGTCCCCGATCGCCCCAACTGGGCACCACTACTGATCATCTGGGAAAGACACATAGTAACGGCGAGAGTCTTCATCGAACTCCCACTTGAGCTCAAGCGCATCGTCTGGAACGGTATCATCGGTCCCTGCATCTGGTTTTGGAACTAAACTGTGAGTCATGGGGACTCAGCAATCTCACACCCTCGCGATCAAGACTATTTAAGCTTATAGGTAAGGCAAAGGTATGAGGTGGAGCTGCAGCAAGCGACTAGCATTTATGGTGGCTAACATGTTCGCAAAAGAGAGCGAGAAGAGAAGGTAAAAGCACGGTCGAACAACTATGATCAAGAAGTGATCCTAGAACAACCTACGTCAAGCATTACTCCAACATCATGTTCACTTCCCGGACTCCACCGAGAAGAGACCATCACGGTTACACACGCGGTTGATTCATTTTAATTAAGTTAAGTTTCATGTTATCTACAACCGGACATTAACAAATTCACATCTGCCCATAACCGCGGGCATGGCTTTCGAAAGTTCAAATCCCTACAGGGGAGCCCCAACTTAGCCCATCACAAGCTCTCACGGTCAACGAAGGATATTCCTTCTCCCGAGACATTCCAATCAGACTCGGCATCTCGGTTACAAGACATCCTCGACAATGGTAAAACAAGTCCAGCAACACCGCCCGAATGTGCCGACAAATCCCGATAGGAGCTACACATATCTCATTCTCAGGGCACACTCAGATGAGCACTCCATACAACTAAAACCAAACCTCGAGTTTCCCCGACGGGGCGCTGCACAGGGCTCTAGTTTGGACCAACACTCAGAGGAGCACTGGCTTGGGGGGGTTTAAATAAAGATGACCCTCGGGCTCCGGAAACCCAAGGGAAAAATAAGCTAGGTGGCAAATGGTAAAACCAAGGTTGGGCATTGCTGGAGGAGTTTTATTCAAGGCGAACTGTCAAGGGGTTCTCATTATAACCCAACCACGTAAGGAACGCAAAATCCGGGAACATAACACCGATATGACGGAAACTAGGGCGGCAAGAGTGGAACAAAACACTAGGCAAAAGGCCGAGCCTTCCACCCTTTACCAAGTATATAGGTGCATTAAGATAAACAAGATAATATGGTGATATCCCAACAATAAACAATGTTCCAACAAGGAACGATCTCCAATCTTCACCTGCAACTAGCAACGCTATAAGAGGGGCTGAGCAAAGCGGTAACATAGCCAATCAACGGTTTGCTAGGACATGGTGGGTTAGAGGTTTGACATGGCAATTTGGGAGGCATGATAAGAAAGTGGCAGGTATCGTAGCATAGGCATAGCAAAAGAGCGAGCATCTAGCAAGCAAAGATAGAAGTGATTTCGAGGGTATGGTCATCTTGCCTGCAAAGTTCTCAGAGTTGACTTGATCCTCGTAAGCGAACTCGACGGGCTCCTCGTTCACGAACTCGTCTCCCGGCTCTACCCAAACAAGAACAACAAGCAAACGGAACACAATCAACCACGTGCAATGCTCAAACAACATGATGCAAACATGGTATGATATGCGGGATGCGATATGCGATGCATATGCAAGATTTGACAAGGAATGGTTGAACCTGGCCTCAACTTGGAAATCCAAGAGTGCCACTGGAAAGGTGAGGTGATTTCGGTTGAAATCGATATAAAGATCACCGGAATCGGATGCACGGTTTGGAAATGGCAAGCAAAACAAATATGGCACCGGTCTGCGATAATCAGCAAATGACCAACTAAATGCATCAAGATAAATATGCTACAGCACTCAAACATGACAACACAATACATGGCAAGGATCCACTCATGAAGCTTGACAAAATATGAACACCGAGCTACGGCTACTTCACTCATTAACAGGCTCAAACAAGCATGGCAAAAGAGCAAACGATAACAGGTTTCAGACTTAGTGAAATTAACACAAGTCTGGAATTTATCATCAGGAAGCACACTTTAGAGCATGCAAACTACATGCTACAGGAACTTAACATGGCAAATCAAGGCATGGCATGAAGCTACTCAAAGCACTTAACAAAAGTCCCTTAGTGACCTTGAGCCAAAAGGGATCAGAAAATACAATTGCAAGCATGTGAACATGGCAAAAACACAAACAGATCTCAGACTTAGTGAAACACTCGAGCATGCAAATCAGTTAACGGGTAGGCATGTTTACGAGCTCTATGCACTCACTACAGAGCATGGCATGATAAACTAAGCATACACCCATCAAGAATACATGGCATAGAAGCTAGACATGGCAAGAACAACAACATAGCATGCACGGATCAATAGCAACATCCTCGGCAAAATCGCTAAACATGTCAACAATCTTCCAGGATTCACTTTATAGCAAAAGTAGAGCTCGATTGACTCAAGATAGGGTGCTCCATAAATGCAAACAAAGACATGGATGGATAGAGAACCACAATGTTAACAAAACATCCTTACTGATCATCCTCAAAAGAGGCATGGATCACTAGGAAACAACATGAACATATGGCCTAACGACAAAATCAGGACAAGGACTTAGTGAAATTCTAAGTCCCTGAAATCAGCATTACCGACTACGCTACTTTGCAAGCTTGTGCTAGTCACCACAAATATCACAAAAATACATGGTAAGAACCTCTGTAAAGATGGCATGGCATATAACAAAACTAATGTAGAGCTCAGGATCATAGCATGCACACATTAATCATGGAAAAAATGACAAAATGTCATTTGCTGAAACAGATCTGACAAATTCATCACATAGCCCTCTTCTAACAGCATTTCGAGCATCAAGATGAGCTCAAATGAAAATTATGCAATGAGATGAAATGATGTACTCGTCGAGGCGAACATTTTAATATGCTACACGCGCGAATCGGAGCTACGGAGAGGAAGTTACGGCATGCCAAAGTTTGCAAAAAGACTAGGGTTCGGGGATAAAAGTCAACCCTCGTTTGAATATGGATCTGGATCCAGATCCGGTACTGTAGCAGTGCGGATGCCGAGGCTCGCCGGGGACGAAGAACGTGGCGGCCGGAGTGGAGGGGCTCGCCGGGGTGCGCCGGCGACGGAGAGGAGGACGGCGGCGTCGGGCGCGGTGGTCGGTGGCGGCGCTGGAAGCGGATGGCGGCGGGGCTCGGCGCCGGACTTGGAGCGGATGGTGGCGGCGGGCGGCACCGGCATCGAGGCGCATCGGCGGCGGAGCGGGAGGCCGGCGCGGGCGGCGCGGCTCCCTCGCGCGGGGCGCAGGCGGCGGGAAGGCGCGGGCCGGGGAGGGCCTGCCCCGGGCCCGAGCGGGCTACGGCGGCGGCGGCCGGAGTGGAGCCACTTGGCAGCTCCTGATTGGCGCGGACGGCGGCGGCGGACGCGTCCGGTCCGCTCCGGACGTGTCCGGCGCGGCGAAGGAGTGGGGAGCTAGGGTAGGGTTGGAAATGACCCGAAATTTCGGGGGAGTGTCTATATTTATAGGTAGGAGGAGCTAGGAGGCTCCAAATTGAGCACGGTTTTCGGCCACGCGATCGTGATCGAACGCTCTAGGTGATGGAGAGGGTTTAGGTGGGTTTTGGGCCAAATTGGAATGGGTGTTGGGCTGGAACACAAACGAGGCCTTCTCGGTCCCTCGGTTAACCGTTGGAGTATCAAACGAAGTCCAAATGGCCTGAAACTTGACAGGCGGTCTACCGGTAGTAAACCAAGGCCGCATGACAAGTCTCGGTCTAATTCGGAAATGTTTAGCCCCCACACACGAAAAGACGTAGAAAGGACCACCGGAGGGCATAGGAGCGCCGGAATGCAAAATGGACAACGGGGAAAATGCTCGAATGCATAAGACGAACACGTATGCAAATGCAATGCACATGATGACATGATATGAGATGCATGACAAAGGCAACAACACACGGAGACAAAAACCCGACACCGAGAAAATAAAATAACTTAGGCCGGAAACGGCAAGAGTTGGAGTACAGATAAGGTAAATTACACCCGGGGTGTTACAATTTTATGATAGAATCAAGATAGTCATACATGTGTCGTCGTAGAAGTGTTCCATGACAATACCAAAATTATCATCAAGGATGTGTCCACTTCCATGACGATAAATCACGTGTCATGGAAGTGTTTTCGTCAAGGGTAACTGACATGTGGCATCCACCATAAGGGTTGCCGTTAAGATATCGGGTTTCGGTTTGGATATGATAACCCGTTAACAACCCTGACCAATGGGGATTTTCCACATGTAAATTTCTCATTCGCTGGAGTATCCACGTGTCAGCTCAATGTCGGGATAGATGTCATCCAGCGAATGGACCGGATGCGCCTATGATATGTCGACACGTGGCTCGGCCCAACAGTGGCCCAGTCAGGTCAAAAGGCCGACCCGTTTGACTTGGTCAAAAGGTAGCGGCTCGACCCATAGAAATCATGTTAATGGCATGTTCGCATATAGCCCATTTACAGCCTGCTAACTCACGGCCCGTTATAACCTATCTGAATTAGGCCCAGTAGCGTCATATGGGCCATCCAATATGATTCCATCTCATTGTAACTTCCGGCCCATGTATGGCCCATGACGTCTTTCGGTCCATATGAGGCCCTTTGTAACTCTTGGCCCATAAACGGCCCGTGGTGAAATTGGCCCAAAGTGAATAGTATATCACTTTATACCATTAACGGCCCATTATGCCATTCGGACGTTTCTAGCCCGTGTTATCTTTCGGCCTTCTAAGGGCGCATTTATTTTTGGGCTCATTTCCGGGATTCGGTTACTTACGGTCCATTACTGGCCGGTTCCGCTAGTGGGCCAAATTCAGCCCATGGTTAAAGTCGGCCCGTCCGTGGTCCGTTAATCCATTGGGTCGTTTTCATAGAATCATCAAATATGGCCCATTAACGATCTGTTATGCATGTCGATAGAATTAAGCACGTTGTACACATCCGCCTATGAACGGCATGTTATGGTCGGCCCATAAAAAGACGATTCCCATTCTAGCCCGTTTACGGCCCATATTACGGTCCGTTAACGGTCCATGAAAGTACGACCCATGTTTGGCCAATTGATCATACGGCCCATAGAAGGCCCATTGAATTTTCGGGCCATAGAAGACCCATGGATACTACGGACCTTAGGAGGCCCGCTACAATAGGCAGCAGACCATGATTACAACGGTCCTTATGTTGCACGTGGTTATTGTAGCCTAGTTCTAAATAAAAAGGTTACCACTGAAAAAGAACTGCAATGACTACAAAGAAAAAAATAAACAAGACAGTAAGAAAATAAATAAGCAAGCAAAATGTTTTCTTGGAGTTTGACATTTTTTGGACAGATTAAAAGAGGGGGATGGTTCCATGTTCAGCATGCTAGAGGCATGTGACAAATGAACGAATTGCATAAATGGATTCATTGGACTTTTTTGAGCAACTTTCATATATAAATTATTTTCATCTAAGGTATAGATTATTTTATATGTTTTTTCAAAGTTTTTAAATGATTTTTGAATTTATGGACTAAATTTAATTCGAAAAACATTTAACTGATAAATGCTATGGGTGCACAAAAGTGTACCCATAGATGTGCATGTGTGTGGCTGACATGTGGGGCTAGGGGGCTGAGTCAGCAGGTCAACCTTTGACCTGTTGAGTGGTCAACTGGGTCAACAGGGACCCATATGTCAACCATTGTTAGCTTTTAATAAATCTTAACCACTTAAACGGTAGAACGGGCCCACATGTCATTCTCAAGTTAGCTATCAAGGTTATATTTTTTAATAAGGTTATTAGGGCCGGCGGTGCTCGGTGTTAGGGAGGTTTAGTGGCGGGTTAGAGGCTAAACTAGCGGGGCCCACGAGTCAGTGACCCCGGGTGTGATACGCCTCCAACGTATCTATAATTTTTGATTTCTCCATGCTATTATATTATCTATTTTGGATGTTAATGGGCTTTATTTTACACTTTTATATCATTTTTGCGACTAACCTACTAACTGGAGGCCCAGCCCAAATTGTTGTTTTTTGCCTATTTTAGGGTTTCGAAGAAAAGGAATATCAAACGGAGTCCAAATGGAATGAAACCTTCGGGAACGTGATTTTCTCAACAAACATGATCCAGGAGACTTGGAGTGTGCATCAAGAAACGATCGAGGAGGGCACGAGGCAGGGGGCACGCCTACCCCCTGGGCGCGCCCTCCACCCTCGTGGGCCCCTCGTTGCTCCACCGATGCACTTCTTCCTCCTATATATATCCACGTACCCCCAAACATCCAGGAGCACCACGAAAACCTAATTCCACCGCCGCAACCTTCTGTACCCGAGAGGTCCCATCTTGGGGCCTTTTCCGAAGCTCCACCGGAGGGGGCATTAATCACAGTGGGCCTCTACATCAACTCCATGGCCTCTCCGGTGATGTGTGAGCAGTTTACTTTAGACCTTCGGGTCCATAGTTATTAGCTAGATTGCTTCTTCTCTCTCTTTGGATCTCAATACAAAGTTCTCCTCGATCTTCTTGGATATCTATTCGTTGTAATCTTCTTTTGCGGTGTGTTTGTCGAGATCTGATGAATTGTGGGTTTATGATCTAGATTATCTATGAACAATATTTGATTATCCTCTGAATATGTATGATTGGTTTATCTTTGCAAGTCTCTTCGAATTATCAGTTTGGTTTGGCCTACTAGATTGATCTTTCTTGCAATGGGAGAAGTGCTTAGCTTTGGGTTCAATCTTGCGGTGCTCGATCCTAGTGACAGAAAGGGAACCGGCATGTATTGTATTGTTGCCATCGAGGATAAAAAGATGGGGTTTATATCATATTGCATGAGTTTATCCCTCTACATCATGTCATCTTCCTTAAAGCATTACTCTGTTCGTATGAACTTAATACTCTAGATGCATGTTGGATAGCGGTCGATGTGTGGAGTAATAGTAGTAGATGCAGAATCGTTTCGGTCTACTTGTCTCCGATGTGATGCCTATATACATGATTATACCTAGATATTCTCATAACTATGCTCAATTCTATCAGTTGCTCGACAGTAATTCGTTTACCCACCGTAATACTTATGCTCTTGAGAGAAGCCACTAGTGAAACCTATGGCCCCCGGGTCTACCTTCCATCATATTAATCTTCCAATACTTAGTTATTTCTATTGCCATTTATTTTAATTTGCATCTTTATTTCTCTTTATCATAAAAATACCAAAAATATTATCTTACCATATCTACCAGATCTCACTCTCAGTGACCGTGAAGGGATTGACAACCCCTTTATCGCGTTGGTTGCGAGGTTCTTATTTGTTTGTGTAGGTGCGTGGGACTCGAGTGTGATCTCCTACTGGATTGATACCTTGGTTCTCAAAAACTGAGGGAAATACTTACGCTACTTTACTGCATCACCCTTTCCTCTTCAAGGGAAAACCAATGCAGTGCTCAAGAGGTAGTAAGAAGGATTTCTGGCGCCGTTGCCGGGGAGATTCACGCCAAGTCAAGTCAAGGTTTGACTCCCAACGACGACCCATTACTGGCACCGTTGTTGGGGAGTGTACGCACAAGTCAAGACATACCAAGTACCCATCACAAACTCTTATCCCTCGCATTACATTATTTTCCATTTGCCTCTCGTTTTCCTCTCCCCCACTTCACCCTTGCCATTTTATTCGCCCTCTTTTCCTCTCTCACTTTCTTTACGTTCCCCTTCTCTTTTTCTATTTGCCCTTTTGCCCGTTTCTTGTTTGCTTGTGTGTTGGATTGCTTGCTCGTCACGATGGCTCAAGATAATACTAAATTGTGTGACTTTGCCAATACCAACAATAATGATTTTATTGGCACTCTGATTGCTCCTCTTACCGATGCTGAATCTTGTGAAATTAATACTGCTTTGTTGAATCTTGTCATGAAAGATCCGTTTTCTGGCCTTCCTAGTGAAGATGCCGCTACCCATCTAAACAAATTTGTTGATTTTTGTTATATGCAAAAGAAGAAAGATGTGGATAATGATATTGTTAAATTGAAGCTATTTCCGTTTTCGCTTAGAGATCGTGCTAAAACTTGGTTTTCATCTTTGCCTAAAAATAGTATTGATTCATGGAATAAGTGCAAAGATGCTTTTATCTCTAAGTATTTTCCTCCCGCTAAGATCATCTCTCTTAGAAACGATATTATGAATTTTAAGCAACTTGATCATGAACATGTTGCACAATCTTGGGAGAGGATGAAATCAATGATACGTAATTTCCCATCACATGGTTTGAATTTATGGATGATTATACAGAATTTTTGTGCCGGACTGAATTTTGCTTCCAGAAATCTTTTAGATTCGGCCGCGGGAGGCACTTTCATGGAAATCACTTTAGGAGAAGCTACCAAACTCCTAGATAATATTATGGTTAATTATTCTCAATGGCACACTGAAAGATCTACTAGTAAAAAAGTTCATGCAATTGAAGAGATTAATGTTTTGAGTGGAAAGATGGATGAACTTATGAAATTTCTTGCTAATAAGAGTGCTCCTAGTGATCCTAATGATATGCCTTTGTCTACTTTGATTGAGAATAATAATGAATCTATGGATGTGAATTTTGTTGGTAGGAACAATTTGGTAACAACGCGTATAGAGGTAATTTTAATTCTAGGCCGTTTCCTAGTAATTCCTCTAATAATTACGGCAATTCCTACAACAATTCTTATGGAAATTTTAATAAGATGCCCTCTGGTTTTGAATCTAATATTAAAGAATTTATTAGTTCGCAAAAGAGTTTCAATGCTTTGATTGAAGAAAAATTGCTTAAGATTGATGAGTTGGCTAGGAACATTGATAGAATTTCTCTTGATGTTGATTCTTTGAAACTTAGATATATTCCACCTAAGAATGATATCAATGAGTCTCTCAAAGCCATGAGAATTTCCATTGATGAGTGCAAAGAAAGAACCGCTAGGATGCATGCTAAGAAAGATTGCTTTGTGAAAGCGTGTTCTTCTAGTTTTCATGATAATAAGGATGAAGATCTAAAAGTTATTGATGTGTCCCCTATTAAATCTTTGTGTTGCAATATGAATCTTGATAATGATGGGACTGAAGATGAGCCACCTTTACCTAGAAGGCGTTCCAAAAATTCAGTCTCTTTAGATCTTGATGCAAAAATTGTTAAAAGTGGGATTGAAGAGATTAAAAATTTAAATTGCAATGAACCCCCTATATTGGATTTCAAGGAATTTAATTATGATAATTGCTCTTTGATAGATTGTATTTCCTTGTTGAGATCCATGCTAATTCTCCTCATGCTTATAGTCAAAATAAAGCTTTTACTAAACATATCGTTGATGCTTTGATGCAATCTTATGAAGAAAAACTTGAGTTGGAAGTTTCTATCCCTAGAAAACTTTATGATGAGTGGGAACCTACTATTAAAATTAAAATTAAAGATCATGAATGCTATGCTTTGTGTGATTTGGGTGCTAGTGTTTCCACGATTCCAAAAACTTTGTGTGATTTGCTAGGTTTCTGTGATTTTGATGATTGTTCTTTAAACTTGCACCTTGCAGATTCCACTATTAAGAAACCTATGGGAAGAATTAATTATGTTCTTATTGTTGCAAATAGGAACTATGTGCCCATATATTTCATTGTTCTTGACATAGATTGCAATCCTTCATGTCCTATTATTCTTGGTAGACCTTTCCTTAGAACGATTGGTGCAATTATCGATATGAAGGAAGGGAATATTAAATTCCAATTTACGTTAAGGAAAGGCATGGAACACTTCCTTCAAAAGAAAATTAAATTACCATATGAATCTATTATGAGAGCCATTTATGGATTGCCTATCAAAGATGGCAATACCTAGATCTATCTTCGCTTTTATGCCTAGCTAGGGGCGTTAAACAATAGCACTTGTTGGGAGGCAACCCAATTTTATTTTTATTCCTTGCTTTTTTTTCTCCTGTTTAGTAATTAATAATTTATCTATCCTATGTTTTGGTTGTGTTTTTTGTGTTTAATTAATGTTTGTTCCAAGTAGAACCGTTGGGAAGACTTGGGGAAAGTCTTTTTGATCTTGTTGTAAAAAACAGAAACTTTAGCGCTCACGAGAATTGCTGCCATTTTTATTTGGAGAGTGCTATTTAGTTAATTATTTTTTCAGATGATTAATAGATAAATTCCTCACGTCCAGCAATTTATTTTAGAATATTTGGGGTTCCAGAAGTTGCGTTAGCTACAGATTACTACAGACTGTTATGTTTTTGACAGATTCTGTTTTCCGTGTGTTGTTTGCTTATTTTGGTGAATCTATGGCTAGTAAAAGAGTTTAAAAACCATAGATAAGTTGGAATACAGTAGTTTTAACACCAATATAAATCAAGAATGAGTTCATTACAGTACCTTGAAGTGGTGTTTTGTTTTCTTTCGCTAATGGAGTTCACGAGATTTTCTAGTTTGAGTTTTGTGTTGTGAAGTTTTCAAGTTTTGGGTAAAGATTTGATGGATTATGGAACAAGGAGTGGCAAGAGACTAATCTTGGGGATGACCATGGCACCCAAAGGTAAAATTGAAGGACACCAAAAAGCCTAAGCTTGGGGATGCCCCGGAAGGCATCCCCTCTTTCGTGTTCGTCTATCGGTAACTTTACTTGAAGCTATATTTTTATTCACCACATGATATGTGTTTTGTTTGGAGCGTCTTGTATGATTTGAGTCTTTTCTTTTTATTTTACCACAATCATACTTTCTGTACACACCTTTTGATAGAGACTCACATGATTGGGAATTTATTAGAATACTCTATGTGCTTCACTTATATCTTTTGAGCTATATAGTTTTTGCTCTAGTACTTCACTTATATCTGTTAGAGCACGGTGGTGGTTTTATTTTATAGAAATAATTGATCTCTCATTCTTAACTTATATTATTTTGAGAGTCCTTTAGAACAACATGGCAATAATAAGAACTTTCATACAAGTGCATTGAATACTATGAGAAGTTTGATACTTGATAATTGTTTTGAGATATGGAGATGGTGATATTAGAGTCATGCTAGTTGAGTAGTTGTGAATGAGAAATACTTGTGTTAGAGTTTGTGATTCCCGTAGCATGCACGTATGGTGAACCGTTATGTGATGAAGTTGGAACATGATTTATTTATTGATTGTCTTCCTTATGAGTGGCAGTCGGGGAAGAGTGATGGTCTTTTCCTACCAATCTATCCCCCTAGGAGCATGCGCGTAATACTTTGTTTCGATAACTAATAGATTTTTGCAATAAGTATGTGAGTTCTTTATGACTAATGTTGAGTCCATGGATTATATGCACTCTCACCCTTCCACCATTGCTAGCCTCTCTAGTATCGCGCAACTTTCTCCGGTACCATAAACCCACCATATACCTTCCTCAAAACAGCCACCATACCTACCTATTATGGCATTCCCATAGCCATTCCGAGATATGTTGCCATGCAACTTTCCATCATTCCGTTATTATGACACGCTTCATCATTGTCATATTGCTTGCATGATCATGTAGTTGACATCGTATTTGTGGCAAAGCCACCATTCATAATTTTCATACATGTCGCTCATGCATCATTGCACATCCCGGTACACCGCTGGAGGCATTCACATAGAGTCATATCTTGTTCTAAGTATCGAGTTGTAATTCTTGAGTTGTAAGTAAATAAAGTGTGATGATCATCACTATTAGAGCATTGTCCCAGTGAGGAAAGGATGATGGAGACTATGATTCCCCCACAAGTCGGGATGAGACTCCGGACGAAAAAAAAAGAGGCCAAAAAGAAAAAATGAGAGAGAAAGAGAGAAGGGACAATGCTACTATCCTTATTCCACACTTGTACTTCAAAGTAGCACCATGATCTTCATGATAGTGAGTCTCCTATGTTATCATTTTCATATACTAGTGGGAATTTTTCATTATAGAACTTGGCTTGTATATTCCAGTGATGGGCTTGCTCAAAATTGGCCTAGGTCTTCATGAGCAAGCAAGTTGGATGCACACCCACTTAGTTCTTTTGTTGAGCTTTCATACACTTATAGCTCTAGTGCATCTGTTGCATGGCAATCCCTACTCACTCACATTGATATCTATTAATGGGCATCTCCATAGCCCGTTGATACGCCTAGTTGATGTGAGACTATCTTCTCCTTTTTGTCTTCTCCACAACCACCATTATATTCCACATATAGTGCTATATCCATGGCTCACGCTCATATATTGCGTGAAGATTGAAAAAGTTTGAGAACATCAAAAGTATGAAACAATTGCTTAGCTTGTCATCGGGGTTGTGCATGATTTAAATATTTTGTGTGGTGAAGATAGAGCATAGCGAGACTATATGATTTTGTAGGGATAACTTTCTTTCGCCATGTTATTTTGAGAAGACATGATTGCTTAGTTAGTATGCTTGAAGTATTATTATTTTTATGTCAATATTAAACTTTTGTCTTGAATCTGATGGACCTGAACATTCATGCCACAATAAAGAAAAATTACATTGAGAAATATGTTAGAAACCATTCCACATCAAAAATTCTTCTTTTATCATTTACCTACTCGAGGACGAGCAGGAATAAGCTTGGGGATGCTTGATACGTCTCCAACATATCTATAATTTTGGATTGCTCCATGCTATTATATTATCTATTTTGGATGTTAATGGGCTTTATTTTACACTTTTATATCATTTTTGGGACTAACCTACTAACCGGAGGCCCAACCCAAATTGCTATTTTTGCCTATTTTAGGGTTTCGAAGAAAAGGAATATCAAACGGAGTACAAACAGAATGAAACCTTCGGGAACATGATTTTCTCAACAAACGTGATCCAGGAGACTTGGAGTGTGCGTCAAGAAACGATCGAGGAGGGCACGAGGCAGGGGGCGCGCCTACCCCCCTGGGCGCGCCCTCCACCCTCGTGGACCCCTCGTTGCTCCACCGACGTACTTCTTCCTCCTATATATATCCACATACCCCCAAACATCCAGGAGCACCACGAAAACCTAATTCCACCGCCACAACCTTCTATACCCAAGAGATCCCATCTTGGGGCCTTTTCCGGAGCTCCACCGGAGGGGGTGTTGATCACGATGTGCCTCTACATCAACTCCATGGCATCTCTGGTGATCTGTGAGCAGTTTACTTCAGACCTTTGGGTCCATAGTTATTAGCTAGATGGCTTCTTCTCTCTCTTTGGATCTCAATACAAAGTTCTCCTCGATCTTCTTGGAGATCTATTCGATGTAATCTTATTTTGCAGTGTGTTTGTCGAGATCCGATGAATTGTGGGTTTATGATCCAGATTATCTATGAACAATATTTGATTCTCCTATGAATTCTTTTATGTATGATTGGTTTATCTTTGCAAGTCTCTTCAAATTATCAGTTTGGTTTGGCCTACTAGATTGATCTTTCTTGCAATGGGAGAAGTGCTTACCTTTGGGTTCAATCTTGCGGTGCTCGATCCCAGTGACAGAAATGGAACCGACACGTATTGTATTGTTGCCATCGAGGATAAAAGATGGGGTTTATATCATATTGCATGAGTTTATCCCTCTACATCATGTCATCTTCCTTAAAGCATTACTCTGTTCTTATGAACTTAATACTCTAGATGCATGCTAGATAGCGGTCGATGTGTGGAGTAATAGTAGTAGATGCAGAATCGTTTCGGTTTACTTGTCTCCGACGTGATGCCTATATACATGATCATACCTAGATATTCTCATAACTATGCTCAATTCTATCAATTGCTCGACAGTAATTCGTTTACCCACCGTAATACTTATGCTCTTGAGAGAAGCCACTAGTGAAACCTATGGCCCCCGGGTCTATCTTCCATCATATTAATCTTCCAATACTTAGTTATTTCTATTGCCATTTATTTTACTTTGCATCTTTATTTCTCTTTATCATAAAAATATCAAAAATATTATCTTATCATATCTATCAGATCTCACTCTCGTAAGTGACCGTGAAGGGATTGACAACCCCTTTATCGCGTTGGTTGCGAGGTTCTTATTTGTTTGTGTAGGTGTGTGGGACACGAGCGTGATCTCCTACTGGATTGATACCTTGGTTCTCAAAAACTGAGGGAAATACTTACGCTACTGGACTGCATCACCCTTTCCTCTTCAAGGGAAAACCAACATAGTGCTCAAGAGGTAGCAGGGTGGTGGTTTAATCCACCGGCGTTCAGCGACGGTTACAAAGGGCGGTGGAGGGACTCCCTCCGGCCGACTCTGGCGGCCGTTAGGGGCGTGGGCGAGCGCGTTGGAGAGCATGTGAAGAGACGCTTCGGATGAGGGTGGTGATAGGTGCGGAGGCGATCTATTGGGGCGTCGGTGTCGAGCGGAGCGCCACCGGGGCAAGCAGCGGGCGAGCTCGGGAGGGGCGGCCGGGCGTACGCTGCGGCAGGTGCAACAGCAGCAGCGCGTAGCGTGAGCGACAGTATGCAAGAGCAGCAGTGACTAATAGAGCAACGGTAGCAGAAGCTAGCGGCTATAGTAGGAGGAGTGGTCGGCATAAGGGGAGGTGCGGGCAGTGGCGGGTGACACATCAGCCAACAAAGGCGGGCAAGGCGGGAGCATGCTGAGGCAAAGGCGGGGCACGCATGGGGGCCAGCAGGCGCGGCCAGAGCACAGCGTGGGGTGTGGCCTTGTTGGGCTCTACGGTAGGGTGCGTCGACTGCAAATTATAATTTTCCTATGCGCAGAACAACCAAGAACATGCTACGGGAGATGGATCACAAATCGTTACCACTAGACGCGCAATGCCGTGCAGCGGAAGAAGAGTTGTGGCAACGCGTCCGCGTGGATCGTCTCCTCATCGTCTGATCTCCCTCGAACAGCCGGTCGCCGGATCTCACGTACAAGTTCTTCGGAGTGGCAGAGGTGCACTACCTCTAACAGTATCCGTGCGTGCAGGAGGAACGTCGTGCAGCGGACTGCTAGGTCCGATCACACAACCAGCAGCGAGTGGAGTTGTCTATTCGCAACAGATGCAAACCCTAGTGACATCGCCGTAGCGATCAACCGCATGAGTGTGCCGCACCCCACTTTATATAGGCGTCCATCGTGGGCTCAACACTTGGGCAACGCACGGACCCTAAAGCCCATAAGTCTACTCGGCCACAATCCGAATACAGCTCGGATCACATCCGACCAGTGTCCCCGGATCCGACCTCATAGGTTCCTTCCCTTAAGCGCGCGACCCCTTAGGTTCAAGCCGGCTTGGTCACAAATCGGATCACCTCCGAACTACATGGTTGGTAGCGGCCCCTAGCTGGGCATGCCGAACACCAAGCAGACTATGAAGCTGGTTAGGCAAACCCGAACATCATGCTTTTGTTCCCTTTGCCACACAATACATGTTCTCAGGCTCAAGGCGAGTCTGTCATCCTTGTGCTAGCCCGACCTCTTTCTCGTTCCAGTGATGCCGACCACAAACCGGATTATCTCATAATCCATGTTGCATGGCCATGCTTATCTTGGTCGGATCACACGAGGGGCCCATAGTATATCTCTCCTAATCGGAGGGGCAAATCCCATCTTGCTCGACCATGTCTCGCAGCATGGGTATGGACAAGCCCGAAACCTACCTTTGTAACTACCCAGTCACGGAGTAGCATTTGGTTGGCCCAAAGCAAGTCTGTCACCATCCTGAGTACATGCGCCAGCTCAGGTATTAGGACATAGAACGTATGTTGTACTAGAGACTCACAGATGACATATCGTTGCGTCTCATAGTTGGGTCTGTCCGACTCGGACCTTATCTCGACTTGGATCCGACTCGTCGAATCCGACCAGATCCTTCCAAGTCCATATTATCCGGTTAGCATCCAATGCTCCATGGCTAGTGAGACCAAGCCATCGACCGTGTCATATTCTAGTCTAGTCGGTTGCGCGTCCACACAACCATTTCGACTAGGGACCTTTTAGGACAGTCATCATACAATGCATAGTCCCACAAACAAGTCACGTACTTGCTGATACACATCATTGATAATGTCCAAGGACTATCTTTATTCATAAACACATAGGATATATCATCATACATGATTGCCTCTAGGGCATATCTCCAACAGTCTCCCACTTGCACTAGAGTCAATCGAATAGACATCGAATGCCCATAGCTCTAACGTGCCCCTCATGCTTGGATTGTGGAAGCGGCTTAGTCAATGGATCTACAACATTTGCATCCGTGTGAATTTTGCATAACTCAACATCACCATTCTTTACGATCTTTTGTATCAGGTGATATTTCTGATCTATGTGTCTGGTCTTGTGGTGATCCCTTGGCTCCTTGGCTTGTGCGATGGCACCAGAATTAACACAATAAAGGTCCAACGATTTTACCGAGGCTGGGAAAATATCAAGATCATCCAGAAAGTTCCGAATCCAAACACCTTCCTTTGCAGCTTCACAAGTTGCAATGTATTCGGCTTCTATGGTAGAATCGGCCACCGTATCTTGCTTGGAACTCATCCAGATCACTGCTCCTCCGTCCATGACATACACGAAGCCGGACTGCGATCGACAATCATCTATGTCGGTTTGGAAACTAGCATCAGCGTAACCCCTTACGGCGAGCTTTTCCTCACCTCCATTCATTGAGACGACATTGAGACGACATCAAATGAACTGTGGTTTAGCAAGAAACGTAAGTTGTCGTTTCGTAAAGTTTGGGGTTGCGATGCTTATGTGAGAAAGCTTCAACCTGGTAAGCTCGAACCCAAATCGGAGAAATGTGTCTTCATAGGATACCCAAAGGAGACTATTGGGTACACCTTCTATCACAGATCCGAAGGCAAGATATTCGTTGCTAAGAATGGATCTTTTCTAGAGAAGGAGTTTCTCTCGAAAGAAGTGAGTGGGAGGAAAGTAGAACTTGATGAGGTAATTGTACCTTCTCCCGAATTGGAAAGTAGTTCGTCACAGAAATCAGTTCCAGTGATTCCTGCACCAATTAGTGAGGAAGCTAATGATGATGATCATGAAACTTCAGATCAAGTTACTACCGAACCTCGTAGATCAACCAGAGTATGGTCCGCACCAGAGTGGTACCGTAACCCTGTTATGGAGGTCATGTTACTTGACCACGACTAACCTACGAACTATGAGGAAGCGATGATGAGCCCAGATTCCGCGAAATGGCTTGATGCCATGAAATCTGAGATGGGATCCATTTATGAGAACAAAGTGTGGACTTTGGTTGACTTGCCCGATGATCAGCTCACCATAGAAAATAAATGGATCTTCAAGAAGAAAACTGACGCTGACGGTAATGTTACTGTCTACAAAGCTTGACCTATTGCAAAAGGTTTCGACAAGTTCAAGGAGTTGACTACGATGAGACCTTCTCACCCGTAGCAATGCTTAAGTCTTTCCGAATCATGTTAGCAATTGTCGCATTTTATGACTATGAAATTTGGCAAATGGATGTCAAAACTGCATTCCTTAATGGATATCTTAAAGAAGAGTTGTATATTATGCAACAAGAAGGTTTTGTCGATCCTAAAGGTGCTAACAAAGTGTGCAAGCTCTAGTGATCCATTTATGGACTGGTGCAAGCCTCTCGGAGTTGGAATGTACGCTTTGATAGTGTGATCAAAGCATATGGTTTTATACAGACTTTTGGAGAAGCATGTATTTAAAGTGAGTGGGAGCTCTGTAGCATTTCTAATATTATATGTGGATGACATATTCTTGATTAATACAGAATTTCTGGATAGCATAAAAGGATACTTTAATAAGAATTTTTCAATGAAAGACCTCAGTGAAGCTGCTTATATATTGGGCATCAAAATCTAAAGAGATAGATCAAGACACTTAACTGGACTTTCACAGAGCACATACCTTGAAAAAGTTTTGAAGAAGTTCAAAATGGATCAGTCAATGAAAGGGTTCTTGCCTATGTTACAAGGTGTGAAGTTGAGTCAGACTCAATGCCCGACCACTGTAGAAGATAGAGAGAAAATGGAAGTCATTCCCTATGCCTAAGCCATAGGTTCTATCATGTATGCAATGTTTCGTACCAGACCTGATGTGTGCCTTGCTATAAGTTTAACAAGGAGGTACCAAAGTAATCCAAGAGTGGATCACTCGACAGCAGTCAAGAACATCCTGAAATACCTGAAAAGGAGTAAGGATATATTTCTCGTTTATGGAGGTGACAAAGAGCTCGTCGTAAACAGTTACGTCGATGCAAGCTTTGACACTGATCCGGATGACTCTAAGTCACAAACCAGATACGTATTTTTATTGAATGGTGGAGTTGTCAGTTGGTGCAGTTCCAAGCAAAGCGTCATGGCGGGATCTACATGTGAAGCGGAGTACATAGCTGCTTCGGAAGCAGCAAATGAAGGAGTCTGAATGAAGGAGTTCATATCTGATCTAGGTGTCATACCTAGTGCATCGGGTCTAATGAAAATCTTTTGTGACAATACTGGTGCAATTGCCTTGGCAAAGGAATCCAAATTTCACAAGAGAACCAAGCACATCAAGAGACGCTTCAATTCCATCTGCGATCAAGTCAAGGAGGGAGACATAGAGATTTGCAAGACACATACGGATCTCAATGTTGTAGATCCATTGACTAAGCCTCTCTCACGAGCAAAACATGATCAGCACCAAGACTCCATGGGTGTTAGAATCATTACTGTAATCTAGATTATTGACTCTAGTGCAAGTGGGAGACTGAAGGAAATATGCCCTAGAGGCAATAATAAAGTTTTTATTTGTATTTCCTTATATCATGATAAATGTTTATTATTCATGCTAGAATTGTATTAACTGGAAACTTAGTACATGTGTGAATACATAGACAAACAGAGTGTCACTAGTATGCCTCTACTTGACTATCTCGTTAATCAAAGATGGTTAAGTTTCCTAACCATAGACATGAGTTCTCATTTGATGAACGGGATCACATCATTAGAGAATGGTGTGATTGACTTGACCCATCCGTTAGCTTAGCACTATGATCGTTTAGTTTATTGCTATTTCTTTATCCATAACTTATACATGTTCCTATGACTGTGAGGTTATGCAACTCCCGAATACTGGAGGAACACTTAGTGTGCTATCAAACGTCACAACGTAACTGGGTGACTATAAAGATGCTCTACAGATGTCTCCAATGGTGTTTGTTGACTTGGCATAGATCGAGATTAGGATTTGTCACTCCGATTGTCGGAGAGGTATCTCTAGGCCCTCTCGGTAATGCACATCACTATAAGCCTTGCAAGCAATGTGACTAATGAGTTAGTTGAGGGATGATGCATTACGGAACAAGTAAAGAGACTTGCCGGTAACGAGATTGAACTAGGTATTGAGATACCGACGATCGAATCTCGGGCAAGTAACATACCGATGACAAAGGGAACAACGTATGTTGTTATGTAGTTTAACCGATAAAGATCTTCATAGAATATGTGGGAACCAATATGAGCATCTAGGTTTCGCTATTGGTTATTGACCAGAAGTGAGTCTCGGTCATGTCTACATAGTTCTCGAACCTGTAGGGTCCGCACGCTTAACGTTCGATGACGAACGGTATTATGAGTTTATGGTTTTTGATGAACCGAAGGTAGTTCGGGGTCCTGAATATGATCACGGACATGACGAGGCGTCTCAGAATGGTCGAGACATGAAGATTGATATATTGGAAGGTTATGTTTGGACACCAGAAAGGTTTCAGATGAGTTCACGCATATACCGGAGTATCGGGGGCTTACCGATCCCCCCGGGGCTATATGGGCCTACATGGGCTTTAGTAGGAGAGAGAGGAGGCGGCCAAGAGGTGCCCCCCCCCAAGCTCAATCCGAATTGGGAGGGGGGGCGTCCCCCCTTTCCTTCCTCTCCTCTTCCCCTTCCTTCCCCCACCTATTAGGACTAGGAAAGGGGGGAAACCTACTCCTAGTAGGAGTAGGAATCCCCCCTTGGCGCGCACCATGAAGGGTCGGCCGGCCCCCTCCTCCCTTCCTTTATATACGGGGGAGGGGGCACCCCATAGACACACAAGTTGATTGTTTAGCCGTGTGCGGTGCCCCCCTCCACAGAATTCCACCTCGGTCATATTGTTGTAGTGCTTAGGCGAAGCCCTGCATCCGTAACTTCATCATCACCGTCATCATGCCGTCGTGCTGACGAAAATCTCCCTCGGCCTCAGCTGGATCATGAGTACGAGGGACGTCACCGAGCTGAACGTGTGCAGATCGCGGAGGTGTCGTGCGTTCGATACTTGATCGGTTGGATCGCGAAGACGTTCGACTACATCAACCGCGTTTCATAACGCTTCCGCTTTCGGTCTATGAGGGTACGTAGACATACTCTCCCCCTGTAGTTGCTATGCATCTCCTAGATAGATCTTGCATGATCGTAGGAATTTTTTTGAAATAATGTGTTCCCCAACAGTGGCATCCAAACCAGGTCTATGCTTGGATGTTATATGCATGAGTAGAACACAAAGGAGTTGTGGGCGTGGGTATATACATATTGCTTGTCATCACTAGTTGATTCTTGATTCAGCGGTATTGTTGGATGAAGCGGCTCAGACCAACATTACGTGTACGTTTACGCGAGACTGGTTCTACCGACATACTTCCCACACAGGTGGCTAGTGGGTGTCTATTTCTCCAATTTTAGTTGAATCGGATTCAATAAATAGGGTTCTTTCTAAAGATAAAAAAGCAATCACTATACCGCGTTGTGTTTTTTGATGTGAAGGTAAGAACGGTTCTTGCTAAGCCCGTAGCAGCCACATAAAACTTGCAACAACAAAGTAGAGGACGTCTAACTTGTTTTTGTAGGGCATGTTGTGATGTGATGTGGTCAAGACGTGATTGTATAAATTGTTGTATGAGATGATCATGTTTTGTAACACAGTTATCGGCAACTGGTAGGAGCCATATGGTTGTCGCTTTATTGTATGAAATGCAATCGCCGTGTAATTGCTTTACTTTATCACTAAGCGGTAGCGATAGTCGTAGAAGCAATAGTTGGTGAGACGACAATGATGCTACGATGGAGATCAAGGTGTCAAGCCGGTGACGATGGTGATCATGACGGTGCTTTGGAGATGGAGATCAAAGGCACAAGATGATGATGGCCATATCATATCACTTATATTGATTGCATGTGATGTTTATCCTTTATGCATCTTATTTTGCTTAGTACGGCGGTAGCATTATAAGATGATCTCTCACTAAATTTCAAGGTATAAGTGTTCTCCCTGAGTATGCACCGTTGCTATAGTTCGTCGTGCCGAGACACCACGTGATGATCGGGTGTGATAAGCTCTACGTTCACATACAACGGGTGCAAGCCAATTTTGCACAAGCAGAATACTCAGGTTAAACTTGACGAGCATAGCATATGCAGATATGGCCTCGGAACACTGAGACCGAAAGGTCGAGCGTGAATCATATAGTAGATATGATCAACCTAGTGATGTTCACCGTTGAAAACTACTCCATCTCACGTGATGATCGGACATGGTTTAGTTGATATGGATCACGTGATCACTTAGATGATTAGAGGGATGTCTATCTAAGTGGGAGTTCTTAAGTAATATGATTAATTGAACTTTAATTTATCATGAACTTAGTACCTGATAGTATTTTGCATGTCTATGTTGTTGTAGATATATGGCCCGTGCTGTTGTTCCATTGAATTTTAATGTGTTCCTAGAGAAAGCTAAGTTGAAAGATGACGGTAGCAATTACACGGACTGGGTCCGTAACTTGAGGGTTATCCTCATTGCTGCACAGAAGAATTACGTCCTGGAAGCACCGCTTAGAACCGGGACTGCAACGACGTTTTGAACGTCATGGAGCATATGAGATGTTCCAGGAGTTGAAGTTAATATTTCGAGAAAATGCCGAATTGAGAGATATGAAGTCTCCAATAAGTTCTACAGCTGCAAAATGGAGGGGAATAGTTCTGTTAGTGAACATATACTCAGAATGTCTGGGTACCAAACCACTTGACTCAACTGGGAGTTAATCTTCCTGATGATAGTGTCATTGACAAAGTTCTTCAATCACTGCCACCATGCTACAAGAGCTTTGTGATGAACTATAATATGCAAGGGATGGATAAGACAATTCCCGAGCTCTTCGCAATGCTAAAGTCTGCGGAGGTAGAAATCAAGAAGGAGCATCAAGTGTTGATGGTCAACAAGACCACCAGTATCAAGAAGAAGGGCAAAGGGAAGAAGGGGAACTTCAAGAAGAATAGCAAGCAAGTTGCTGCTCAAGTGAAGAAGCCCAAGTGTGGACCTAAGCATGAGACTGAGTGCTTCCACTGCAAAGGGACTGGTCACTGGAAGCGGAACTACCCCAAGTATTTGGTGGAGAAGAAGGATGGCAAAGTGAAAGGTATATTTGATATACATGTTATTGATGTGTACCTTACTAATGCTCGCAGTAGCGCATGGCTATTTGATACTGGCTCTGTTTCTAATATTTGCAACTCGAAACAGGGGCTATGGATTAAGCCAAGATTGGCTAAGGACGAGGTGACGATGCGCGTGGGAAATGGTTCCAAAGTCGATGTGATCGCCGTCGGCACGCTACCTCTACATCTACCTTCTGGATTAGTTTTAGACCTGAATAATTGTTATTTGGTGCCACGTTAAGCATGGAGATTATATCTGGATCCTGTATGATGCAAGACGGCTATTCATTTAAATCAGAGAATAATGGTTGTTCTATTTATATGAATAATATCTTTTATGGTCAAGCATCCTTGATGAGTGGTCTATTTTTACTAAATCTTGATAGTAGTGATACACATGTTCATAGTATTGAAGCCAAAAGATATAAGTTTAATAATGATAGTGCAACTTATTTGTGGCACTGCCGTTTAGGTCATATTGGTGTAAAGCGCATGAAGAAACTCCATACTAATGGTCTTTTGGAATCACTTGATTCTTGCGAACCATGCCTCATGGGCAAGATGACTAAGACTTCGTTCTCCGGAACAATGGAGCGAGCAATAGACTTGTTGGAAATAATACATACCGATGTATGCGGTCCAACAAGTGTTGATGCTCATGGCGGGTATCGTTATTTTCTTACCTTCACAGATGATTTGAGCAGATATGGGTATATCTACTTAATGAAACATAAGTTTGAAACATTTGAAAAGTTCAAATAATTTCAGAGTGAAGTGGAAAATCATCGTAACAAGAAAATTAAGATTCTATGATCTGATCGTGGAGGAGAATATTTGAGTTACGAGTTTGGTCTTCATTTGAAACAATGCGGAATAGTTTCGCAACTCACGCCACCCGGAACACCATAGCGTAATAACCCAAGTTGTCGTTTCTTAAAATTTGGGGCTGTGAAGCTTATGTGAAAAAGCTTCAACCTGATAAGCTCAAACCCAAATCGGAGAAATGTGTCTTCATAGGATACCCAAAAGAGACTGTTGGGTACACCTTCTATCACAGATCCGAAGGCAAAAGATTCGTTGCTAAGAATGGATCCTTTCTAGAGAAGGAGTTTCTCTCGAAAGAAGTGAGTGGGAGGAAAGTAGAACTTGATGAGGTAACTGTATCTGCTCCCTTATTGGAAAGTAGTTCATCACAGAAATCAGTTCCAGTGATCCCTACACTAGTAAGTGAGGAAATTAATGATGATGATTATGAAACTTCTGATCAAGTTACTACCGAACCTCGTAGGTCAACCAGAGTAAGATCCGCACCAGAGTGGTACAGTAATCATGTTATGGAGGTCATGTTACTTGACCATGATGAACCTATGAACTATGAGGAAGCGATGATGAGCCCAGATTCCGCGAAATGGCTTGAAGCCATAAAATCTGAGATGGGATCCATGTATGAGAACAAAGTGTGGACTTTGGTTGACTTGCCTGATGATCGGCAAGCCATAGAGAATAAATGGATCTTCAAGAATAAGACAGACACTGACGGTAATATTATTGTCTACAAAGCTCAACTTGTTGCGAAAGGTTTTTGACAAGTTCAAGAAGTTGACTACGATGAGACCTTCTCACCCATAACGATGCTTAAGTCCGTCTGAATCATGTTAGCAATTGCCGCATTTTATGATTATGAAATTTGGCAAATGGATGTCAAAACTGCATTCCTTAATGGATATCTTAAAGAAGAGTTGTATATGATGCAACCAGAAGGTTTTGTCGATCCAAAAGGTGCTAACAAAGTGCAAGCTCCAGCGATTCATTTATGGACTGGTGCAAGCCTCCCGGAGTTGGAATATGTGCTTTGATAATGTGATCAAAGCATATGGTTTTATACAGACTTTTGGAGAAGCCTGTATTTACAAGAAAGTGAGTGGGAGCTCTATAGCGTTTCTGATATTATATGTGGATGACATATTGTTGATCTGAAATGATACTGAATTTCTGAATAGCATAAAAGGATACTTGAATAAGAATTTTTCAATGAAAGACCTCGGTGAAGCTACTTATATATTAGGCATCAATATCTATAGAGATAGATCAAGACGCTTAATTAGACTTTCACAAAGAACATACCTTGATAAAGTTTTGAAGAAGTTCAAAATGGATCAAGCAAAGAAAGGGTTCTTGCCTGTGTTACAAGGTGTGAAGTTGAGTCAGACTCAATGCCCGACCACTGTAAAAGATAGAGAGAAAATGAAAGTCATTCCTTATGCTTCAGCCATAGGTTCTATCATGTATGCAATGTTGTGTGCCAGACCTGATGAGTGCCTTCCTATTAGCTTAGTAGGGAGGTGCCAGAGGAATCCAGGAGTGGATCACTAGACAGCACGGTCAAGAACATCTTGAAATACCTGAAAAGGACTAAGGATATGTTTCTTGTTTATGGAGGTGAGAAAGAGCTCATCGTAAATGGTTACATCGATGCAAGCTTTGACACTGACCTGGATGACTCTAAGTCACAAACCAGATACGTATTTTTATTGAATGGTGGAGTTGTCAGTTGGTGTAGTTCCAAGCAAAGCGTCGTGGCGGGATCTACGTGTGAAGCGGAGTACATAGCTGCTTCGGAAGCAGCAAATGAAGGAGTCTGGATGAAGGAGTTCATATCCGATCTAGGTGTCATACCTAGTGCATCGGGTCCAATGAAAATCTTTTGTGACAATACTGGTGCAATTGCCTTGGCAAAGGAATCCAAATTTCACAAGAGAACCAAGCACATCAAGAGACACTTCAATTCCATCCGTGATCAAGTCAAGGAGGGAGACATAGAAATTTGCAAGATACATACATATCTGAATGTTGCAGACCAGTTGACTAAGCCTCTCTCACGAGCAAAACATGATCGGCACCAAGACTCCATGGGTGTTAGAATCATTACTGTAATCTAGATTATTGACTCTAGTGCAAGTGGGAGACTAAAGGAAATATGCCCTAGAGGCAATAATAAAGTTGTTATTTATGTTTCCTTATATCATGATAAATGTTTATTATTCATGCTAGAATTGTATTAACTGGAAACTTAGTACATGTGTGAATACATAGACAAACAAAGTGTCACTAGTATGTCTCTACTTCACTAGCTCGTTAATCAAAGATGGTTAAGTTTCCTAACCATAGACATGAGTTGTCATTTGATGAACGAGATCACATCATTAGAGAATGATGTGATTGACTTGACCCATCCGTTAGCTTAGCACTATGATCGTTTAGTTTATTGCTATTGCTTTCTCCATAACTTATACATGTTCCTATGACTATGAGGTTATGCAACTCCCGAATACCGGAGGAACACTTAGTGTGCTATCAAACATCACAAGTAACTGGGTGATTATAAAGATGCTCTACATGTGTCTCCAATAGTGTTTGTTGACTTGGCATAGATCGAGATTAGGATTTGTCACTCCGATTGTCAGAGAGGTATCTCTGGGCCCTCTCGGTAATGCACATCACTATAAGCCTTGCAAGCAATGTGACTAATGAGTTAGTTGCGGGATGATGCATTACAGAACGAGTAAAGAGGCTTGTCGGTAACGAGATTGAACTAGGTATTAAGATACCGGCGATCGAATCTCGGGAAAGTAACATACCGATGACAAAGGAAACAACGTATGTTGTTATGTGGTTTGACCGATAAAGATCTTCGTAGAATATGTGGGAACCAATATGAGCATCCAGGTTCCGCTATTGGTTATTGACTGGAAGTGAGTCTCGGTCATGTCTACATAGTTCTCGAACCAGTAGGGTCCGCACGCTTAACGTTCGATGATGATCGGTATTATGAGTTTATGGTTTTTGATGAGCCGAAGGTAGTTCGGAGTCTCGGATATGATCACGGACATGACGAGGAGTTTCGGAATGGTCGAGACATGAAGATTGATATATTGGAAGGTTATGTTTGGACACCAAAAAGGTTTCGGATGAGTTCGGGCATATACCGGAGTACTGGGGGGTTAACGGAACCCCCCGGGGGCTATATGGGCCTACATGGGCTTTAGTGGGAGAGAGAGGAGGCGGCCAAGAGGTGGGGGCGCACCCCCCAAGCCCAATCCGAATTGGGAGGGGGGCCTGGCCCCCTTTCCTTCCTCTCCTCTTCCCCCTCCTTCCCCCTCCTATTAGGACTAGGAAAGGGGGAAACCTACTCCTAGTAGGAGTAGGAATCCCCCCTTGGGGCGCACCATGAAGGGCCGGCCGGCCCCCTCCTCCCCTCCTTTATATACGGGGGAGGGGGCACCCCATAGACACACAAGTTGATTGTTTAGCCGTGTGCGGTGCCCCCCTCAACAGAATTCCACCTCGGTCATATCGTTGTAGTGCTTAGGCGAAGCCCTGCGTCGGTAACTTCATCATCACCATCATCACGCCGTCGTGCTGATGAAACTTCTCCCTTGGCCTCAGCTGGATCAAGAGTACGAGGGACGTCACCGAGCTGAACGTGTGCAGATTGTGCAGGTGTCGTGCGTTCAGTACTTGATCGGTTGGATCGCGAAGACGTGTGACTACATCAACCGCGTTTCATAACGCTTCCGCTTTTGGTCTACAAGGGTATGTAGACATACTCTCCCCCTCTCGTTGCTATGCATCTCCTAGATATATCTTGCGTGATCGTAGGAATTTTTTTGAAATACTGCATTCCCCAACAGATGCATTACGGAACGAGTAAAGAGACTTGCCGGTAATGAGATTGAACTAGGTATGATGATACCGACGATCGAATCTCGGGCAAGTAACATACCGATGACAAAGGGAATAATGTATGTTGTTATGCAGATTGACCGATAGAGATCTTCGTACAATATGTAGGAGCCAATATGAGCATCTAGGTTCCGCTATTTGTTATTGACCGGAGATGTTTCTCGGTCATGTCTACATAGTTCTCGAACCCGTAGGGTCCGCACGCTTAACGTTCGATGATGATTTGTATTATGAGTTATGTGTTTTGGTGACCGAAGTTTGTTCTGGGTCCCGGATGGGATCACGAACATGATGAGGAGTCTCGGAATGATCGAGAGGTAAAGATTCATATATTGGATGGTTGTATTCAGACATCGGAATGGTTCCGAGTGATTCAGGTATTTTACCGGAGCACCGGGGGGTTACCGGACCCCCCCCCCCCGGGGGGGATATTTGGCCTACATGGGCCATAGGGAGAGGGGAGGTAGCCCATAAGGGGTAGCCACGCCCCCTCCCTATAGGGAGTCCAAATTGGACTAGGGAGGGGGGCGCGCCCCCCTTTCCTTCTCCTCTTCCTCTGCCTTCCCTCTTTCCCCCCTCCGGAAAAGGAAAGGGAGTCCAACTAGGATTGGGAGTCCTAGTTGGACTCCCCCCTTTGGCGTGCCCCCTAGGTCGGCCACCTCCTCCCCTCCTCCTTTATATACGGGGGCGGGAGGCACCCCAAAGACACATCAATTGTTCTTTAGCCGTGTGTGGTGCCCCCCTCCACAGTTTACCACCTCGGTCATATTGTCGTAGTGCTTAGGCGAAGCCCTGTGAGGATCACATCACCAACACCTTCGCCACGCCGTCGTGCTGGCGGAACTCTCCCTTGATCCTCTACTGGATCAAGAGCTCGAGGGACGTCATCGTGCTGAACATGTGCTAAACACAGAGGTGCCGTACGTTCGGTACTTGGATCGGTTGGATCGTGAAGATGTTCGACTACATCAACCGTGTTACATACCGCTTTCGCTTTCGATCTACGAGGGTACGTGGACACACTCTTCCGTCTTGTTTCTATGCTTCTCCTAGAGAGATCTTGCGTGATCGTAGGAATTTTTTTGAATTACTACGTTTCCAACACATACATATTAGGATATTTTGATGCATTCCATACTTTGCATGATTCCCATGATAGTGTACACCATATGCATTCCATGAATCACAATGCTCTAGATGTTACTAGGGATGCATTACACAATTTGAGTCTCCATTATGTTATACATAACAACAAACCTATCATGATGGATGACATGTTTCTATATCACACATCTCATTTATTTGAGCATTGGATATTTGGTGCTAACCAACAAAAGCATGTGCGCATCATAATGGACGATGTGTACATATACCACACACGCACAATTTTCCCTTTGTATTTGTTTTGTGTAGGTACTTATGAACACTCGTCAACCTCACAATCCCATGAGTTGACGAGACGGGCTCTTGAGAGCAACGAAGATTTGGGATTCCATGGATTATCCTTACCACCGCTCTCTTCGCGCAATGACTTCGCGCATTCCTTTTACTTGGCTCTCACACGGCTATGGGCTATATATTACTTTTCACATTATGCCCATTTTACCATGTTCAGTTTGCATGTTATGCTTGCTTCTATGCTTTTGCCATGCAATTGTGACCCTTGCTTGCACTTACCCATGATTCACCATTATACTACTCCTATGTCTATTTGCATGCTTGGTGGAGATACTTGTTGTTATTGCCATGTTATATACATGCTCTATGCTATTGTTGATTCTTGTGTTGGGAGAGTCATGATGTTCCATTGCTATTTACATAGGACTTCTTGCCAATACAATGAACTTACTTTGCTCTTATCTTGCTTTCATGCTTGTGCTATGTCATGTGAATTATTCATGCCCAATATTTGCACACATGACATGATTGCCATGATTACCTCTAGTACATTGCATCTTCGCACTACTAGCTTGGACCACTTGATCGCTATGATTGTTTTCCTTGTCGCATCACCCATGTTCCATTCTTACTCGCTTTCTTGGGTTGATGACATATATGTGCATGCCTCTCACATGATATATCTTGATCATTGTCGCTTGTCTCCATTAGTTGCAACTCTCATATCCACTTGTAGTGAGTGAAACCATGCTATGCTTATTGATCTTGGAGACTTTGGCGCCTTACTTGTGATGCATGCTTGTTTTATTGAGCCTATTGTATTTGGTTGTTCTCGCATCATATGCCTCCATACTATGAAATGCTCCCTTGTCCTTTCTTATGATGAGCATGATGCATACACTTGTTGGGTATCTTACCACATGAATCATAGGTTTTGCACTCCCGCTAACCTCATTTGTTTTTCCGAGTGTTTGTCATGTTCTTTCGGATTCACAAGGTGGTACCATCACGAGACAACTTCGTCATGTGAAGGCATACACGATGCGTGACACCAACATTTTCGACATTTTCATAAAGGTGAACTCCTTCCCTTTGAGCCATCCTCAAATACGCATATTGGATGGGTCATTCTTTCATTGTTGTTTCCTTCTTGTTGTCTACATGATACATCTCACTAATGGAGGAGTGACATTGGAGATGGACTCTATGGACCTTCAAGTTGAGGAGCGCTCGGACTTATTGGATGCACCTTCGAACCTCCACTCATGCCACGACATCGAGCATTGGGACATCAACACTCCTTTGGCACATTGCACCAACACCCCCATATTTGTTGATTGTGCTCACACATGTCATGCTCAATGGACATATCATACTCGCCACAAGTTTGCACCCATGCATGCATTGACTCACATTGTGCTTGCCTTGTTGCATCTTGTATTCCCATGTCATCCATGATATATGAGCTTGTGCATTTCCTTAGCAAATTTGTTGTGATCTTCCTTGATGGCATATTCATACATAATGATCACATTGCCCGCTATCAATTGCATGATAACATAATAGCATTGAGCACCAGTTACCATGTTCATGCTTTTGATACACCATCCCATTATGACATCATTTTGCACAATGGTAGAATATGTAGCTTTTGTGCACCATGAAAAGCACCATACCAGTGAGTGCACGCTGAATGAATTTTCTCTGATGAATACATTACATATCATTCTACATCTTTTGGATAAGCATCATGTGTCTTGCCACGCACAATCTTGCCAAACGGACTCATACTTACATGATGGACACTTTGTGTGCGCTAACCATTGTATTTCCAAGTGTACTTTGTGTTTGCTCATTTTGCATGTACCACATACCGGAGACACCTTGGAATACTTGGATTGCGCAATATCTTCATCTACGTTCAACTACAAGTTCGTCCACGACAACCATTTCCATGGTGATGAGGATCACGATCCGAGGTCAGATCTTTCCCAAGGGGGGAGATGGTGCGGAGCATCCTATGGTCATCCCCATGTACACTACGTCTACTCTTCAAGCCCCAAGAGGACATAAGACGAGACCTCAAGTATACGCCATTGGACACAAGGTTAATTCGCTCCTCTTTGAACCTTCACTTTCCACATGTGAGACATGTCTACTACCTCAAACATATGTGCTATGCTTGACTAGGAACCAAGAGGAAGACCATGAAGCGGCTAGGAGCATTCGACAAGACGGCGAGGAGTCGGAGCAAGAGAAGGAGCTGCCTGCAAGCTACAGCTCTCTGACATCCGATAGCCACCGGACGATCGGTCCATACCGAACGTCCGACGCCTGGAGTTTCCACCTGCCAGAACACCCATGGCTGCTAAAGTCTACAGCGTCTGGACGACCGACCAAGGCCGGACGTCTGACGACCATCAGCCATCGGACGACCGACATTGTTCAGAAATCTGGCGCCACCTCATCCGAGCCGAAACGTCAGAAGTCCAGCCTCCTCCGAACGACCAGACGCCGGCAAGCGACCGGACGATCAACACCCGTCGGACGTCCAACGTCTGTCTGCGCACAGTGTATCAAGGCCGAGGCCCATGTACCCCTTCGCCCCTCACTTACCCCTTCGTAGACCTAGACTATATATACTCCTCCACCTCCTCCATTTTAGGGGCAACAAAGGATTAGCTCATTTGAGAAATAGAGCTTTGCTCATCCACTTGGTTACTTCTCCATTGGAGTTCACGACCTCTTTGGAGAAGATCCCCCAAGCAGATTCAAGACCCCTCACGAGAAGACCCCCTTAAGGCCTCCGCACAGAGATGAACTAGTTACCCTATGTATCGTCCTTTGTTGACTTTGGATTGTGTATCTCTTTGTGTTTCTAGGATCTAGCACATGTGTAATCCAATCTTGTTCGTTTGAGTGATTTCTCGCGTGTTTCTCTTCGTGTTCTTCGTGTTCTTCGTAGGATCCACTCCATTTCGTGAAAGATCGGGCATCTAGGGTTCTACCCTACATCAAGAATGTTCCATGTTTGCTATGTTCGAGGCATGTGACAGGTATGTGGATAGCATATTCGGATTCTTCTTATATTTCTGATCATTTTTCATATATAAATTATTTTCATCCGAGTTACAGATTATTTTATATGTTCTTTCAAAGTTTTAAACAATTTCTAGAATTCCTGGATTATTCTAAATTTGAAATTAAAAATAGAATATATTTTTTATACCCACTGTGGGCTACCCATAGTGGATGGCAGGTGGGCCACCGCTTAGTTAGCAACCTAGTCAGCAGTCCAATGGGTTGACTGTTGACCTGGTCACACTTACAAGCGGGGCCCCACTGCAAGTGACTCAATTAGTAAAACAAGGTTTATCTAGTTGATTAATTAGGTTAATTAGGGGTGGTCCCCGCAGTCATTGCAACATTTTAAAATGAAAGGATTATTTAGTCGGTGGGGGTCCACCTATCAGTGAAAGTTTAGGGGGGTACTTAGGCTTAGCCTAATCTTTTGTTAGGCCAGGCCCGCCGACACGTGGGCCAGCCAGCCAGTTTAAACACGCACGCACATAGCGTACGCCGGCGGCGAGCCCGACATGGTGGTGGCTCACCGAATTCGCTCACGGTGACCAAAATGGGCAATGGCGATAGTTAAACGCATGCACGCGAAGCGACACATCCACTGATGCTTGTAGGGTAAGCCGAGGACAATGGAAACGACGGCGGTGACCCCGCTTGACGATGGCCGGAGCACATGAAGACGAACTACATAGCTGAAGCTCGGAATCAAGCTTGAACCTTAGGGGAAAGATGCACTGGCTCACTTTGAGGGGGGAGATGAGCTCGGGGAGGTCCGGGGAGAACGAGGCGGCGTAGACCAGCATCGCATAGTCCGGTGGAAAGACCCGTCGATGTAGTCGTGGTGGTGCAGCCCTTGGCAAACGGGGACTCGGAGGAGAAGCGGTGGTCGATGGTGGTCCTCCCGGACAAGCTCCGGAGGCGTAGGGAGGCTGGTGGCTACCCGGGCGAGCAGGCAATGGCGGCGGCGCACTCTCAGACGGTTGCGGGGGCACAAGAAGAGGAGGGGAGAGAGAGTTGCGAGAGGGGAAAGTTTGGGAGGCGGCTAGGGTTCGTCTAGGGTCTCCGGGAGATGATTGGAGGCAATCTTATCCACACCCACGGTGGTGCAGTGCGAGGGTCGCAGCATGGCACTCGGGCGGCCTTTGCCCAGGCGGCGGCGGGAGGTAAGGGAAGGCCGGCTTCCGCGGGCTAGGCTGAAGTGTAGTTGCTTAGGGCCCAACTGTAGAGTAGGTTTCCCCCTTTTTCCTTCTTCTTTTCTGCTTCCTATTTTAGCCACTATTTTGCATTTTGTTTTGCCATCAAATGATTTTTGTAAAATGTGAAACTTGTCACATAATTATATTGTATTATTCTGGATTGGTACAAATTGTTTGGGGCCAATATAAATCCACATAAATTATGTTTTTAAATAAATGGTGTGGTTAAGTATTGTTGATCCACTGTTTTAATAACCAGTGCATGAAATAATAGAGCGTTCGAGGAGTTTTTCAACTTGTAACATTGTTCATGGGTTTAGGAGCTCGAATGTTGATGAGGACATGACTACCTTGGATACGACCAAAAATATTGCATACATGTATATTTGTGAGGTGGATTCTAATGCAAACTATGCAATAATTTATTTATATCATCCAGGACAAAAATATTTCACAGACTTTTGTGAAATGTCAAATTGCAGGTGTATGGGACATTGCATCAAAAGATCAGGCCCCTCGCCTCTATCAAGTGGTATCAATTTTCAGGTTGCTTGGTGAGAATTTCCAACTTTCCCTAGATTATATTTATTTTCTTCCTTATTGTCCAAGAAAAAGCCACAAAAAGAAGTTAGATCTATTCATCCTTTGTCCAAACCAGTCCGAGCCTTTGCGAATTTCTTTTCATTGTTTGCACTATTGAATTATCGGTTGCATCGTCGTGTCGAGTTGCTGGTCTTAGTGTCTAGTTCCTTTAGAGTTTCAAGTTTTGTTCACATTAGTCACGCCGCCACTGCATCATTTTCCCTTCCACTGTCCACCATCAACTTCCGCCACGTGCTACCCACTGTTCATTGTCACAATCATAGTTGAGGTCGTTCACATCTTCCTTGATCCAATCTGCATCTTATCTAGTTGTTTTGGAAAGGGGGGAGAAAAAAAGAGAGAGAGAAAAAAGTTTAAAAAAGACAGAGAAAAAAAGAGAGAAAGAAAAAGAAAAAAGTGTAAGAAAAAAGGAGAGAATAAAGAAAAACAAAATTCAGATCTATCTAGACTCAATCTCGTACCTGAATTCGGATTGGAATCTGTTTTGCGCACTGTTCAGTAAAACAGGTATAACTTCCTCGTACAAAGTCCATTTTGGCTCCGTGAGTACTCAAATTAAAGCTAGTGATGAGCCGCATCTAAGTAGGTTTAGAAGCTAGTTCAATATTTGACACCTCAAAATCGGCTTCTAAATAGGTCTTTTTTCCCTCCGAAGTTCGCAAACACAGCTTGTTCCAGTTTTTTAGACCAGTTTTAAAAAAAAATTGACTCCTCATATCAACTCAGAATTGAGTGATTCTCTTTGCGTTTGAAATCTTGAGTCAGTTCCATTCTTGAGAAAAATTATCAGAAAATTGACACGGACTTTTCTAGAGGAAAGTTGGAGAGAAAGGTGTTGGTATATCCTGCTTGGCAGTTGTTTCACATGATTATCTTTACTGCCGTTGTTATCTTCACTTATATCTTGCTGTGCAGAGCTATTTTTATCCTTTATTGATGCTAGTTGTGCTACATCGTGGCCTCATTAGTGTTCTAGGCTCGCGTCTCTAGTCCGGTCTAGCCTAGGACCAGCACAGTATCGTCGTTGAGCGTTTATTCAACATTGCATCTCTGAATTGATTAGTGCTAATCTTTTGCTACCATATACTTAAGCATTCCAAGCTCCACATATTTCTACACCGGGTATACGTACGTTCCCCTGGCAATCGCTATACTCAATCTTCGGAGTTATTTGACACCGTTGATTGCCTGTCACTGCCTGGTGCATGGTAAGAACTTGTAAGATATTGATATTCGCTATACTGTGAGTGTTTTACCACCACATCCTAGCAGTTCATAGGAACATTATTCTCGGATTTTGTTTCTTGTTTTCTACTAACTATGGCAGGTTCCGGAGTTGTTAGTTCTTGGGCTTCATCGATCGTGGGAGATTTGCCATCACCTAAGAAAATACAACAACCGTCACAAGAGGAGCAACAACATCAGAATGCACATAATCAGGTTAATGTTTCTATGCCACCATTTACTGGTCGTTTAAGCCTGATTTATATATTGAATGGGAGTAAGAAATAAATTCTATATTTGCTTCTCATAATTTTGACGAGCATGGAAAATTTCAAGCTGCGTTTATTACTTTGAGTAGCTTTGCTTTAGTTTGGTGGAGTGAATACTGTCGGTTAAATCCTGATTTTGTACCTACTACTCGGGATGATTTAAGACTTGTCATGAGAGATAGATTCGTTGATGTTTATTATACTCGTGGCATGATTAAAAAATTACAACATTTAAAACAAGGCACTAACACGGTAACAAAATATTGTGATGATTTACAAACTACATTGTGGCACTCATTTTTAGAAGAAAGTGAAGAAGATTTTATGGATAGATTTTGGAGAGGATTAAACCGAGATATTCAAGAGATACTAATTCATGATGAGTGTTATCCTATGGATCATTTGTTTTGTCTTGCTTGCAAAGCTGAACAGGAAATAAAACGACGTGTTGCCCATGAGGAGAACAAGCGTGCGGTGCATATTCCAAGAGTTGATATAGATGTTTCTTCAGCTACTAGGCATACTACGACAACCGCATCCATTGTTGCGAGGACTACATCATCTCCACCATGTGACACATCACCACCAAGAGTGCCTACATCGTCTGAGTTGATCATAAGAGGTAATGACAAAGGCACAGATTTTCCACTTTCACATGAGAATGATGCATGCCTAGTTAACTTGAATACATCATGTGTTGAGTTACCTATTGATTTGAGCACACCAGCTATTTTAGAGAATCATGTTACTATCATGAATGTGTCATGTGATCAAACAGCTAAAATACCAACAATTTTGAGTGCACCCATTGAATTAATTGTTGATGCAAACGAACCAATGTTTAATCATTTTGATATGACCTCTAATCTTGGTGATGATTCTGTCTCAAATGACTTATTGCATGTTTGCTTATTTAAGCATGTTGTAGCATGTAAATTTGATGCTAGTAAGGTTTATTCACCAATGTTAGGATGGTTTAATGATGAACATTGTCAATCCTTTGAGATGAATAAGAGCTTCACTTATATGTGCAAATTGAGTTGCAATATTTTCATGCCTTCTAATACTTGTGATAATATTTTGGCTTTACATTTTATGAACTATGAAAGTTACTCATGTATACATGTGATGTGTCATATGTGCAAAAATTAAGGAAAGTAAAAATGGATGACATATACATATAAAACATATACACCTTGTCTCTTTTGTTAGCCACATTTCAAGATTAAGCAACACCGAGGACGGCTTTGTTTTCAAGAAGAGGAGGATGACGAGCACATGACTACCTTGGATATGACCAAAAATATTGCATACATGTATATTTGTGAGGTGATTTCTAATGCAAACTTGCAATACTTTATTTATGTCATCCACGACAAAAATACTTCACAAACTTTTGTGCCATGTCTAATTGCAGGTGTATGGGACATTTGTGCAATCCACATATGAAGATAAGGGAAAGAGAGAAGTTCATATGTTGTTCAAAAATTCCTCTCACGTCACTTTTGGGCAAAGAGAAGATAGAGTCCAAGTCTCTCACGCCGTCAGGGGAAAAGTCAAGGTTTTCTTCCCCGACTCGCCTCCCACCCCCCTCCCCCCCGCGCCCTCGGCCGCTAGTAGCTATATCCCGGCGCCGCCCGCCGCCTTTCACCACTAGATAGCCATTCCACGCCAGAAAAATAGCAGAGCTTCGCCACGGCAGCCCCTCCAACGGCAGCTGGGCGTTTCCGGCCGCGGAGGGGCAGTTTAGCGGTGGGTACACGCCCACCGGGCGCAAGGTGTTCGGCGATTTGCCTGCCTCGAGGATGGACTCGGATGATGAGGAAGCGCTCGCCGCGCTGCTGGAGGAGGAAGCCAAGGCCAACGCCTAGGAAGAAGAGCATCTCATGGTGCTCGTCACCCTCGCCCAGCTGCTGGCGAGCAATGAAAAGCCGCGGCGAGGTGGCTCGGCGCCGGGGCGGGTGAAAGCAAAGAACCGACATCGTCTCGAAGGCTAATGCATGCTCTACTCCGACTACTTCTGTAACGCCCTCGATGCGGCTATAGCTCCCACGTGTCGAGGCACGACTTAGAGACATAACCGCATTGAAAGCAATGTCGCAAGTTAGGAAATCATCACAAACATCCCATGTAATATAAGTAATAAGGGGAGATACATAGTTGGCTTACACTCGCCACGTCACATCAAAGTACATAAATAACATCCATCAAACAAACACTCATGGCCCGACTACGGCGCCAAAATAGAAAAGAACCCAACATGCGACAAGGCCCTGATCGAACCCCAACTAGGCACCACTACTGATCATCAGGAAAAGACACGTAGTAACGCTGCGAGTCCTCGTCGAACTCCCACTTGAGCTCGTAATCGTCACCTGGAGCGGAATCACCTGGACCTGCATCTGGAGTTATAGTATCTATGAGCCACAGGGACTCAGCAGTCTCGCACCCTCGCGATTAAAACTATTTAAGCTTGTAGGAAGGATAAGGCAATGTAAGTGGAGCTGCAGCAAGCGACTAGCATATATGGTGGCTAACTTAAACGCAAAGGAGAGCGAGAAGAGGAAGCAAAGCACGAGCGAGATTCTAGAAGAACAACCTGCGCAAGCATAACTCCAACACCGTGTCCACTTCCCGGACTCCGCCGAGAAGGGGCCATCACGGTAACACATGCGGTTGATTCATTTTAATTAAGTTTAGTTCAAGTTATCTACAACCGGACATTAACAAATTCCCATCTGCCCATAACCGCGGGCACGGCTTTCGAAAGTTTAATCCCTGCAAGGGAGTCCCAACTTAGCCCATGACAAGCTCTCACGGTCAACGAAGGAATAGACCTCCACCCAAGACACACCGATCAGACTCGGTATCCCGGTACAACAAGACGATTCGACAGGTTAAAACAAGACCAGCAACACCGCCCCGAATGTGCCGACAAATCCTGATAGGAGCTGCACATATCTCTTTCTCAGGGCACACTCAGATGAGCAAGACGTCGGGTAAGCCAGCCCAGAGTTGCCCCTGGTAGCCTCGGACATCGCTCAGTGGGACCAACACTCAGAAGAGCACTGGCCCGGGGGGGTTAAAATAAGATGACCCTTGAGTCTGTAGAACCCAAGGGAAGAAAAAGGCTAGGTGGCAAATGGTAAAACCAAGGTTGGGCATTGCTGGAAAAGCTTTAATCAAGGCGAACTACCAAGGGGTTCCCATTATAACCCAACCGCGTGAGGGACGCAAAATCCGGGAACATAACACCGATATGACGGAAACTAGGGCGGCAAGAGTGGAACAAAACACCAGGCGAGAGGCCGAGCCTTCCACCCTTTACCAAGTATATAGATGCATAAATATAACATAGCAATATAGTGATATCCCAACAAGTAAATAAATGGTTCCAACAAGGAACGGCTCCAATCTTCACCTGCAACTAGCAACGCTATAAGAGGGGCTGAGCAAAGCGGTAACATAGCCAACCAATGGTTTGCTAGGACATGGTGGGTTAGAGTTTCAACATGGAAATTGGGAGGCTGACAAGCAAAAGGTAGGCATCATAGCATTGGCATAGCAAGAGCGAGCAAAACTAGCATAGCAAAGATAGTAGTGATTTCGAGGGTATGATCATCTTGCCTGCAAAGCTGTCAGAGTTGTCTGGACCCTCACAAGCAAACTCAACGGGCTCATCGTTAGCGAACTCGTCTCCCGGCTCTACCCAACAAGACAAACAAGCAACAAGAATACAATCAACCACGTGCAAGATCGAACAATAAGATGCAAAGATGACATGCAATGCGGGATGCGATGCGGGATGCGAAATGCAAGACGTGACAGGAAAATCATGAACCTGGCCTCAACTTGGAAAACCAAGTGTGCACTGGATAGAGGGGATGAAATCGCTTGAAAACGATATAAAGATCATTGGAATCGGAGTTACGGTTTGGAAATGGCAAGCGTTTTACGAAATGAACCGGTCTGCGATTTACAGCAAGTAGGCATCTAAACGCAACGAAATGAACATGCTACAGCCACCAAACATGACAACAAAATACATGGCAGTGATGTACACAAGATGCTTAACAAAACACTAGCACTGAGCCATGGCCAAATCAACCATTATGAGGTTCAAACAAGCATGGCAAAAACGAATAAGCAAAACAGATTTCAGACTTAGTGAAATCAACACTAGTCTGAAATTTCAGACCATGATGCTCTCATCGGAGCGGCGAAACAACATGATACATAACCTCATTATGAAAAGTAAGAACATGGCATGGAGCTACTCAACAATCTTAACAAAAGTCCCAAAATGACCTGGGGCCAAAAGGGATCACAAAATATACTAACGAGCCCACGAACATAGATAAAACACAATCAGTTTTCAGACTTAGTGAAAACTGAGACATGCTGAAATATAACTCACGAAGGCATGTAAACGAGCTCGATGCACTCACTACGGTGCAAGTCATGGCAAGGCAAGCATACATCCATTAAGAAGGCACAAAATTCTAGCTAGACATGGCAATAACAATGGCATAGCATGCACGGATCAACTACAATAGCACCGGCAAAATCGCAAAAGAGTTAACGATCTGCCCAAATTCACAATGATGCAAAAGTAGAGCTCGATTGACTCAAGCTAGGGTGCACCAAACTTTCAAGTAAAGACATAGATGGATAGAGCATAACATGATTAACAAAAGTCCCTTACTGATCATCCTCAAAAGAGGCACGAATCAATAGGAAATAAGCTGAACATATGGCATCGCGAACTAAAATATCCTAGACTTAGTGAAAACAACTAAGTCCCTGAAAACTAATTTACCGGGTGCCTCACTTTGCAAGCTTGCACAAGTCACCACACACATCCTAAAAATGCATGGGTTGCACCTCTGGAAAGAAGACAAAATGCTTAACAAATCATGTCAAGGACTCACAGGCATATCATGCACACATTAATCATGGCAAAAATGACAAAAGTCTAGGATGAACTAATGGATCTGACATTTCGGGCATTAATATGGACTCAAATGAAAATGATGCAATGGAATGAAATTATGTACTCGTCGAGGCGAACATTTTGATATACTATATGTCCAAAACGGAGCTACGGATGCAAAGTTACGGGGCCTCGAACATAGGCATATGGATCAAGAATTCTGGGACTTAGACGAAATTTATACCCTGCGCAAAAAGTCAACGGGACGAGGGTATCCCAGGACGGCGGGATCCGGGCGGCGGGGCTGCGTTTGGATCGGGGAGTGGGTGGATCTGATCCCACTCCCGATCGGATCCGGTCCGGGGACGAGGAGGCCGGCGATGGCCGACGGTGGTGGCGGTGCGGGACGACGCCGGCGACCCGGCCGGCGAAGTCTGGCGGGTGCGCGCGGTCGCCGGTGCGCCCAGGCGGTGGCGAGGAGCGCGGGTGGCGCGACAGCGGCTAGAGGCGGCGGGCGGCGCGGCAGCGGCTGGAGGCGGCGGATACGGCGATGGGGCGGCCGGTCGGGCGGCGGACCGGTGCGGCGGCGACCGGCGATGCCGGCGGCGGCGGATGGCGAAGGAGGCGGCGGGGAGGCGCTGAGGGAGTCGGGCAGCGGCGTGGGCCTTGGGGGCCGGCCACGGGCCTGCCGGGCCTGACGGCGGGGATGTGGTCCGGCGCCACGTGGCGCGACCCGGGTGGCTGAGGCGGGCGGCGGCGGACGTTGTCCGGCCTGGCGCGGAGACGTCCGTCGGCGCGGAAGGATTTTTTTTGGGGGGGGGGGTAGGGTTTGGACGGGGAAGACGAGATCCGAAAATGGTGGGGGGTATATATAGGCATAAGTGGAGCTAGGAGAGTCCGAATGAGGTGCGGTTTTCGGCCACGCGATCGTGATCGAACGCTCTAGGACATGGAGCAGAGTTTGGTGGGTTTTGGGCTAAATTGGAGGGGTGTTGGGCTGCAACACACACGGTGCCTTTTCGGTCCCTCGGTTAACCGTTGGAGTATCAAACGAAGTCCAAATGATACGAAACTTGGCAGGCGGTCTACCGGTAGTAAACCAAGGCCGCATGACAAGTCTCGGTCCAATCCGAAAATGTTTAAACCCCACACACGAAAGAAAGGAAGAAATGACCACCGGAGGAGAACGAAGCGCCGGAATGCAAAACGGACAACGGGGAAAATGCTCGAATGCAAGAGATGAACACGTATGCGAATGCAATGCACATGATGACATGATGCGAGATGCATGAAAATGAAAACAACACACGGAGACAAAGACCCGAACCCGAGAAATAAATATAACTTAGCGCCGGAAACGGCAAGAGTTGGAGTACAAATTGGGAAAGTTATATCCGGGGCGTTACAACACTCCACCACTACGAAAAGATCTCGTCCCGAGATCTAGGACTGAAAGAACGCCGGGTACTCAGAATGGAGGTGATCCTCGCGTTCCCAGGTAGCTTCACGGTCGGAATGGTGAGACCACTTGACTTTGAGAAATTTGATTGACTTGTTGCGGGTCTTTCGTTCAGTCTCTTCAAGAATGGCAACTGGGTGCTCACGATAGGAGAGATCTTCTTGGAGCTCAATGTCCTCGAAGTTGACGGTGCGGTCAGGCGTCTTGAAGCACTTTCGAAGCTGAGAGACATGGAACACATCATAAACATTTGCAAAGTTTGAAGGAAGCTCGAGTTGATAGGCGAGGTCGCCTCTTTTGCTGACAATCTTGAAAGGTCCCACGTATCTAGGGGCAAGCTTCCCTTTGATATCGAAGCGACGAGTACCTTTCATAGGAGAGACGCGGAGGTAAACATGATCTCCGATCTCGAAAGCCAAATCACGGTGCTTACTATCATAGTAGCTCTTCTGGCGGGATTGGGCTGCTTTGAGGTTATCACGAATGACTTTGCACATTTCTTCTGCCTCTGTGATTAAGTCATTACCTAGCAGCTGACGTTCACCGGTTTCAGACCAGTTGAGAGGGGTGCGGCACTTCCTGCCATACAGAATTTCAAATGGGGCCTTGCCCGAACTTGCTTGAAAACTGTTGTTGTACGAGAATTCAGCATAAGGAAGACAATCCTCCCACTTCATGCCGAAGGAGATTACACAAGCCCTGAGCATATCTTCAAGAATCTGGTTGACACGCTCGACTTGACCGCTTGTTTGAGGATGGAAAGCAGTGCTGAAGCGGATGTTGGTGCCCATGGCCTTCTGAAAAGAATCCCAAAACTTGGAGGTAAAGATGCTGCCACGGTCTGAAGATATCACTTGAGGAATACCGTGCAGAGAGACAATACGAGAGGTATAGAGTTCCGCCAATTGAGCTGCAGTGATCGACTCTTTGATAGGCAGAAAGTGAGCCACTTTGGTGAGCTTGTCGATGACAACGAATATAGCATCATTGCCACGCTTGGACTTTGGAAACCCAGTCACGAAGTCCATTTTAATGTGGTCAAACTTCCATTCTGGAATGGCAAGAGGTTGGAGGAGACCTGCTGGCCTTTGGTGTTCTGCCTTCACTCTTCTGCAGACATCACACTCGTTCACAAATTGAGCGATCTCGCGCTTCATTCGAGTCCACCAATAAGCTTGCTTGAGATCCTGATACATCTTCGTACTCCCAGGGTGGATGGAGAGGAGAGAATTGTGAGCCTCGTTCATGATCACTTTACGAAGGTCACCTTTGGGTACAACAATTCGATCCTCAAAGAAGAGAGTGTCCTTGTCATCAAGGCGGTAGCAGTTGTACTTGGACTGACTCTTGGCAATCCCAAACTTCACCTTTTTCACCATAGCATCAAGTAGCTGGGCTTGGCGAATCTGGTCTTCTAAGGTAGGAGAGACTTGAAGGTTGGCGAGGAAACCTTGAGGAACAACTTGCAGATTCAGTTTGCGGAAAGCTTCACAAAGCTCGGGTTGATAAGGCTTAAGAATCAGACTGTTGCAATATGCTTTCCTGCTCAAAGAGTCAGCGATCACATTTGCCTTGCCTGGAGTATACTCGATACTCGGATTATACTCTTGAATCATCTCAACCCATCGAGTTTGCCTGAGGTTGAGATTAGGCTGGGTGAAGATGTACTTGAGACTCTTGTGATCAGTGAAAATGTCCACTTTTCTTCCCAATAGAAGATGTCTCCAAGTCAACAAAGCATGCACAACTGCCGCCAACTCGAGATCATGAGTGGGGTAGTTCTTCTCATTAGGCTTCAACTGGCGAGAGGTATAAGCAACAACTTTCTTCTCTTGCATCAAAACTGCACCGAGACCTTGGAGAGAGGCATCACAAAAGACCTCGTACGGTTTGGATTCATCAGGCGGAGTCAAGACTGGAGCAGTGATCAACTTCTCTTTCAAAGTGTTGAAAGCAATATCACACTCCGGAGACTAAACGTACTTGACGTGCTTCTGAAGAAGATTTGAGAGAGGCTTCGCAATCTTGGAAAAGTTTTCAACGAATCTTCTGCTATAGCTTGCGAGATCGAGGAAACTACGGAGTTGCTTCACATTCTGAGGAGGTTCCCAATTCACAATTGCAGACACCTTCTCAGGATTCACGGCAATGCCCTTGGCAGAGATGATATGACCAAGATAAAGAACCTCATCGAGCCAAAATTCACACTTGGAGAACTTGGCGTAGAACTGATGTTCCCTGAGCTTATCAAGAACCAAACGCAAGTGCTTGGCATGATCTTCCTTGTTCTTGGAGAAAACCAGAATGTCGTCGAGATAGACCAAAATGAAGTCATTGGTGTAGGCGTTGAAGATGAAGTTCATCATGCGAGAGAACGTCGGAGGAGCGTTGACGAGACCAAAAGACATGACAGTGTATTCATATGAACCAAAGCTTGTCCTGAATGCTGTCTTGGGAATATCTTGCTCACGGATACGAATCTGATGATAACCCATACGGAGATCAAGCTTGGAGAATACTTGGGCACCCTTGAGTTGTTCGAACAGCTCATTGATGTTGGGAAGTGGGTACTTGTTCTTGATGGTCTTCTTGTTCACTAGACGGTAATCAACACAAAGTCGTTCCGAACCATCCTTCTTCTTCACAAAAAGAACACCACAACCCCACGGAGAAGAACTAGGCCGGATGAGACCCAATCTTTCTTGCTCATCGAGTTGTTTCTTCAGCTCCTTCAACTCTTCAGGTCTGAGCTTGTAAGGACGTTTGCACACAGGTTCCGTGCCGGGCTCAAGATCAATCACAAATTCGACTGGCCGGTGCGGAGGCATTCCTGGGAGCTCTTCTGGAAAGACGTCTTGATACTCACAAATGACTGGAATTTGCGAGATAGCATCGAGTTCACCCTTCTCATTGAGAGAAAACAGACGGATGGTATCATCACGAGCGGCAAAGACAATTACATCCTCAGACAAATGAGTCAGTTGAATCTGCCTGGCTGCACAATCAAGCTGAGCCTTGTGCTTAGACAGCCAATCCATTCCGAGAATAAGATCGATATCCGAGTTACCAAGAACCATAGGAGAAGAAAGAAACTTGTAGTCGCCCAATGTGATAGAAATATCCGGAGCCATCATTTTGGTGTTCATGAACAAACCCGGAGAAGAAACCGCTATCGGCTTAGGCAAATCAATAGTATGCACGTCATGCATGGATGCAAAAGGCTTCGATAAAAATGATAAAGATGCACCCGTGTCAAAAAAGAACTCTTGCGGGAATGTCATTAACAGGAAGGTTACCCATGATCACATCTGGTGAGTCCTTTGCCTGAGCTGCATTCAGCAAGTTGACCTTGGCGGACTTGGGATTATGCTTGACCACAGCTGTACTTACCGATCTCACAGGAGGAGGAGGAGGAAGACGCCTCTGGTTGGTACACTTGTTGGCATAGTGACCCTTCTGTTGGCACTTGTTGCACGTGACCTCTGAAAGCGGACGGTGGTACGGAGCACTCGGTCTTGGAGGTTGATACGAAGACTTGTTCTGAAAGCCAGGGTTGGGGGGGGGGGAAGAACCAATGCCACCTTTGCTCTTCTGCTGATACGGCTGACGGAACGGAGGAGGAGGAAGCCAAAACTTCTGCTGCTTGGTCACTTGAGTAGAGGAAGAAGGAGTAGCATCTCTGACTTGCTTCTTGGAAGCATCACACCTCAACTGAGCAGCCTCTTGCTTCAGTGCCATGTTGTAGAACTCATCGTATCTCAACGGCTCAAAGAGGACAAGAGCGAGCTGAATTTCTTCACGAAGACCACCCCTGAACTGATATATCATGCTCTTCTCATCAGGAACATCCTGCTTGGCAAAGCGGGCGAGCTTCTGGAACAACTTGTTGTAGTCATAGACAGACAAAGAACCTTGCTTCAGATTGCGGAATTCCTGACGCTTACTTTCAACCACACTTTGAGGGATGTGATGAGCTTATCTTGATGGAAATCATCCCAAGTGATCAAGCGTCCACCTCTGGAATCCTTGTACTGCTGGAACCATTCTGCTGCCTGATCTTTGAGCTGGAAAGAAGCAAACTTGACGAAATCTTCAGGCCTGACGTTGCTGCATTCAAAATGCTTGCCCAGATCCACAAGCCAATCATCAGCATCGGAAGCCTCAACACAACTGTTGAACGTCTTTGGACCATTTGCGAGGAACCGGTTCAGTGTAGCAAAGTGGTGCTGATTGTTGCCTTGATTCCCTTGCCTTCCTTGATTGTGCTCTTGGAGGATTTGCATGATCAACTGTGTGTTTGCATTAGTAGCGGCCATCACAGCTTGCCATGCTTCCGGAGGAGGAGGAGGAGGTGGCAGATCAGGATTCAGAGTCGTGCGCGTTGGAGGATCCATCCTGAAGAGGTTGACTACCATTAGCACATTGATAGACAAAATATTGAAGCTGAATCCAACGGAATGAAAATTGCAACATAAAGTCTTCACATCCGAACAAAATGAACGAATGTATTTCTCTTGAAGTGGTCACATATCCCTAAATTGCAAAGCCACGAAGAATAAGGTAGAAGAATTAAATCAACAAGGATACGGCTCAAGAACGAGTAATCGATAAGAAATCCCAATCTCAAACCAATATCCGTGGAAGAAGAACTAGAGCTACAAGAATTCCCACCTATGAAACTCCCGAAATTTTCCGGTTATGCAATCAGGTGTTGGGGATACAGGGGAAGCATAATATCTCACCCAAACTAGCAATACCTACATCCAGCTGTATCCATCCTTCAACACATAACCAAGAAACCTTCGGAAACCATCTACCTCAACCTTCGAAAAGCATCCGTTATACAAGTTATGGCGATACTCCCGAACTCCCGCCCCGGTACTGGGTGGCGTCGAGGTTATCTCACCAACGAACTGCATAAAAGAGATTTTCGATGTCGGCGAACATATCTCAAGTATTCCAGAATTGCAACGATAAAATTATGATGACAACACCTCAGAGCTCAAATCCCCGGGACACTTCCACTAAACCCCTGACAGGAGGCACCAAGACAGTATTCTCATCATAAGCCATTGGAACAAATCCAAGATACTCGCGTGATCCTAAAAAAAATTAGTGAAATTAGAGAAGAGAAGAGTCAAAACTCTACGTCAGGATGCCTTACCAGAGCGATGAGGAGACTGGGAAGTAAAAAGAATTCCTAATCTCTCCGATATATAATTCCTAAATGACTCAAAACATTTTCTAGACACAACTCGGCTGCTAAAAACGATCAAGCAATGGGGCTCCTAAGGTCGGGGAAGGCTCTGATTACCAACTTGTAACGCCCTCGATGCGGCTATAGCTCCCACGTGTCGAGGCACGACTTAGAGACATAACCGCATTGAAAGCAATGTCGCAAGTTAGGAAATCATCACAAACATCCCATGTAATATAAGTAATAAGGGGAGATACATAGTTGGCTTACACTCGCCACGTCACATCAAAGTACATAAATAACATCCATCAAACAAACACTCATGGCCCGACTACGGCGCCAAAATAGAAAAGAACCCAACATGCGACAAGGCCCTGATCGAACCCCAACTAGGCACCACTACTGATCATCAGGAAAAGACACGTAGTAACGCTGCGAGTCCTCGTCGAACTCCCACTTGAGCTCGTAATCGTCACCTAGAGCGGAATCACCTGGACCTGCATCTAGAGTTATAGTATCTGTGAGCCACAGGGACTCAGCAATCTCGCACCCTCGCGATCAAAACTATTTAAGCTTGTAGGAAGGATAAGGCAATGTAAGTGGAGCTGCAGCAAGCGACTAGCATATATGGTGGCTAACTTAAACGCAAAGGAGAGCGAGAAGAGGAGGCAAAGCACGAGCGAGATTCTAGAAGAACAACCTGCGCAAGCATAACTCCAACACCGTGTGCACTTCCCGGACTCCGCCGAGAAGGGGCCATCACGGTAACACATGCGGTTGATTCATTTTAATTAAGTTTAGTTCAAGTTATCTACAACCGGACATTAACAAATTCCCATCTGCCCATAACCGTGGGCACGGCTTTCGAAAGTTCAATCCCTGCAGGGGAGTCCCAACTTAGCCCATGACAAGCTCTCACGGTCAACGAAGGAATAGACCTCCACCCAAGACACACCGATCAGACTCGGTATCCCGGTACAACAAGACGATTCGACAGGTTAAAACAAGACCAGCAACACCGCCCGAATGTGCCGACAAATCCCGATAGGAGCTGCACATATCTCTTTCTCAGGGCACACTCAGATGAGCAAGACGTCGGGTAAGCCAGCCCAGAGTTGCCCCTGGTAGCCTCGGACATCGCTCAGTGGGACCAACACTCAGAAGAGCACTGGCCCGGGGGGGTTAAAATAAGATGACCCTTGAGTCTGTAGAACCCAAGGGAAGAAAAAGGCTAGGTGGCAAATGGTAAAACCAAGGTTGGGCATTGCTGGAAAAGCTTTAATCAAGGCGAACTACCAAGGGGTTCCCATTATAACCCAACCGCGTGAGGGACGCAAAATCCGGGAACATAACACCGATATGACGGAAACTAGGGCGGCAAGAGTGGAACAAAACACCAGGCGAGAGGCCGAGCCTTCCACCCTTTACCAAGTATATAGATGCATAAATATAACATAGCAATATAGTGATATCCCAACAAGTAAATAAATGGTTCCAACAAGGAACGGCTCCAATCTTCACCTGCAACTAGCAACGCTATAAGAGGGGCTGAGCAAAGCGGTAACATAGCCAATCAATGGTTTGCTAGGACATGGTGGGTTAGAGGTTCAACATGGCAATTGGGAGGCTGACAAGCAAAAGGTAGGCATCGTAGCATTGGCATAGCAAGAGCGAGCAAAACTAGCATACCAAAGATAGTAGTGATTTCGAGGGTATGATCATCTTGCCTGCAAAGCTGTCAGAGTTGTCTGGACCGTCACAAGCAAACTCAACGGGCTCATCGTTAGCGAACTCGTCTCCCGGCTCTACCCAACAAGACAAACAAGCAACAAGAATACAATCAACCACGTGCAAGGTCGAACAATAAGATGCAAAGATGACATGCAATGCGGGGTGCGATGCGGGATGCGAAATGCAAGACGTGACAGGAAAAGCATGAACCTGGCCTCAACTTGGAAAACCAAGTATACCACTGGATAGAGGGGATGAAATCGCTTGAAAACGATATAAAGATCATTGGAATCGGAGTTACGGTTTGGAAATGGCAAGCGTTTTACGAAATGAACCGGTCTGCGATTTACAGCAAGTAGGCATCTAAACGCAACAAAATGAACATGCTACAGCCACCAAACATGACAACAAAATACGTGGCAGTGATGTACACAAGATGCTTAACAAAACACTAGCACTGAGCCACGGCCAAATCAACCATTATGAGGTTCAAACAAGCATGGCAAAAACGAATAAGCAAAACAGATTTCAGACTTAGTGAAATCAACACTACTCTGAAATTTCAGACCATGATGCTCTCATCGGAGCGGCGAAACAACATGATACATAACCTCATTATGAAAAGTAAGAACATGGCATGGAGCTACTCAACAATCTTAACAAAAGTCCCAAAATGACCTGGGGCCAAAAGGGATCACAAAATATACTAACGAGCCCACGAACATAGATAAAACACAATCAGTTTTCAGACTTAGTGAAAACTGAGACATGCTGAAATATAACTCACGAAGGCATGTAAACGAGCTCGATGCACTCACTACGGTGCAAGTCATGGCAAGGCAAGCATACATCCATTAAGAAGGCACAAAATTCTAGCTAGACATGGCAAGAACAATGGCATAGCATGCACGGATCAACTATAATAGCACCGGCAAAATCGCAAAAGAGTTAACGATCTGCCCAAATTCACAACGATGCAAAAGTAGAGCTCGATTGACTCAATCTAGGGTGCACCAAACTTTCAAGTAAAGACATGGATGCATAGAGCATAACATGATTAACAAAAGTCCCTTACTGATCATCCTCAAAAGAGGCACGGATCAATAGGAAATAAGCTGAACATATGGCATCGCGAACTAAAATATCCCAGACTTAGTGAAAACAACTAAGTCCCTGAAAACTGATTTACCGGGTGCCTCACTTTGCAAGCTTTCATAAGTCACCACACACATCCTAAAAATGCATGGGTTGCACCTCTGGAAAGAAGACAAAATGCTTAACAAATCATGTCAAGGACTCACAGGCATATCATGCACACATTAATCATGGCAAAAATGATAAAAGTTTAGGATGAACTAACGGATCTGACACTTAACTCACGAAGCCTCCTTTTAACAGCATTTCGGGCATTAATATGAACTCAAATGAAAATGATGCAATGTAGTGAAATGATGTACTCGTCGAGACGAACATTTTGATATACTATATGTCCAAAATGGAGCTACGGATGCAAAGTTACAGGGCCTCGAACATAGGCATATGGATCAAGAATTCTGGGACTTAGACGAAATTTATACCCTGCGCAAAAAGTCAACGGGACGAGGGTATCCCGGGACGGCGGGATCCGGGCGGCGGGGCTGCGTTTGGATCGGGGAGTGGGTGGATCTGATCCCACTCCCGATCGGATCCGATCCGGGGATGAGGAGGCCGGCGATGGCCGACGGTGGTGGCGGTGCGGGACGGCGCCGGCGACCCGGCCGGCGAAGTCCGGCGGGTGGGCGCGGTCGTCGGTGCGCCCAGGCGGCGGCGAGGAGCGCGGGCGGCGCGGCAGCGGCTAGAGGCGGCGGGCGGCGCGGCAGCGGCTGGAGGCGGCAGATCCGGCGATGGGGCGGCCGGTCGGGCGGCGGACCGGTGCGGCGGCGACCGGCGATGCCGGCGGCGGATGGCGAAGGAGGCGGCGGGTAGGCGCTGAGGGAGTCGGGCGGCGGCGTGGGCCTTGGGGGCCGGCCACGGGCCTGCCGGGCCTGACGGCGGGGATGTGGTCCGGCGCCACGTGGCGCGACCCGGGTGGCTGAGGCGGGCGGCGGCGGACGTTGTCCGGCCTAGCGCGGACACGTCCATCGGCGCGGAAGGATTTTATTTTTGGGGTAGGGTTTGGACGGGGAAGACGAGATCCGAAAATGGAGGGGGTATATATAGGCATAAGTGGAGCTAGGGGAGTCCGAATGAGGTGCGGTTTTCGGCCACGCGATCGTGATCGAACGCTCTAGGACATGGAGCAGAGTTTGGTGGGTTTTGGGCTAAATTGGAGGGGTGTTGGGCTGCAACACATACGGTGCCTTTTCGGTCCCTCGGTTAACCGTTGGAGTATCAAACGAAGTCCAAATGATACAAAACTTGGCAGACGGTCTACCGGTAGTAAACCAAGGCCGCATGACAAGTCTCGGTCCAATCCGGAAATGTTTAAACCCCACACACGAAAGAAAGGAAGAAATGACCACCGGAGGAGAACGAAGCGCCGGAATGCAAAACGGACAACGGGGAAAATGCTCGAATGCAAGATATGAACACGTATGCGAATGCAATGCACATGATGACATGATGCGAGATGCATGAAAACGAAAACAACACACAGAGACAAAGACCCGAACCCGAGAAATAAATATAACTTAGCACCGGAAACGGCAAGAGTTGGAGTACAAATTGGGAAAGTTATATCCGGGGCGTTACAACTTCGTCGATGCTTCACTTCACGGCGAGAAAACATTTCGGTGTCATTATCGGATGAGCCGAAAGTTCTTCCTCGGGATTGTGAATTCCGTCCGGGAGTTCGACAACTACTTCAAGTGCAAGATGGATTGCACCGGCGCCCTTGGATTCACCTCCATCCAGAAGTGCACGACAACGATGAGGATGCTTGCATACGGAGCTCCCGGTGATTCAGTCAACGACTATGGGCGCATGGCCGAGTCCACCAGCATAGAGTGTTTCTACAAGTTTTGTCGGGCAGTGGTGGCTGTGTTTGGACCGCAATACTTGAGAACACCCAATGCGGAAGACACTACTCGGATCCTAGAACAGAATGCAACAGGAGGATTTCCTGGGATGCTTGGAAGCATCGACTACATGCATTGGAAACGGAAGAATTACCCATTTGCTTGGAAGGGGATGTACAAAGGCGCAAAAGGCGGTTGCAGTGTGGTACTTGAGGCGGTGGCCACACAGGACCTCTGGATTTGGCACTCCTTCTTTGGTATGCCAGGAACTCACAATGACATCAGCGTGCTGCAATGCTCTCCTGTCTTTGCCAAGCTTGTTGAAGGTCATTCTCCTCCGGTGAATTTCGAGATCAATGGGCGGCACTACAACAAGGGGTACTATCTAGCTGATGGCATCTATCCGAGATGGTCGACATTTGTGAAGAGTATCTCAAACCCTGTGCCAGGAGGCAAGAACGCCTGGTTTGCGAAGGTTCAGGAGGCTTGTAGGAAGGATGTCGAGCGGGCATTTGGTGTGCTCCAATCTCGATTTGTTGTTGTCTGCTACCCCGCTCAGACCTGGTCGAAAAATCAAATGTGGGAGATTATGACTTGTTGTGCCATCTTGCACAACATGATCATCGAGAGCGAACAAGAAGACCCAGTGTTTGACATTGAACCATACTACACGCAGGGTCCTCTAGCCGAAGTTGATCACCAGCTACCGGCAACCTGGACTGCCTATCTCAGTATGCGTCAGGAGATCCGAGACCCACAGGTGCATCATCAACTGCAGCAAGATCTGATAGAGCATCTATGGAGGCTCAAGGGCGACGTCGGGCGCGACATGTGATGAAATATGAGTTTTTATTTGTTGAACTATATAATTTGTATTGAACTATTTGTTGTTGTACTATTTTCTTGAAGTATTTGATATTTCTGTGATGAAATATGTGCATAATTGAACGCCGAACAACGGCGAACCACGCCGAATATGGGCCTATTGTCGCCCATATGGGCCCTTTATTCGCCAAAATGGGGCTGAAAAGTGAGCCTATATCGGCGCCTGGGGGCGACGACTGGGCGCGAAACCGCCCCTAGCGCCGATTGTATCGCCGGCTCGCCCCCAGGGGGCAATTTTTATGCGTCGGGGGGGCGGCTGGAGATGCTCTAAGCATGCTTTAACCCTTGGGTTTGGATGCCATGTCTGGTTAGGCCAACCAGGGGAAATTCTTTTCATAGTTGTAAACGCTCTGGAAGGTTAATAAAGCTTAGCAAGAGTGTCTCAAAAAAACTTTTTTCCATTTTTGTTTATATTTTTAAATATTATACATACATACATACATATATAGAAAGAAAATTCATCCTACTACCGGGTGTAGCTACACCCATTTATCATATACTACCATGTGGTAGTATATAGTCTACTTCATTATTTTTATTATGTTCATATACTATATCTAAGATACTTCAAAGTAAGTTATATGAAAAAATTACAGGTGAGCTCATGGTTTTATTGTATTTGTGAAATACATACATATTTGTACGTGAAATAGAGTATGCATAAAATATGATGCATACTACCAAAAAAGTAGTATATATACTACCTAAACATTCTTATATACTACATACTACATGTACATATTCTCCGATATGATAGATACTATCCAGAACGTATGCAACAAAAGTAGGAGTAAATACACCCGGTAGTAGGAAAAATTAGTTAAGGGTCGCTAAACTTTTAACGGTTTAAAAGTTATCAAAAAATATGAAATAAATATGGGAGCATCTTTCTAATGTAATAAGATGATCCAACGGAGGGATTGTTAAAATATGCATCTATGTGTCCTCGGTAAAAATAATAAGAATTTCAGCTCACTCTATATATGTATGTATGTATGTATAATATTTAAAAATATATATACTATTCGTCACCCAGGATGAGAAATAGTTATTCTTCACCCCCCTCTATTTTACCATCAATGCACCGTAATTTTACGTTCCGTAAGTTTTTGTCTTATTTCCGACGCAAAGAGAGATCGTAAGAAAATATATAATCGCCGTAAAAAATATTTTATGTGATGTAAAATTACAAACGTAAAAACATAGTCTAAAATACACATAAACTACAAATTTTCTTGTCTTATGACCTATATTTTTATTTTCTTATGTCAAATTTTACGTAGTGAATCAATGGAAATGTAACTATTTGAATTCCAAACGTAATTTAATTATGAAATGATCGTAAGATTACCTCAGGTGAAGAATAACTTATTCTGCACCTTGGGTGATGAATAGTAACACTATATATATAGACACACACACACACATACATACATACATACATACATTCGAAAATATTAACCAAGCTTTTAAAAAAGGTTATGTATAAAGAAAATGTTTCTTATGTATATAAAATGTAAAATATGTATGAAAAAGTTGATCATGTCTTAAGAAACAATGATGATCAAGTATTTAAAAAATGTTAAATGTGTATAAAACTTAAAGAATAATAGCTATTATTTCGGAAATCGTCAATACTGGAAAAGTCCATAAAATTTAGGAACATTAGAATTTTCATTAAAATAGACTTTGTCAGTATATGGAAATATATACAAAATATAAAATGTGTATTTTTTGAAAGATGTATAAAAAAGTTTCGGGTGTATATGAAAAAAATAAATCATACATTAAATAAAAGTAGACATCAAACAACATATATTTTAAAAATTGAATTATTTATTTGCAAAATTTAAACATGTATGTAAAAAAATTCCTGATGTATATGAAAAAGGTACTTTGTGTGTGAAAAATAATTGTTTGTTACAAATTAAAAATGTTCACCGTGTATTGACAAAATGTTGACCATATATTTAAAAATATTAATCTTATATTTGAAGAATGTTAAACATATATTAAAAATGTATTGTATATATACCAAAAATGTATTGTATGAAAAAGATAGATAAACAATTGTTTTCAAAAAATCTTACTCATGTGTTTCAAAATGATAAGCATGTATAACAAGTGTTTATGATGTGTAAGAAAATTGAATGTATACTGAAAAAGGTTGACATGTGTTGAAAAAAAGCAACTGATGAAAATCGCCAAAAAAAATAGAAAAATGAAGAAACTCAATAAAAAAAGAAAAATATAAAATTAAAACTGATGATAATTAATGGAAAAGAATGGAAACAATAAAAACCGGGAAAGAAAGAAAAACAAATAAAGCTGAGAAAATCAAGCCAGTAATGAAGAAAAATGAAGAAGGATAAAAAAGCAAAAGGAGGAAAACCGAGAAAGAAAAAAAAAGAAAGAAAAAACTAGTTAAAGCCGTGAAAGAAACGAAGGAAAACTGGTAAAACGAACAAAATGATGAAAAAGAACATGTGTAAAAACAAAAACAAATGAAAAGGAAGTCGAAGCGATCAAGCGATCAAGCGAAAGCGAACGAATCGTTAGAAATAGAGAAAAAGAAGACGGAAATGTGATGTCCCGTAGCTACACATGGAGGAAACCCTTCAGGGTAAAGCGAGATATAGTCGTCGAGCGCCTCCCTGTCTCACTTTACACGAGACAGAGGGAGGCCTCGCGTGGGGGGACGCATGAGATGGTCCAGTTCAGGCGCACAGGAGGCCGCGCTTAATTTTTTGTTTGTTTTTGTTTTTCTTTATTACTTATTTTTTACTTTTGTTTATACTTCCAAATATTCTAAATGAATATATTACAAAAAACACTTTACATAAAACATTTGAAAAATATTAACCAAGCATTTAAAAAATGTTAAATGCGTATAGAGAAAATGTTTCTCATGTATACAAAAAATACAATATGTATGAAAAAATATGATCATGTATTTAAAAAAATCAAACATTTGAAGAAATATTAAACAAGTATTTGAAAATGTTAATTAAGCATTTGAAAATGTTAAACGTGTATATAAAAAATGTTGACCATGTATTAAAAATATATTAATAAAGCATTTTAGAAATGTGTATAGAAAAAATGTTGATCATGTATTGGAAAAACTGTTAATCTTGTTTTCGAATAATGTTAATGAAGCATTTGAAAATGCTAAATGTGTATCTGTCGATGTATTAAAAAATGTTAATCTTGCATTATAAAAATGTAAATTAAGCATTTGAAAATGTTAAAAATATGTATACAAAAAATATTGATCATGTATACAAAAAATATTAAATGTATATTTGAAAAATGTATTACTCCTAGATATATACAGGAAATGTACAATGTTTATAGAAAAAAGTAGACATAAAAAATATAAGATTTCAAAAAATATTAATCATGTATTTTGAAATGTTAAATCTGTATATATAAAATGTTTCTGATGTATACAAATAATGTTAAATGCGTACTGAAAACCAAGAAAAACTGGAAAAAAAAGTAAACAAAGAACAAGAAAAACCGAAGATAACCGAGAAAGAAACAGAAAAACTATAGAGAAATAGAAAGAAAAAAACCAATGAAAACCAGGAAGAACCAAAGAAAACCGGTAGAAACAATTAAAAATGATCAAAATGATGAAAAAAAAAGAAAACCGAGAAACGTAAAGATAAATAGAAGAAAATAAAAAAAAACTCTACTACTTAAAAAGAACGTAAGATTCCCATTTCATCTTTCTTCGCACCGCCCCTTGGTCTAATCTTTCATGTAATATGATAATTAATCACCTTAATTTACTTAAATTCTGAATCAATTCCAATTTACTTACCAAACTTCTAATTAAAATATAAGGTAATTCACGATTAGAATATAATGAACATTTATTTACACAATCGTATTATTACTGACAGGTAAATCGCAAGCTAACATATTAAAATATTTATATCCCATTGCAATACACATTGTTCCGGTTCTTCAAAAATATTATAGAAGCCTTGGAAAGTTGTCTGCAGCTGGATGACCTATCTAGGAATCACGAGTGAATCACAAGAAACCACTACATCGAAAGCTAGGTTAGCAAAAAAGCACAACCATACATATTTTTTTGGCAAAAAATACCATGTCTATCGTAATCTATCTCTATCTCTTCTCTACCATCTCTATACCATTTAAAAAAGAACGTAAGGTTCCCATTTCATTTTTCTTTCCACTACCCCTTCGTCCAACCTTCCATGTATCTCTACTCCTAATGTCTCGGTTGGTAGTCCGTGTTCCAGGTTTTATTCTCGTCCCACCTCACCCGGTCTTTTTTGGTACTTCTTTGGTACTTGCTCCCACCTCTCGCTCAGCCCTGAAAAACCGAAGAAAACCCCGCGATCGAGTGCCAAACACTCCCAACCTCCCATCGCAATTGTACCACCTAGTTCAAAAAAACCATCGAAAACAAACCGGCGAAAAATAACCAGCGACAAAAAAACGCCCAAATCTGTGTCCGCCTCCGCCCTTCGATCGAGGTCTCCTGTTCCTCGTGCGAGGAACAGTGGCCCGACTCTGCCCTCCTTCGCCCGCCGCCGCCTTTCGATCCTTCACCGCCACCGCTCCATCCCTGCGTCACCGCACGTCAAAACCGCCGGACTCCACTAATCCGGCGCTGGTCCCGTTCAGGACCCTCCACTGAACGCTTACAGGATCCGGCGCCGATCCCTAAGAGGACCCGTCGCCGAAGGCGTCAAGGATCCGCCGCAAAACACCGCAAGGGTCCGGCGCTGATCCTGGACCAGATACGCCGCCGGCCTCCGTCCCGAACACGTCCGGGATCCGATATACAGGTATTATTAGATACAGCAGTCACATGTCATACATCATTCGCATCTCATACATCTCACATCTCGTACATCCATCGCATGTCGTACAGCCATGGCATTATCATTTTACTCCTCATGCGAGTGCTTTCACGGAGATGCTTTCACATAGTAGATGCAAATTTCATGGCTTCCATAAGTACTTTATCTCTAATCACCACTTGAAGACATCCAAAAGCTTGTGCTTCTGCCATACCAAACGAAATCAGTTAGAAATCTTCCAGCTTATTAAGAACACTGCAATACTGCAAGTTTGTTTTCTGTTCTACACATCTTAGGGTTTGGAATTGGCAATTAGGGTTGTTTTTCGTGATTTGTGACACACTGGGGCACAAGCCAATTTGTTCAACAATAAATGGCACAGAAGCAAACACAAACAATAACTCACCTTGTCTGCAACAAGTATTGCATGGTGCTAATCGTGTGAGATATGAATTCCTGGGACTAAACCTTTGTTGACTTCCACCTGTGCATACTAAAGAGATCCTATTGTCAATACATTTTTGCAACTTAACTATATACAGTATGTCAAATAGCCTATTTTTAGTTACATAGTACAGCAGAATAATACAATGCAAACGCGGTTACCTATAATGCATGAAGCAAGCCAAGCACTCCATGGGAATATGAGAAAGGACCCTGCAGATGAAATGGTGCATAAGCAACCGTGACTAGGAACAGAATGATAAACTGTGAAAGCGTTCAAGTAATTTACCATATTGTGCATGCGCCATCTCTCTTGCTTTCATCTTGAATCTACCATCTCCATCCGAGTCAGGTTTCCTTTATGTGTCTTCCAGGCCTCAAGACGGAGGTAGCGGTCATTCCAGTTGCGAATGGGTAATGCAAAAAGCAAAGCCGGTGAACATCAAAAGGAAGAGGACGTAGCTACAGGTATTAAGCACTGCACTAGTTTTACATGCATTTCTGACAGTAACAAGCTTTTTGCATAAGAATGTACAGGTCAGGGGAGTGAACAAAATGTAGAATACAGTCCAACCTTGATACCCTTTGATGAGAAACATGAAGCTATTTACGCGACGCAACATGGTATATAACTGTATGAAATAAACTGGCTGGTATTGCCTGACGTGCATATCTGACAATGTCATGCATCATGCTTAATGTTCCGCAGCCCCTACGAACGAGACAAATCTGGAAGAATATAATCAAAGCAACGTAACCGTGGCTGCAATTGTTGACCCAATATACACGACTGAAACAGGTAGCTACTTCATACAGTTAGCTACTTCATTGAAGATATAATTTTTTTCTACATGCATACGAGGCATACATTGGTTTTGTAATCATGCTGACTCGAGCTCTACATATGGATCAGAATGGGTAATGCCTGGACAACATGATGCAGACAACACAGCTTTCGAAAAGGCTGAAACTGGATCTTTAATTAATGAATGTAAAAAATACGCTGAGGAAGCAAGGGATCAGTACAATGCACGGAAGCGTGCTGCTTATCGGAAGAAAAAAGATAATGATATTGTTAACTTACAAGATAAGAATCAGCCTATACTTGCTAAATCTGGTGAGTTGATTAACGTGATGTTGCTGGCTGCTCTTAGTTTGATGTTCATATATATATTTTGCACATGATACGTTGTATTAACCTACATCCTTGATTAGAGATGATATGATGCTAATACTATGTTGCACATCAGATCATAGGGATCTTATCAACGCTCGTAGGCGGGCGGCTTATCGCAATATCAAGCCAGGTTGTTTGGATAAACATAGTTTCAATGGGCAGTCAGCCTGTTGCCAATCTCTATGTGATATCACAAATGTTCTCGAAGACAGGGAGATAAGTAAACCCAGACGAGATTATCATGGTTGGTAAATTGATCCACGTCCCGTTTGTGCTGTGTTTGCACGAAGGTAGTCACTTTTTACGCAACTTAAATAATTATTACCGACCTAGCTTGTTGAATCATATAATTCAGCTAGCTCGGACTATACCTCAGTCTCGCCTAATGATGCAACATACCCTCATGAAGCTACGGGCGCATCCGATGCCCGTTGTGTGAGAGATAAAGAAGGTAATATGATATCATAATCTCCATGTTCATTAGATGCAAAGTCTTTGTTTTCTCATTTGGCTTTAGAGATAATGACATGAATGGCATCGTTATGTGACTTTAATGGCACCAAACTATATACGCGAATGACAGAAGTTTTTTGCAAAATAGACCAAATAAACGCACTGGAAATGGCTTTTAGTCGGCGTAAAAAACATCCTAATGTCCGAGATGAAAATGCACATGCCCTTCATTCATCAGGTGAGCTTATATTGTTTTAACATGAGGGTCCGTACCATCTAAACCGTTAAGCTGACATATGATTGGACATCCGCGTTTAACCAGACAACCCAACTAGCTCTAACTATACATCAATCTCGCATGACGCGTCAACATTTCCTGGTACAACTACGGTCACTTATGGTCTCATTAATGACATAGAGCTACAAGGTAAACATATTTTGCCTACTCATTCAGCAATGCCTCTCATGTACCTGTTATATTATCTAATATTGGGGTTTGCCCTGTATGACACCAGATGCAAATGTAATCTTGAATGAGACCAGACGTACAGAGCATAAAATGGAAGAAGAGCGCAAGAGAGACCATAGAAACGCATTGAGGAGGGCTTCATATCGGCGGAAAAAACAACCCAATGTGCGAGATGAAAATGCACTGACCCTTCTTTTATCAGGTACTCCCTCCGTAAACTAATATAAGAGCGTTTAAATCACTATTTTAGTGATCTAAACGCTCTTATATTAATTTACAGAGGGAGTAATTTTAAAATGTTAAAACATTGTACTCAGTACCGTCTTAACCACTAAGCATTAATATGTTTTGTAATATCTGGTTCACCAGACAACCCAACCAGCACTACAACATTTCCGAGTTCAAATGTTGTCTCATCTGGACTAATCAATGACAACGAGCTTCAAGGTAAACATTGCTTGCATGTATCTGTTTTATTATCTAATTTTCGGGAATGTTCTGAATGACACCAGATATGAGTGTAATCTTGCCTGACACCACAGAAACAGAGCAACAAACGGAAGAAGAACGCAAGAGAGACCATAGAAACGCTCTGAGGAGGGCTTCCTATCGGCGGAAGAAACAACATAATGTCCAAGTTGAACATGCACAGACCCTTAATTTATCAGGTAAGCTTATTATGATTTAACCATTATGGTCAGAACCGTCTTACTAATTTAGCATTAATATGTTTGGATTAATTTGGTTCAACAGACAACCCCACTAACTCTAACTATACCTCAATCGAGTATGAGGCGTCAGAATTTCCTGATACAACTACGGTATCATCTGGGATCTTTAATTACAACGATCTACATGGTAATCAATCTTTTTCCTACTAAAACAGCAATTGCGAAAATTTGATTGGTATGATCACTAATTTTCGGGATTGTGTGAAATGTATCCAGATGTGAATTTGAATGACACACAAGTAACAGAGCAGAAAACAGAAGATGAACGCAAGAGAGATCATAGAAACGCCCTGCGGCGAGCTGCTTATTGCAGGAACAAGGCTAAGCGTATCGAAGATCAAAACAAACGTCCATCTGATACTTCAGGTATACGCTTACGTTCAGTATCCCTTTCGTTGTCAGGCCCTACTAATCAAGATGGCACTCCTCAGAGCCGATAAATCAAACTGGTCTAACTATGTTTTGAAAAATATGATTGAACCAGATGATATGAAAAGCTCTAGCGTTACAGAACCAATGAATGAGGGAGCAACATGTCCCCCTTCAACTGTAGACGCGTCTGTCATTCAGGACACTGTTCTAGCAAGGAGGCAAAGAGACAATGAGCGGAAACGTAACTTAACAAACAAGCAAAGGGAGCAGAAAAACGCAAGTAGGCAGAGCATGCCATCAGAAGAAAAATGACAATTTAACGGTGGAGGTCAGAGAAACAATGAATGAAAATATACGAGTGAAGCGCATGCAGCGCCGCAAAAGCATGACGGTGATTGAGAAGGGGGAGTCAAGTGCACATAGGAAGGCCAATTATGAAAGAAGGAAAAAAAACACCATGCAAAGATGCATCGCAATCCCCCTTACAGGCCTAGCAAACTCAACCTCTGAATGTCCCACTTCCCCAATCCACGCATCACCCGTCTCCCGGGCCGCACTAGATGATTCATCTGATGGTGATCCCGGGACGAACATGCCGAGATACACTGCCGGTGCTGATGGTATGAAATTGCGATTGTCAGTTTCTTATGCTCTTTCTCACCATGTCGTTCTAACATGATCCTGTCTTTTGCCGCATTCTGTACGACGACAATGCAGAAGAAGTTGATGCATTCCAACGTGGCACCATGGGCGATGAGCAGGAAACACACGACGTGATTGATGAGGAGTACTACATGTTTTGCAACGAAGGTATTGCCAACTCTACGCCATGACACTGTGTAGATTTATTGTTGTGTCCTGTATTATTTGTTACTGTTTTCAACGTGATTTTTTAACAATTGCCCATAGGATCCGATAATGACATGTTGGATGATGACGAGGAAGCGAGCATGTCTAGCGCTAAACCTAGCAAGATTGATCCATTTGACGTTGTCTACTCAAACATTCCAGACCGCACTCACATCCTGAAACTTGACGAAGATTGCAAACACTGCAATGCCAGGAAGTTTGAGTCTGAGACTGGCGGCTTCTGCTGTCGCAATGGCCAGATCCAGCTTAAGCAGCCGGAACCAATCCCAGAGCTTATGAGGCTATGGTCCAGCATGGATGCAGATTCTAGACATTTTCGGGATAACATACGGTTCTTCAACGGGCATTTCGCCTTCACAACCCTTGGCGTCAGCCTAGATGAAAACTACACGAACATGAAGTCTGGGGTGTACACATTCCGAGCACACGGTACCATCTACCACAATGTCCATTCTTTCGGGCCTAGCTCCCGTCCAGAACATCTACAATTGTACTTCTATGACGACGACCCTAACCTAAATCATCGTAAGGCGGCCACCAAGCAATTAGACCAGGATGTCGTCAAGAGGTTAGTAGACATACTCAAAGAAAACCCATACTCCCAGCAATTTAGGAGTTTGGGTTCCCACAAGGACAACCTTGATGATTATAGGATAGACCTAAACACCGATAAGAGGCTTGACCAAAGAAGATATAATAGACCGGTGTCATCTGAGGTCGCTGCTATTTGGGTTGAAGGCACTGAGCTAGCAAAAAGGTTTGACCGCAGGATAACACTTTGTGGTAACAACAACGAAAGGCATAGCATACGTGTGACCTCAGGGGCATATGACCCGTTGTCTTATCCATTATTATATCCAATGGGGGAGCTAGGTTGGCATCCGAAGCTACCTAAACGTAATGTTTCTTGGGAGCTTGTACAAAATCATGGCTTGTGTCATGATGATGAGGATGATGCAGGTATGTCTTTTGTGTATCAATTTGTTACAAATAATTTCTTGTTTCTAAAAATAATGCTCACGCGATGGCACTCAAACTTGTGCAGAGGGGAAATAGCAGGTTATGCGTCTCCGTGAGAGACTACTACTGTTACATGCTGCAAACACGGCCTGCGATCTTCAATCCAATACTCTGTGGAGCACGCCTACTGCAGCAATGGGCGGTTGACATGTACATCAAGATTGAGAGCTGTTGGTTGAGGTGGTACAGGAAGAACCAGACGCAGATCCGTGCCGATTTGTATAAAGGAGTTGTTGATGCGATCACATCAGGGGAGACGCGAGCAAGCGCTGTTGGGGTGAGAATAGTGCTCCCTGGAACTTACCCTGGTGGCGACCGCGACATGAAGAAGAGACAAATGGATGCCATGGCAATTGTCCATACATACGGGAAGCCTGACATCTTCTTGACCATGACTTGCAACCCTAAATGGGAAGAGATAACAAATGAGTTGCTTCCTGGACAGACGGCGCAAGACCGACCTGATATTGTGTCTCGCGTGTTCTATGGCAAACTAGAGGCTATGAAAGACTTGTTGCTCAAGAAGATGGTCATGGGTGTTGTTGTTGCTTATGTTTACGTAGTCGAGTTCCAGAAGAGAGGCCTCCCCCACGCACATTTTTTGTTGATCATGGATTCAAATTATAAGCTTCTTGTCCCAGAGCAGTATGACCGGCTCATTTCCGCAGAGCTCCCAGACAAACAGAAGTATCCGGAATTGTATGCAATGATGGCAAAACATATGATGCACGGACCATGCGGTGCTCTCAACCCGAAGAATGTTTGCATGCAAGATAATGAATGCAAGTGCAGATACCCGCGGCCGTTCAATGAGAACACGATACAAGGCAAGGACTCATACCCAGTTTATCGGCGTAGAGACGATGGTAGACGTGCTAAGGTTCGAGGGAAAATGTTGGACAACCGATGGGTTGTGCCATATAACCCTTACCTTCCGCGGATGTTTAATTGCCACATCAACGTCGAGGTCTGCTCTAGCATAAAGGCTGTAAAATACATTTATAAGTACATTTATAAGGGACATGATAAGGCTTCTTTCAGCATCGACCAGCCAGACGCTGATGGCAACATTGATGAGATCAAGAGATACGTTGACGCAAGATGGGTCACCCCTCCGGAGGCTATGTGGAGGATATTTGGTTTCCCACTGTGTGCCAATCACCTGCCTGTCTTGCAGTTGCCTCTTCATCTCCCGAATATGCACAAGGTTGCATTCAATGCACAGGCTGACTTGAAGAATGTTGTATCCTCCGAGAATGCTTCAAAATCCATGTTAACGGAGTATTTCAAGGCAAACGAAGAACACCCTTGGGCAAGGCATATATTGTACAAGGATTTCCCCGGAAGCTTCACGTGGGAGAAGAAAAAGAAGTTCTGGAAGAGGCGGGTGGAGCGTTTTCAAATAGGTCGTATCGTGTCTGCCAATCCTGCCGAGGGGGAGCGATACTACCTTCGTGTGTTGTTGAACCATGTTCCGGGGAAAACATCATTTGAGGACTTGCTCACTGTCGACAGCGTGGTATGTGGGAGCTTTAGAGAGGCTGGTGAAAGGTTGGGACTCATCGAGGCAGACAACACGCTCGACGACTGTCTTACTGAGGCGGAGTAGTGGGCTATGCCATGTTCTCTTAGGAGGCTCTTTGCAACAATATTGGTGCACTGCGAGCCAGGCGACGTGCGCGGTTTATGGGATAGACACCTCGAGCCTATGTCCGATGACTACCATCGGACACGCACGTCCCCAAACAAGGTGGAGCAGATGGTGTTGCTTGACATTAGGGGTATGTTGCAGTCTATGGGTAAAGACATTATTGATTTCGCTCTTCCAACGATTGATGATGCGTTTGACCCAACCGAGGGCGAGGCCAAAGAGATCATCGAGGAATCAACTGTTGAGTTTGATGAAAGTGACACTAAATTGTCATCTTCCCTGAATTTTGAGCAAAGGGCTGCATACGACGAAATACTAGCGGCTGTTGAACGCGGTGATGGGGGTATATTCTTTGTTGATGGCCCTGGAGGTACGGGGAAGACCTTCCTCTACAGGGTGATGCTCGCCAAGGTGAGGCGCGAGGGCAAGATTGCTATCGCTACCGCGACGTCGGGCGTCGCTGCTTCTATCATGCCTGGCGGCAGGACTGCCCACTCAAGGTTCAAAATCCCACTGAGTTGCGATGATGGAGCGTCGTGCAGCTTCACCAAGCAGAGTGGGACCGCCAAGCTGCTAAGGATGGCCTCATTGATACTATGGGACGAGGCCAGCATGACTAAGCGACAAGTGGTTGAGGCATTAGACAATAGCATGCGCGACATCATGGGAATACACGACCTACCCTTTGGAGGAAAGACTGTTGTTTTTGGCGGGGACTTTAGGCAGGTGCTTCCGGTCGTCAGAAGGGGGTCACGCGGCCAGATAATTGATGCAAGCCTCCGAAGTTCTCATCTATGGAAGAGTATGCGGCAGCTTCGGCTCATCACCAACATGAGGGCTGGTAATGACACGTGGTTTGCAGATTACTTGCTCAGGGTCGGTAATGGCACTGAGGAAGCCGACGACCAATGCAACATACTACTCCCTGATGATATTTGTCTGCCATCTACAGGCGAGGTTGACGACCTGGAGAAGCTGATTGACCACGTGTTTCCAAGTCTAGATGAAAACATGGCAGATTCGAGTTACATGACATCTCGCGCAATCCTTTCCACGACAAATGACAACGTCGACAAGATAAACATCCGCATGATAGAACGTTTCCAAGGAGATGAAGTAATCTACCATAGCTTTGACAGTGCGGAGGACGACCCATATGGCTACTATGCTCCTGAGTTTCTAAACGGATTGACTCCCAATGGTCTTCCTCCGCATGCACTCAAACTAAAGCTGAACTGCCCTGTGATACTTCTAAGGAACATTGATCCAGCTAACGGTCTGTGTAACGGGACTAGGCTTGTTGTTAGAGGTTTTGAGAGGAACACCATTGATGCAGAAATCGTGATTGGACAACACGCTGGTAGGAGGGTCTTCCTTCCTCGAATACCTCTATGCCCATCTGACAACGACATGTTTCCTTTCAAGTTTAAGAGGAAGCAATTTCCTATAAGGCTTAGCTTTGCTATGACGATTAACAAGGCTCAAGGGCAGACCATCCCAATTGTTGGTGTGTATCTACCTAATCCAGTGTTCTCTCATGGTCAACTCTATGTTGCTTTGTCTCGAGCCACCGCGAAGAGAAACATTAAAATACTTATTCAGAAGGAGAAGCCAAAGGATAAGGCCAAGAAGCAACTTAACAACCCGAAGAAGCGTAAAAGACCGACCGTGTCCTTGCTGACCTCAATGAAGAACATCGTCTACAAGGAAGTACTTACAGGCTGAAGTCTGTTCTTATAAGACCTGCTGTATTTATATATGCAATTTACTCTTCCGATGGTTAAGAATTGCTGTAATTCGGTTCTATGACATATTTTTTCATTTGGTATCTTGGTTGTTAGAGGTATACACCAATCAGTTCAAGTAATAACTGCATTTCAATAAATGTATATTGTGCTATGTGTAATCTGACATTGTACATGTCACACATGTTGGGGAACGTAGCAGAAAACAAAAATTTTCCTACGGTTTCACCAAGATCCATCTATGAGTTCATCTAGCAACGAGTGATCGGATACATCTACATACCTTTGTAGATCGCGAGCAGAAGCGTTCAAAGAACGGGGATGATGTAGTCGAACACGACGTGATCCAAATCACCGGAGATCCTAGCACCGAACGGACGGCACCTCCGCGTTCAACACACGTACGGTTAGCGTAACGTCTCCTTCTTCTTGATCCAGCAAGGGGAAAGGAGGGGTTGAGGAAGATGGCTCCAGCAACAGCACGACGGCGTGGTGATGGTGAAGCTGCAGTACTCCGTCAGGGCTTCGCCAAGCACTATGGAGGAGGAGAGGTTGTTGGAGAGGGAGAAGGAGGCAACCAAAGGCATGGATGAAAAGCCCTCCTTCCCCCACTATATATAGGAGGGCCAGGGGGGCGCCGGCCCTAGGAGATCCAATCTCCTAGGGGGTGCGGCGGCCAAGGGAGGTTTCCCTCCCCCCCAAGGCACCTAGGAGGTGCCTTCCACCAGTGGGACTCTTCCCTTTTGTGAACCCTAGGCTCATGGGCCTATTGGGGCTGGTGCCCTTGGCCCATGTAGGCCAAGGCGCACCCCCTACAGCCCATGTGGCCCCCCGGGGCAGGTGGCCCCACCCGGTGGACCCCCCGGGACCCTTCCGGTGGTCCCGGTACAATACCGATAACCCCGAAACTTGTCCCGATGGCCGAAATAGCACTTCCTATATATAATTCTTTACCTCCGGACCATTCTGGAACTCCTCGTGACGTCCGGGATCTCATCCGGGACTCCGAACAACATTCGGGTTACTGCATATACATATCCCTACAACCCTAGCGTCACCAAACCTTAAGTGTGTAGACCCTACGGGTTCGGGAGACATGCAGACATGACCGAGACGACTCTCCGGTCAATAACCAACAGCGGGATCTGGATACCCATTGTTGGCTCCCACATGCTCCTCGATGATCTCATCGGATGAACCACGATGTCGAGGATTCAATCAACCCCGTATGCAATTCCCTTTGTCAATCGATATGTTACTTGCGCGAGATTCGATCGTCGGTATCCAATACCCTCGTTCATCTCGTTACCGGCAAGTCACTTTACTCGTACGTAATGCATGATCCCGTGACCAGACACTTTTGGTCACTTTGGAGCTCATAATGATGATGCATTACGAGTGGGCCCAGTGATACCTCTCCGTCATACGGAGTGACAAATCCCAGTCTTGATCCGTGTCAACCCAACAGACACTTTCGGAGATACCCGTAGTCTACCTTTATAGTCACCCAGTTACGTTGTGACGTTTGGTATACCCAAAGCACTCCTACGGTATCCGGGAGTTACACGATCTCATGGTCTAAGGAAAAGATACTTGACATTGGAAAAACTCTAGCAAACGAACTATACGATCTTTATGCTATGTTTAGGATTGGGTCTTGTCCATCACATCATTCTCCTAATGATGTGATCTCGTTATCAATGACATCCAATGTCCATAGTCAAGAAACCATGACTATCTGTCGATCAACGAACTAGTCAACTAGAGGCTTACTAGGGACATGTTGGTGTCTGTTATTCACACATGTATTACGATTTCCAGATAACACAATTATAGCATGAATAAAGACAATTATCATGAACAAGGAAATATAATAATAATGCTTTTATTATTGCCTCTAGGGCATATTTCCAACAGTCTCCCACTTGCACTAGAGTCAATAATCTAGTTACATTGTGATGAATCGAACACCCATGGAATTCTGGTGTTGATCATGTTTTACCCTAGGGAGAGGTTTAGTCAACGGATCTGCTACATTCAGGTCCGTATGTACTTTACAAATATCTATGTCTCCATCTTGAACATTTTCACGAATGGAGTTGAAACGACGCTTGATGTGCCTTGTCTTCTTGTGAAACCTGGGCTCCTTGGCAAGTGCAATAGCTCCAGTGTTGTCACAGAAGAGTTTGATTGGCCCCGACGCATTGGGTATGACTCCTAGGTTGGTGATGAACTCCTTCACCCATATTGCTTCATGTGCTGCCTCCGAGGCTGCCATGTACTCCGCTTCACATGTAGATCCCGCCACGACACTCTGCTTGCAACTGCACCAGCTTACTGCCCCACCATTCAAAATATACACGTATCCGGTTTGTGACTTTGAGTCATCCAGATCTGTGTCGAAGGTAGCGTCGACGTAACCCTTTACGACGAGCTCTTCGTCACCTCCATAAACGAGAAACATTTCCTTAGTCCTTTTCAGGTACTTCAGGATATTCTTGACCGCTGTCCAGTGTTCCTTGCCGAGATTACTTTGGTACCTTCCTACCAAACTTACGGCAAGGTTTACATCAGGTCTGGTACACAGCATGGCATACATAATAGAACCTATGGCTGAGGCATAGGGGATGACGCTCATCTCTTCTATATCTTCTGCCGTGGTCGGACATTAAGCTGAGCTCATTTTCACACCTTGCAACACAGGCAAGAACCCCTTCTTAGACTGATCCATATTGAACTTCTTCAATATCTTATCAAGGTATGTGCTTTGTGAAAGACCTATGAGGCGTCTTAATCTATCTCTATAGATCTTGATGCCTAATATATAAGCAGCTTCTCCAAGGTCCTTCATTGAAAAACTCTTATTCAAGTAGGCCTTGATGCTGTCCAAGAGTTCTATATCATTTCCCATCAAAAGTATGTCATCTACATATAGTATGAGAAATGCTACAGAGCTCCCACTCACTTTCTTGTAAACGCAGGCTTCTCCATAAGTCTGCGTAAACCCAAACGCTTTGATCATCTCATCAAAGCGAATGTTCCAACTCCGAGATGCTTGCACCAGCCCATAAATCGAGCGTTGGAGCTTGCACACCTTGTTAGCATTCTTAGGATCGACAAAACCTTCCGGCTACATCATATACAATTCTTCCTTAAGGAAACCATTAAGGAATGCCGTTTTGACATCCATTTGCCATATTTCATAATCGTAGAATGCGGCAATTGCTAACATGATTCGGACGGACTTTAGCTTCGCTACCGGTGAGAAAGTCTCATCGTAGTCAACCCCTTGAACTTGTCGATAACCCTTAGCGACAAGCCTAGCTTTATAGATGGTCACATTACCATCCGCGTCTGTCTTCTTCTTAAAGATCCATTTATTTTCTATGACTCGCCGTTCAACGGGCAAGTCAGTCAAAGTCCATACTTCGTTTTCATACATGGATCCTATCTCGAATTTCATGGCTTCTAGCCATTTGTCGGAATCCGGGCCCGCCATCGCTTCTTCATAGTTCGAAGGTTCACCGTTGTCTAACAACATGATTTCCAAGACAGGGTTGCCGTACCACTCTGGTGCGGAACGTGTCCTTGTGGACCTTCGAATTTCAGTAGGAGTTTGATCAGAAGTATCTTGATCATCATCAATAACTTCCTCTCTAGTCGGTGCAGGCACCCCAGGAACATTTTCTTGAGTTGCGCCATTTTCCGGTTCAAGAGGTAACACTTCATCAAGTTCTACTTTCCTCCCACTTACTTCTTTCGAGAGAAACTCTTTCTCTAGAAAGAATCCATTCTTGGCAACAAAGATCTTGCCTTCGGATCTGAGGTAGAAGGTATACCCAACAGTTTCTTTAGGGTATCCTATGAAGACGCATTTTTCCGACTTGGGTTCGAGCTTTTCAGGTTGAAGTTTCTTGACATAAGCATCGCATCCCCAAACTTTTAGAAACGACAGCTTAGGTTTCTTCCCAAATCATAATTCAAACGGTATCGTCTCAACGGATTTCGACGGAGCCCTATTTAAAGTGAATGCGGCAGTCTCTAAAGCATAGCCCCAAAAAGATAGCGGTAAATCGGTAAGAGACATCATAGATCGTACCATATCTAATAAAGTGCGATTACGACGTTCGGACACAGCATTACGCTGAGGTGTTCCAGGCGGCGTGAGTTGTGAAACTATTCCACATTTTCTTAAGTGTGTGCCAAATTCGTGACTCAAGTATTCTCCTCCACGATCTGATCGTAGAAACTTGATTTTCCTGTCACGTTGATTCTCAACCTCACTCTGAAATTCCTTGAAACTTTTCAAAGGTTTCAGACTTGTGTTTCATTAAGTAGATATACCCATATCTACTCAAATCATCAGTGAGGGTGAGGACATAACGATAGCCACCGCGAGCCTCAACACTCATTGGACCGCACACATCAGTATGTATGATTTTCAATAAGTTGGTTGCTCGCTCCATTGTTCCTGAAAACGGAGTCTTGGTCATCTTACCCATGAGGCATGGTTCGCACGTGTCAAATGATTCGTAATCAAGAGACTCTAAAAGTCCATCTGCATGGAGCTTCTTCATGCGTTTGACACCTATGTGACCAAGGCGGCAGTGCCACAAGTATGTGGGACTATCATTATCAACTTTACATCTTTTGATACTCACACTATGAATATGTGTAGCATTATGCTCGAGATTCATTAAGAATAAACCATTCACCATAGGAGCATGACCATAAAACATATCTCTCATATAAATAGAACAACCATTATTTTCGGATTTAAATGAGTAGCCATCTCGAATTAAACGAGATCCGATACAATGTTCATGCTCAAAGCTGGCACTAAATAACAATTATTAAGGTTTAAAACTAATCCCGAAGGTAAATGTAGAGGTAGCGTGCCGACGGCGATCACATTGACCTTGGAACCATTCCCGACGCGCATCGTCACCTCGTCCTTTACCAGTCTCTGCTTATTCCGCAGCCCCTGCTTTGAGTTACAAATGTGAGCAACTGCACCGGTATCAAATACCCAGGAGCTACTACGGGTACTAGTAAGGTACACATCAATTACATGTATATCATATATACCTTTTGTTTTGCCGGCCTTCTTGTCCGCTAAGTATTTGGGGCAGTTCCGCTTCCAGTGACCACTTCCCTTGCAATAAAAGCACTCAGTCTCGGGCTTGGGTCCATTCTTTGACTTCTTCCCAGCAGCTTGCTTGCCGGACGCGGCAACTCCTTTGTCGTCCTTCTTGAAGTTCTTTTTACCCTTGCCCTTCTTGAACTTAGTGGTTTTATTCACCATCAACACTTGATGTTCCTTCTTGACTTCTACCTCTGCTGATTTCAGCATTGAAAATACCTCAGGAATGGTCTTTTCCATCCCCTGCATATTGAAGTTCATCACAAAGCTCTTGTAGCTTGATGGAAGCGACTGGAGGATTCTGTCAATGACCGCATCATCCGGGAGATTAACTCCCAGCTGAGTCAAGCGGTTATGTAACCCAAACATAGTAAGTATGTGCTCACTGACAGAACTATTTTCCTCCATCTTACAGCTGAAGAATTTGTCGGAGACTTCATATCTCTCGACCCGGGCATGAGCTTGAAAAATCATTTTCAGCTCTTCGAACATCTCATATGCTCCATGTCTCTCAAAACGCTTTTGGAGCCCCGGCTCTAGGCTGTAAAGCATGCCACACTGAACGAGGGAGTAGTCATCGACACGTGTCTGTCAAGCGTTCATAACGTCTTGGTTCTGTGGGACGGGTGCGTCACCTAGCGGTGCTTGTAGGACATATTCTTTCTTGGCAGCTATGAGGATGATCCTCAGGTTCCGGACCCAGTCCGTATAGTTGCTGCCATCGTCTTTCAGCTTGGTTTTCTCTAGGAACGCATTGAAGTTGAGGACTACGTTGGCCATTTGATCTACAAGACATATTGCAAAGATTTTTAGACTAAGTTCATGATAATAAAGTTCATTTAATCAAATTATTCAATGAACTCCCACTTAGATAGACATCCCTCTGCTAGTCATCTAAGTATAATATGATCCGAGTCAACTAGGCCGTGTCCGATCATCACGTGAGACGAACTAGTCAACGTCGGTGAACATCTTCATGTTGATCGTATCTTCTATACGACTCATGCTCGACCTTTCGGTCTTCTGTGTTCCGAGGCCATGTCTATACACATGCTAGACTCGTCAAGTCAACCTAAGTGTTTGCATGTGTAAATCTGTCTTACACCCGTTGTATGTGAACGTTTGAATCAAACATCCGATCATCACGTGGTGCATTGAAACAACAAACTGTCGCAACGGTGCACAGTTAGGGGGAACACTTTCTTGAAATTATTATGAGGGATCATCTTATTTACTACCGTTGTTCTAAGTAAACAAGATGCAAAACATGATAAACATCAAATGCAATCAAATAATAATAGTGACATGATATGGCCATTATCACATAGCTCCTTTGATCTCCATCTTGGGGCTCCATGATCATCTTGTCACCGGCTTGACACCATGATCTCCATCATCATGATCCCCATCATCGTGTCTCCATGAAGTTGCTCGCCAACTATTACTTCTACTACTATGGCTAACGTGTTTAGCAATAAAGTAAAGTAATTTACATGGCGTTTCTCAATGACACGCAGGTCATACAAAAAATAAAGACAACTCCTATGGCTCCTGCCGGTTGTCATACTCATCGACATGCAAGTCGTGATTCCTATTACAATAGCATGAACAACTCATACATCACATATATATCATTCATCATTCATCACAACTTTGGCCATATCATATCACAAAGCACTTGCTGCAAAAACAAGTTAGACGTCCTCTAATTGTTGTTGCAAGTTTTACGTGGCTGAATTAGGGTTCTAGCAAGAACGTTTTCTTACCTACGTGAAAGCCACAACGTGTTTTGTCAACTTCTATTTACCCTTCATAAGGACCCTTTTCATCGAATCCGCTCCAACTAAAACGGGAGAGACAGACACCCGCCAGCCACCTTATGCAACTAGTGCATGTTAGTCGGTGGAACCGGTCTCACGTAAGCGTACGTGTAAGGTTGGTCCGGGTCGCTTCATCCCACAATACCGTTGAAGCAAGATAAGACTAGTAGCGGCAAGAAAGTTGACAACATCTACGCCCACAACAAATTGTGTTCTACTCGCGCAAGAAGAACTACACATAGACCTAGCTCATGATGCCACTGTGGGGAACGTAGCAGAAAACAAAAAATTTCCTACGGTTTCACCAAGATCCATCTATGAGTTCATCTAGCAACGAGTGATCGGATACATCTACATACCTTTGTAGATCGCGAGCGGAAGCGTTCAAAGAACGGGGATGATGTAGTCGAACACGACGTGATCCAAATCACCGGAGATCCTAGCGCCGAACGGACGGCACCTCCGCGTTCAACACACGTACGGTTAGCATAACGTCTCCTTCTTGATCCAGCAAGGGGAAAGGAGGGGTTGAGGAAGATGGCTCCAGCAACAGCACGACGGCGTGGTGATGGTGAAGCTGCAGTACTCCGTCAGGGCTTCGCCAAGCACTATGGAGGAGGAGAGGTTGTTGGAGAGGGAGAAGGAGGCAACCAAAGGCATGGATGAAAAGCCCTCCTTCCCCCACTATATATAGGAGGGCCAGGGGGGCGCCGGCCCTAGGAGATCCAATCTCCTAGGGGGTGCGGCGGCCAAGGGAGGTTTCCCTCCCCCCCAAGGCACCTAGGAGGTGCCTTCCACCAGTGGGACTCTTCCCTTTTGTGAACCCTAGGCTCATGGGCCTATTGGGGCTGGTGCCCTTGGCCCATGTAGGCCAAGGCGCACCCCCTACAGCCCATGTGGCCCCCCGGGGCAGGTGGCCCCACCCGGTGGACCCCCCGGGACCCTTCCGGTGGTCCCGGTACAATACCGATAACCCCGAAACTTGTCCCGATGGCCGAAATAGCACTTCCTATATATAATTCTTTACCTCCGGACCATTCTGGAACTCCTCGTGACGTCCGGGATCTCATCCGGGACTCCGAACAACATTCGGGTTACTGCATATACATATCCCTACAACCCTAGCGTCACCAAACCTTAAGTGTGTAGACCCTACGGGTTCGGGAGACATGCAGACATGACCGAGACGACTCTCCGGTCAATAACCAACAGCGGGATCTGGATACCCATGTTGGCTCCCACATGCTCCACGATGATCTCATCGGATGAACCACGATGTCGAGGATTCAAGCAACTCCGTATGCAATTCCCTTTGTCAATCGATATGTTACTTGCCCGAGATTCGATCGTCGGTATCCCAATACCTCGTTCAATCTCGTTACCGGCAAGTCACTTTACTCGTATCGTAATGCATGATCCCGTGACCAGACACTTGGTCACTTTGAGCTCATAATGATGATGCATTACCGAGTGGGCCCAGTGATACCTCTCCGTCATACGGAGTGACAAATCCCAGTCTTGATCCGTGTCAACCCAACAGACACTTTCGGAGATACCCGTAGTCTACCTTTATAGTCACCCAGTTACGTTGTGACGTTTGGTATACCCAAAGCACTCCTACGGTATCCGGGAGTTACACGATCTCATGGTCTAAGGAAAAGATACTTGACATTGGAAAAACTCTAGCAAACGAACTATACGATCTTTATGCTATGTTTAGGATTGGGTCTTGTCCATCACATCATTCTCCTAATGATGTGATCTCGTTATCAATGACATCCAATGTCCATAGTCAGGAAACCATGACTATCTGTCGATCAACGAACTAGTCAACTAGAGGCTTACTAGGGACATGTTGGTGTCTGTTATTCACACATGTATTACGATTTCCAGATAACACAATTATAGCATGAATAAAGACAATTATCATGAACAAGGAAATATAATAATAATGCTTTTATTATTGCCTTTAAGGCATATTTCCAACAACACATCGTACTGTGTTATGTGTAATACTAGAATCAGAAATAATGATTGGCTTCATGAAGATCTGCATCATGTTTAATTATTATTTTTACCTTTATCACTGTTATTTGCTTTCCACTATCGCAATGTTTCTGGCAATGTACATGTCACACAGCGTACCGTGTTATTTGTAATCTGAGATTCCGAAATAATGTGTGGCTTCATATAGAGCATATTCCGAAATAATGTTTTAGTACATACAGGATTAGGTCATAACAATGTATTTTTAATGATCATATCTTTAAATGTCACATGAAAATAGAACATATCCTAACTTTTCTAACCATTTTCTGTTATTTGCTTGAGGAACAAGCAACATGAATATTTGTATTCAAGCTCCCAACAAAGTTACTACTGTTGTCACAGAAATATAGTTCTGTTGTGTGTATACTTAATTTCCCAAGATGTAGATTTTATTCTTATCTTACATGTTAGTTTTTTTCTTTTTCTGCTTGTGAAAAACTCAGTTTAAAAAAAATAGGTCCTCATTCTAAAGGAGTAACTTCTTGAACCAGCAGTAGATATTGTGTCGGGAAGGACGAGGAGCAGGAGCATTGGTTCAGATTTTCTCTGTTGGCCTTGTGTTTGTTTACCGATTATTGGCTTGACATGAAGATTGATCAGGTGTGTGGATGTCATGTGCATGTTCTTCTTAGTTTCAATACACTTTAATTGGATTATACTTCAAGTACTCCGAGTACTTGCTCTTGTAAACTGACAACTACGTTTTTGTTTGCATTTTAACCCTTGTCAGTATGTTTTCCAAGCTACATGGCATGTTGCAACGCTCTTCGGAGTCAAACCCTTGGGATGGTCCCTCAAACATGATGGGTCTAGCTATTACAAATTAACCAAGATCAGCAAGACTAAGAAAATACATGTTTGACACTATTTGAGATGGTCCCTCAAACAGCCACGCCGCCACACCTGTCGACCCCTACGCAGCACACCCACCCCTGCGGTTGGCCAGCGTGGCGGTGGCGGCCCGGCTCCAGCGCGTCGGCGGCCGCGGCGGAGGCCCCGGAGGCGGTCGTCGGGGCGGGCGGTGCGAGGTGGGAGCCGATGGGCGCGCGGGAGTACTACGACTACCGGCGGGCCATCTACGGCGACATCACGCACAAGGCCATCCTCGTCGACGCTGCCGGCACCATCCTCGCCCCCACCGAGTCCATGGCCCAGGTCGGCCTACGCCCTTCCCCCATATACCGCAACTCCAATTCATGTTCCTCTGTTTGTTCCACTCAATTCTGCTGGTCGTTCCCATGGTTGACGGAGGCTTGCATGTTTTCTATGCGGTGCACATGCTGAGACAATGCGTGGCATTTGGATCGACCTGATCCGTGCTCCCATAGCCCGTTCCGTTCGTGTATGTTCGTAGATTCGGGTTGTGAGAACCTGGGCAGATTTGTTTCTGCTATTCATTTCTGGGTTGTGTGGATTTGTTTCTTCATGCATAACGAATTACTGATAAAGATCTCCCTTTCCTCTGTTAATTGGGTATGCATATGGTGGTTTGATTAATATGGCTTGTGTTCTAAATGTTAATTCAGGTGTACAGAACAGTAGGCGAAAAGTATGGGGTGAAGTACTCGGAGGACGAGATCTTGATGAGGACCTCGAGGCCTCGGAGAGCCCCTCCGAACAAGACGCGCACGGGAGCTCTGCCTTGATGGGGAAAGCAGCGGAGTTGGTGCAGTGGCGAATGTGGGCGGGGTCGGCCGTGGAGGGAGACTTGCTGGTTGGAGCAGTAGGAGCAAGAAGGTTGAGGCGGTTCAGGTTTGTCTCTATCTTCCTCCCCCCCCCCTCTTTCCCCCCTTGTCTCATGGATGAGGTCGTTGGTGCACGCAAGGAGTGGGTCGAACACGAATCGTAGCAAGAGCAAGGAGCTAGACGTGGTTCATGGTTTACCTTTAGTTCCTCTCTCTCTAGATCTCTTGACATGGGTCTTTTTGTCCATATAATGAGCCATGAAGTTGTAAGTTCATGTTCTTTATATTTGTACATATATTTAACTGCATTAGTGAATGTTCTGGGTCTGATACAGTAGCTAAGCTTAGGTGATTCCTCATGTTCTATGTGGATCGCATAGAAAATAGAAATCCTAATTTCTGAAAATAGACTGAATCATGTATATATTTGCAGGGCAAGACAAGAACATTTAGTTGGATCCAGAGTATTGAGATTGCAGAGGACTCAACAAAGGGTCTGCACTTATTCTATAAATTCAGTATCACGTTAGTGCCTCTGTTTAGTGATTATATAGAACTACCTTTTGAACTTGCAGAAATTGAATGCATATAAGAATCGAGGACCTTTACTGTGGATGCATGATGATGATCATCCACCGAGCAGCACATCATCTTGGAAAAGCATATGCGAATTTCTGCTAGGTTTGCTTCTCCGGTTGTCCCTCCCATCAACTCTCTCAGCTCCCAAACCATTAACCCCGTCCTGGTTGTTCCTATATTTTCTTTTTGTTTTGTTTTTACCAATGCACTTTTCTTGACATGTTTTAATGTGTTCCTTCCTACGGCCAGCTCGACCATTTGCTCCGCAGGGAGTTTTTAGCTCAGAAGGAGCAAATAATTTGAGAATGCATTGGTCTTTTCTGCGATCTATTGTTCCTAAGTCATAACTTGTTCCTTTTCTTTTTCTTAGCTGCATGTTTTCATCCAAGTCAGAATTTTTATGTGCACTTGATAACTAACCATGCTTGTACAGAGACATATAATACAGCACATTCGTTCCATAGGTAGGTGTAGGGTTAACCAATAATAATTGCCTCCATTTTATTTTCTAAAACTTACATTCAAAATATGTCCCTTTAGGGGATCCCCTAGAGTGTACAACATACCAGTATGCAAGGACTAATCAGTAGTCTTGTATGCTTTTTTTTGTGCTTACATGTCTAAAATTTGTTAAGATGGATGTCAAGCATGCTTTAGTTGTAGATTCCCTAAGTTCATTGTGTCACACCCTAGTTTAGTTCAAGCATTAGAGTGTGCATCATGTTTAATTTTCTCCAAAATTTGAAATGGGGAAGACAGAACCCCCAACACCCCCCTCCCCGAAACAACTAGGGTTTACTAAAATTATTTTCAATGAACCTGAAATGCCCTTCTAAAAAGTTCACTCCCTTTGCCTTGGGTTAGAACCTCTGGCAAAATTGGTGCACAATTTTCTAGGTCAACAGAAGGTCATTGAATTAAATCATAAGTATTTAAGTTTGGGCATTAAATGCTATAGAATAATTTAAATGCTCAAATAATTCTGGAAATAAATGTTTGCTGTTCAAAATTTTCTAAACAGAGCCCACAATTATTTTCAGGATTTTTAGAAACATTTTAGTATTTTTAATAAAGCCCAACAGTTGCAGTTAAATAAAAAAAGAAAAAGAAATCAAAAAAAGAGAGAGAGGGAAACTACCTGGGCCTTACCTGTGTTGCCTTACCTGTGTTGGCCCAGCCCACCTGGCTCGGCCCAGCCGACTGGCCAGCGCCAGTCACCCCCTACCTCGCACCAGAAGGCAAGGGCGCGTGCTCGCCGCGCGCCGGCCACGCGCCGGCCACCTCCTGCTTCTGCCGACGCCCTGGAGACGTCCAGGGATGCCACGCCAACCCCCACGTCCCCCTCTCATCCTCCCTCACTTTCCCCCTCGTCTCCCTCACCCTCTCCCGCGATGGCCGAGCGCGTTCCTCGCCGCCGTTCGCCGTAGACGTCACCAGAGCCACCCCCTCGCCCCTCCGACATGCCCAATAGCTCCGCCTCGTCGCCCTGGACCTCTCCGCTGACCCACGCGACTCCAAACACCGCCGAACGCCGTCTCCGCCCTCGTCTTCAACCTCGGGCACCCGAGCCGTCTCCGGTCGATTCGCCGCCGCCAGGACCTCCCCGAGCTCGCTGACCCCCTCTCCGACCCCGCTGTGAGCTCCTCTTCCTCTCCCCCTAGCTCCCGTGCTCGTTTGGCCTCTGTAGTCGCCACTTCCACCGCACCCGAACGCTCCCCGCCGCCGGCCATGGCGCCGTCATGGCCAGAGCCACAGTGACTCAAAGCCAAGCTCACCGTTGTGCTCAGCGCAGCACCAGGAGCCCGTAGCCACCACCAGCTCTTTCTCCCGTGCACCGTAGCGTCGAAACCAACCCCGTCCGAACTCTGGCCGCCGCTGTCGAGCTCGCCGGCGTCGTTTCCGGCGTCCCCGTGTCCAACCACTTGCACCACTGGATGCGGCAGCTCCCCAGCTACGCGTAGCACGTCTCCACCGACGATTTGGTCACCGGAGGACCAAATCTGAAGCTCTCTGCCGTCTCGGCCTCGCCTGCGACTCAACGCCGGCGGGATTAGCCCCGCTGACCAGGGGTTTGACCCCAGGTTGACTTCCCTGAGTCAATGACAAGTGGGCCCCCTGCTAACTAAATCAAATTAGTTTAACTAAAAATAATTAATTTAATTAACTACTGACATGCGGGACCCACTGGTCAGGTTGACCTGGATGTCCCCATTGACCACTGACGTCACCCTGACGTAATGCTGACGCAGTAATTAAATTACTGGAATTATTCTTATACAGGAAATTCCAGAAAATAGTTCAAACTTCAAAAATTCATAGAAAATCAACCATAGCTCCAAATGCGAAGATTTATATATGAAAAATGATCAGAAAAATTCAATCTATCCATCTTTAATGGTTTCATGCATGACAAAACAAGTTTACCTTGCTGTTTAAGCAGAATAAGGTAATGCACTAATAAGGCCATGTTTAATGAGCTAATATTTGAATCTTTGATTCAAATGAGTTCATCCCCTTCTGTTTTATCTTGCATTAGGCCAAGACACATTCATATTGCCATGTCATAGCATGCATCATATTGTTGCATATCGTCATGTGTTGATTGTGTTCCGATGTGTTCTTCGTGGTAGGTTCTGTCTCCAAGGATATTCACGAGTATCCAACTGAAGGGGCAGTATCCCACTACCACTCCATCAGGCAAGCAACCCATTGATCATTCCGATACAAACACATGTTCTCGCTTCTGCTCTTGTTTACTGCATTAAGACAACGCGTTTCAAACTGCTGTGTGCTACGGTAGTTGAACCCTTATCCTCTGCATGACCTGTCATTGCCACAGTAACTAGATGAAACCCACTAGCATGTGTAGGAGTTGATTGAGCCATGTATGTGATTCCTACCTTGCTATGCCTGCTATGCTTAGAGTTGTGTCAGGTCTGGTGCATCTGGGTGATGGGCTAGAGTGAAATGCTTATGTCGGTAACGTGAGGGATGTGTTGAACATGTTTTGGTAAAGGTATCGATGAGAGGCCATGTAGGAGTACATGGTGGGTTGTTTCATTGGGACCGTCCATAAGAACTGAGATCTGTATGTGTGATTTAAGATGCAGTTACTACCGTACATTGGGCCCGAAACCAATGGACCCTCTCGGCTTCTTAATCACCCTAGTACTCTGTCTAGGAGTTGCAAATAGTTTCTGGTGTTTGTAGGTTATGTGTTGGCGGTCGTGCGTAGCGCTGACCCTAGGGGTGGGCTATGTTGCGGTAGATACACCGTGGCACGGTGTACCGAGTCACCCGTTTGGTGTCTCGGGAACCCTGTTCACATCGTTCGGGGCCGTATGTGGAAACCTCGGTCGGACTCCCTGCGGATGGAACCTGGATAGGCGATAAACCTGGACTAGAGACTTAAGTGTTTAGATAGGCCGTGGCCGACACCCTCGCTGGGCTTCCGCTTGAAGGTTGCCGAGTACATGTCGTGTAAACGGCGGTAAGTCGTGAAAGCGTGTATGAAGAAGTACACCCCTGCAGGGTATAAAACTATTCGAATAGCCACGTCCGCAGTAAAGGACTACTTGGTTTCCTATACAGTTCATAGACAAGTTAATGGATACTACTAAAAGACTCAAGATAAGTGTGAGTACCGAGGATGGCCCTCTCGTAGGATGACGAGGGAGGATCCATGGTGGAGTATTGTGTTGGTGAGTAGTGGACTCATGTGCGAAAACTATTTTACTAGTGAAGTTCCGTAGGATAGCTTAGCCAAGAGTCAAAGCTGGCTTGCTGCAATAACCCCACCACCCTCTTGAGAATGAGCATGTATATTAGGTTCTGATGTAAGACTTGCTGAGTACCTTTGTACTCATGATTGCTTAATTACTGTTTTCAGACGACAACACTGCCCCCTCCGATTGGTTCTACGTAGACCTTGACGTCGACGAGTGACTAGCCACCCAGGTGGTGATCCTGGCCATGGAGGGCCCTATGTAGATAGACAGGCTTCGAGAAGCCTTCTTTCTTTCTAGCGTCTGTACTCAGACTAGTTGCTTCCGCATGTGCTTGTATGATTGTATGACTTGAGTGTCGGGTCATGTGACCCCTATCTGTATGAACATGTTATGTATGGCTCTCTGGAGCCTTTAGATAAAGTACTTGAGTTGTAGAGTTTTGCTGTGATGCCATGTTGTATGTACTCATATCGGGCATATTGTGTGTATGATTGAAATGCTTGGTATGAGTGGGATCCGACAATCTAGTTGTTTATCTTTGGCAGCCTTTCTTATGGGGGAAATGTAGTCTAGTGCTCCTCGAGCCATAGTAGTCCGCTACAGCCCGGTTCACTGGAGTCCTGCTAGCCCAGCACTACTGTTCAGGACACTTGACTGGCCGGCATGTGTTTCACTTCGTTCCTATGTCTGTCCCTTCGGGGAAATGTCACGCGGTGACTTCCGGAGTCCTGCCTAGCCTGCTACAGCCCGGTTTCCCCGGAGTCCTGTTAGCCCAGTGCTACAGCCCGGAATCACTCGCTGATGACCGACATGCTCGATGTGATTCATGTATGCTTGTCTCCATAGGTCTGTGCCGCTTTGGTTTCATGACTAGCCATGTCGGCCCGGGTTCTCTGTCATATGGATGCTAGCGACACTATCATATACATGAGCCAAAAGGCGCAAACGGTCCCGGGCCATGGTAAGGCGACACCCGTGGGATACCATGCGTGAGGCCGCAAAGTGATATGAGGTGTTACCGCCTAGATCGATGTGGCTTGGAATCGGGGCCTGACAGCGTTGGTATCAGAGCCGGACTGCCTGTAGGTTCGTTGAGCCAAACTGGTCGATGTCGAGTCTACAAATGCTTTAGTTAAATGTAGGGAAATTGATTGTGGGAGGGAACGTAAGGCTCTTTTACTCCTTTACCTTATGCCCTCTGATCTGAGTCATTCTCTTCTCATTCAACGTGGGTTAAGGACTAGGCTCTCTTCTTCTATCAGGTTCACGTGTTACTAATCCGTAGTAGCTTATAGGATTGTTGTTACAAGTCCCAGTTTAGTTTCTACTATTTTTTTAGTATGTTGCTAATTGGATCAGAACCTTGATATGATGTTGTTGAGTGGTATTGCAGACTATTGTGGATGTCTCAAATCTTTTTCTGAGCATTTACAGCTGCTTTGCTGTCCAATTTTCCCTAGAAATTCTAATGTCTTTGCTTTGTGGTTGTGCTTTCAGATGGCCAACCATGTTCAAAACCAAGTGGTTTGCCTGACCCGGTGCCTCGACGTGCCCGGTCATACTGCTATGTTAGTCCGGGTAATGATCGAGACGGGTTACCGCTGGTATCCCGAATATACTGTCGAAGAGCAGTTCGCGACTTTAATCAAAGCCAATATTTCTGCACCGTCAGGATATTTCCCTCTTATCCTGGATCTACCGAGCCCCTTCACTGTTCCTATGGACTCGGGGTTACTGTTGAGATGGCTGTGCAGGATGCTGCCTATTCCATGATGACCATCATGCGAGTCCCGACTGGTCTGCTTCGGAACACCGACTTCCGTTACATGCCAGCTTCACTTCCGGGAGCGCAAGGGTATCTTCAGGCTATCTATGCTGACTCCACTCAGGAGGACTCATTAACTCGTACCACTGCTGAGATGCTCGAAGATAAGGACCGAGAGAATCGGGCCTTGAGGCTGGAGCTTTTCAATACCCGTGCTGATCATTGGGCCACATTGACTCGGTTTGCACCTGCGGTGCAAGCTGGATGTATGGATACAAGGGATCTGTATCCTGTGAGATCTGCTCTTCCAGACATGGTGGATTAGCGTGATGTGGGAGGCATCACCCCACCCCGTGGTCCCCGCAGGCCACCGTTTGTTGGTCCAAGACCTCATCCTAGTCCCTATGGTCCACAGGCTCCTCAGGACCGTCTGTTCTCGGATGATCACGTTGAACTTCCAGACTATGGAGGTGACTTCTATGAGGACTACTACGGAGCTGTCTGAGTTAGTAGTAGTATCACTAGTATTGTAGTAGTTGTATCTCCACTGTCCTGCGTGACTTGTGAAATATGACTTTGTGTGTAATCAATTCCGGAGGTGTAGACAAATAATGTATAGGAGCTTGGAATGCCTCCGATGAGATGTAACGTCTTTCATCATAGTTGTACTGTAGCCTGGGCTTGTACTAAACTATGTATGATGTGTATGACCGTTGGTATATATATGACAATTTTATATTACCATGACATACGGATGAACATCTCTGCATTCCGTGTTATCCATTACATTCTGCACTTTCTTGCTAAGTTTGAGCCATCATTGTCTAAACCGTTGTCTTGTTTTCTCCTAGGATGGTCAACACCCGCAGCAACCCTGCTGCCCCGGAGCAGGGGGAAGCCAGTGCAGCTAGGGGTGAAAATCTGCCTCACCCGCCTTCTCTGGCCGAAGTGATGCTGGAGGCGGAAAGAAACAAGCGTGAGACTAACCGCCTGCTAGAGCGGATTGAGTAGAACACTACACGCCATCAGCTAAATGACTTGGTGTCAATCAATGACTTTATCAAGTTGTACCCACCAAAGTTTAACCATTCCGTCGAGCCCCTCGATGCGGATGACTGGCTTCACAGCATCACCCACAAGCTACGTTCTGCCAACGTAGCCGAAGCCGACAAGGTTACTTATGCTGCCTATCACCTCGAAGGCCCTGCTATCCTTTGGTGGGAAAACTTCGAAGCTATGCGCCCGATCGGCCAAATCACTACTTGGGCTGAATTCAGTGAGGCTTTCCGTGAGCATCACATTCCGGAAGGTCTCATGGATCGCAAGAGGGAGGAGTTCTGCAACTTCACCCAAAGAAGACTGACTGTGGATGCTTATAGTCGTGAATTTAGGAATCTGGCACGTTATGCCCCTGAAGAGGTGTCTACTGACGCTAAGAAGCAGGCAAGGTTCCGCAAGGGACTTAGCCCTGAGCTTAGCCGCGATCTTCGTCTGCACGAGTGCACCTCCTTTTAGAAGTTGGTCAATAAAGCCATCAGTGCTGAGATAGGCCAGACTGATTATGACGCTTCACGCAAGCACTCCCGTGATTTTGGCTCTTCATCCGGCTCTGGAGCTCAGAAGCGCCGGGTGTGGATCCCAAGCACGGCACTGCCACCCAGGTGCATCCCGAGGCCATCCTTTGAGGCGCCTCGTCCCAACCAGCAATTTGCACCGCCCAAACCCTATGGTGGCCCCACTGCTAATGCTGCTCCATGCCCCAATGTGGTGACATGCTTTAAGTGTGGAGAGCCGGGTCACTATAGTCGAGAGTGTCCCCAGAACAACCCCAATCAGACTGGAAAGTCCGTTGGCCGTGGTAAGCCCGCGGGAAAGACATTCTACGCCAAGCCGTCCACCATTGCCCGTGGCCATGTCAACTATGTTTCAGCCAAGGAGGCTCATGAGGATTCTAACGTCGTCCTTGGTACGCTCCTTGTTAACTGCCATCCGGCATATGTTCTTTTCGATACTGGAGCATCTCATTCATTCATATCCGAGAACTATGCTCGATTGCATAACACGACATTCTGTGACATGCCCACTTCCATGGTAATTCAAACTCCAGGTTCCAAATGGCAAACTTCTAGAGTAAGCCATGGGAACGAAATTCTTGTCGATAGACTTGTCTTTCTTGCATCCTTAATAGCTCTCAAGTCCTCGGACATAAACATCATCTTGGGTATGGACTGGATGTCAGCTCATTATGCTAAGATTGATTGTGCCACTAGAACCTTTCAACTTACTCACCCATCGGGCAAGACAGTCAATGTCTTAACTCGAGTGGCCAAGTGCCAGCTTTACTCCCTAAATGCCAACCCCCTTCTAGACCTTGAGGATGTTCCGGTAGTCCGAGACTTTCCGGATGTCTTTCCAGAAGAACTGCCAGGTGTACCACCTGACAGGGATGTCGAGTTTGTGATAGACCTTGTTCCAGGAACCGTTTCAATTTCTAGAAGACCCTACAAGATGGCACCCTTAAAATTAGCCGAGCTTAAGAACCAACTCGATGAGTCCTTGAAAAAGGGTTTCATCCGTCCTAGTTCCTCTCCTTGGGCTTGCCCCATCCTCTTCGTCAAGAAGAAGGATGGAACGGATCGAATGGTTGTGGATTACCGACCTGTCAATTTGGTCACCATCAAGAACAAATACCCACTTCCCAGGATCAACGATCTTTATGATCAGCTCGCTGGATCCTCAGTCTTTTCCAAGATGGATTTGAGGTTGGGCTACCATCAAATCAAAATCAGAAACGGGGACATTCCCAAAACGGCCTTTGTTACTCGTTATGGCCAATACGAGTACACCGTTATGTCCTTCGGTTTAACCAATGCCCCAGCTACCTTCTCTCGGTTAATGAACTCGGTCTTCATGGAGTACTTGGATAAATTCGTCGTAGTATACCTCGATGACATACTCATCTACTCCAAGAATGAAAAGGAACATGCCGAACATTTAAGGCTGGTATTGATGAAACTTCGAGAGCATCGCCTTTACGCCAAATTCTCCAAGTGTGAATTTTGGTTGCCAGAAGTGGCCTATCTAGGCCATGTAATCTCTGGCAAGGGTATTGCTGTCAATCCCGAGCGAGTTCAAGCCGTCCTTGATTGGACTCCACCTGAGACGGTCAAGCAAGTTCGGAGCTTCCTTGGCTTAGCGAGCTATTGCCGCCGCTTCGTCGAGAATTTCTCCAAGGTTGCTAAACCTCTAACTGAACTCCTCAAGAAAGATAAAAAGTTCCAGTGGACTCCACAGTGCGAGTTCAGCTTTCAGGAACTGAGAAGACGCCTGACATCTGCTCCCGTACTGGTACCGCCAAATTTATCCAAGGACTTTATTATCTATTACGACGCCTCGCGACAAGGACTAGGTTGCATACTCATGCAGGATCGTCAGGTAATTGCCTATGCTTCACGGCAATTACACCCACATGAGGAAAATTATCCCACACATGATCTAGAGCTTGCAGCTGTAGTCCATGCACTTAAAACCTGGCGACATTACCTTCTCGGTAATCGTTGCGAGATCTTCACCGATCACCAAAGTTTGAAATATATCTTCACCCAACCAGATTTGAATCTCAGGCAAAGACGTTGGGTCGAGTTGATTTCGGATTACGACTTAGGAATAACTTACACCCCGGGCAAAGCCAATGTCATGGCTGATACGCTAAGCCGTAAGTCCTATTATAACAACCTGATATTATAACAAAGTCAACCACTTCTCCATGAGGAATTTCGTAAGCTTAATCTTCACATTGTTCCTTGAGGATTCCTATCCACCCTGGTGGCGAAACCTACCCTTACAGATCAGATCATCAAGACACAGAAGGTAGATCCGGGAATCTCCCGTATTACAAGAAACATTAAGAAAGGAGTCGCGAATTGTTTCTCCATTGATGATCAAGGTATCGTATACTTTGGAAATCTTCTAGTGGTTCCAAAGGCATGAAACCTGAGGCGGCTGATCCTTAAGGAAGCTCATGAATCCCCTCTCACCATTCATCCCGGTAGTACCAAAATGTATCAAGACCTACGCCAGAGGTTTTGGTGGACTAGGATGAAGAGAGAAATCGCTCAATACATTGCTAATTGCGACGTTTGCCGTCATGTTAAAGCAGAGCATCAACGGCCTGCTGGCACCCTTCAACCTTTGGCTATTCCTGAATGGAAATGGGATAAAATCAGTATGGATTTCATCACTGGGTTTCCCAGGACCAAGAGAGGGAATAATGCCATCTTCGTCGTGATCGACCGACTTTCCAAAGTAGCCCACTTTCTACCTGTTTGTGAGAGTATCACCGCTAGCCAGCTAGCCGATTTATACATCTCCCGAATAGTGTCTCTTCATGGTGTTCTATTGGAAATTAACTCAGACCGTGGGAGTCTCTTCACCTCTCGATTTTGGGAAAGTTTCCAAAATGCTATGGGAACTCGTCTCTCTTTTAGTACCGCCTTCCATCCTCAATCAAGTGGTCAAGTAGAGCGAGTCAATCAAATTCTGGAAGATATGCTCCGAGCTTCTGTCATCTCGTTCGGAATGAGTTGGGAGAATTGCCTTCCATTCGCGGAGTTTGCTTATAACAATAGTTATCAAGCCAGCTTGGGCAAGGCTCCTTTCGAAGTTCTCTATGGACGAAAATGTCGAACGCCTCTTAACTGGTCAGAAACCGGAGAAAGACAACTCTTTGGCCCGGATATGATTCAAGAAGCAGAAGAGAAGGTTCGCATTATTCGTGAAAAATTGAAAACAGCCCAATCTCGTCAAAAGAGTCAATATGATCGTAAACATAAGCCTATGACTTATAAAGTCGACGAGAAGGCTTACCTTCGGGTTACTCCGTTAAAGGGAACCCATTGTTTCGGTATCAAAGGCAAATTGGCTCCTCGTTATATTGGACCCTTTCGCATTCTTGCCAAACGAGAAGTTGCCTACCAATTGAAACTACTTCCGCATCTTTCCAGAGTTCACGATGTCTTCCACGTTTCACAACTCAGGCGTTGCTTCGCGGATCCTATCCGTGGAGTGGACCACGAAACGCTTGATCTACAAGATAACCTCTCCTATCGGGAATATCCCGTTCGTATCCTTGATCAAGCCGAGCGTACCACTCGACGTCGTAATATCAAGTTTCTCAAGGTTCAATGGTCACACCATTCCGAGAAAGAAACCACTTGAGAAAGGGAGGATCGTCTTCGACTCGAGTACCCCACCTTCTTCCCGGAGGATCCTAAATCTCAGGACGAGATTCTTTTGAGTGGGGGTGAGTTGTCACACCCTAGTTTAGTTCAAGCATTAGAGTGTGCATCATGTTTAATTTCCTCCTAAATTTAAAATGGGGAAGACAGAACCCCCAACACCCCCCTGGAAACAACTAGGGTTTACTAAAATTATTTTCAATGAACCTGAAATGCCCTTCTAAAAAGTTCACTCCCTTTGTCTTAGATTAGAACCTCTGGCAAAATTGGTGCACAATTTTCTAGGTCAACAGAAGGTCATTGAATTAAATCATAAGTATTTGAGTTTGGGCATTTAAATGCTATAAAATAATTTAAATACTCAAATAATTCTGGAAATAAATGTTTGCGGTTGAAAATTTTCTAAACAAAGCCCACAATTATTTTCAGGATTTTTGGAAACATTTTAGTATTTTTAATAAAGCCCAACAGTTGCAGTTAAATAGAAAAAAATAAAAAAGAGAAAGAGGGAAACCACCTGGGCCTTACCTGTGCTGGCCCAGCCGACCTGGCTCGGCCCAGCCGACTGGCCAGCGCCAGTCACCCCCTACCTCGCGCCAGAAGGCAGGGGCGCGTGCTCGCCGCGCACCGGCCACACGCCGGCCACCTCCTGCTTCTGCCGACGCCCTGGAGACGTCCAGGGATGCCACGCCGACCCCCACGCCCCCCTCTCATCCTCCCTCACTCTCCCCCTCGTCTCCCTCACCCTCTCCCGCGATGGTCGAGCGCGTTCCTCGTCGCCGTTCGCCGTAGACGTCACCAGAGCCACCCCCTCGCCCCTCCGACATGCCCAATAGCTCCGCCTCGTCACCCTGGACCTCTCCGCTAACCCACGCGACTCCAAACGCCGCTGAACGTCGTCTTCGCCCTCGTCTTCAACCTCGGGCACCCGAGTCGTCTCCGGTCGATTCGCCGCCGCCAGGACCTCCCCGAGCTCGCTGACCCCCTCTCCGACCCCGCTGTGAGCTCCTCTTCCTCTCCCCTAGCTCCCGTGCTCGTTTGGCCTCTGTAGTCGCCACTTCCACCGCACCCGAACGCTCCCCGCCGCCGGCCATGGCGCCGTCGTGGCCAGAGCCACAGTGGCTCAAAGCCAAGCTCATCGTTGTGCTCAGCGCAGCACCAGGAGCCCGTAGCCACCACCAGCTCTTTCTCCCGTGCACCGTAGCGTCGAAACCAACCCCGTCCGAACTCCGGCTGCCGCTGTCGAGCTCGCCGGCGTCCCCGTGTCCAACCACTTGCACCACTGGATGCGGCAGCTCCCTAGCTACGCGTAGCACGTCTCCACCGGCGATTTGGTCACCGGAGGACCAAATCCGAAGCTCTCCGCCGTCTCGGCCTCGCCGGCGGCTTAACGCCGGCGGGATTAGCCCCGCTGACCAGGGGTTTGACCCCAGGTTGACTTCCCTGAGTCAATGACAAGTGGGCCCCCCTGCTAACTAAATCAAATTAGTTTAACTAAAAATAATTAGTTTAATTAACTACTGACACGCGGGACCCACTGGTCAGGTTGACCTGGACGTCCCCGTTGACCACTGACGTCACCCTGACGTAATGCTGACGCAGTAATTAAATTACTGGAATTATTTTTATACAGGAAATTTCAGAAAATAGTTCAAACTTCAAAAATTCATAGAAAATCAACCATAGCTCCAAATGCAAAGATTTATATATGAAAAATGATCAGAAAAATTCAATCTATCCATCTGTAATGGTTTCATGCATGACAAAACAAGTTTACCTTGTTGTTTAAGCAGAATAAGGTAATGCATTAATAAGGCCATGTTTAATGAGCTAATATTTGAATCTTTGATTCAAATGAGTTCATCCCCTTCTGTTTTATCTTGCATTAGGCCAAGACACATTCATATTGCCATGTCATAGCATGCATCATATTGTTGCATATCGTCATGTGTTGATTGTGTTCCGATGTGTTCTTCGTGGTAGGTTCTGTCTCCAAGGATATTCACGAGTATCCAATTGAAGGGCAGTATCCCACTACCACTCCATCAGGCAAGCAACCCATTGATCATTCCGATACAAACCCATGTTCTCGCTTCTGCTCTTGTTTACTGCATTAAGACAACGCGTTTCAAACTGCTGTGTGCTACGGTAGTTGAACCCTTATCCTCTGCATGACCTGTCACTGCCACAGTAACTAGATGAAACCCACTAGCATGTGTAGGAGTTGATTAAGCCATGTATGTGATTCCTACCTTGCTATGCCTGCTATGCTTAGAGTTGTGTCAGGTCTGGTTCATCTGGGTGATGGGCTAGAGTGAAATGCTTATGTCGGTAACGTGAGGGATGTGTTAAACATGTTTTGATAAAGGTATCGATGAGAGGCCATGTAGGAGTACATGGTGGGTTGTTTCATTGAGACCGTCCATAAAAACTGAGATCTGTATGTGTGATTTAAGATGCAGTTACTACCATACATTGGGCCCGAAACCAATGGACCCTCTCGGCTTCTTAATCACCCTAGTACTCTGTCCAGGAGTTGCAAATAGTTTCTGGTGTTTGTAGGTTATGTGTTGGCGGCCGTGCGTAGCGCTGACCCTAGGGGTGGGCTATGTTGCGGTAGATACACCGTGGCACGGTGTACCGAGTCACCCGTTTGGTGTCTCGGAAACCCTGTTCACATCGTTCGGGGCCGTATGTGGAAACCTCGGCCGGACTCCCTGCGGATGGAACCTGGATAGGCGATAAACCTGGACTAGAGACTTAAGTGTTTAGGTAGGCCGTGGCCGACACCCTCGCTGGGCTTCCGCTTGAAGGTTGCCGAGTACATGTCGTGTAAACGGCGGTAAGTGGTGAAAGCGTGTATGAAGAAGTACACCCCTGTAGGGTATAAAACTATTCGAATAGCCGCGTCCACGGTAAAGGACTACTTGGTTTCCTATACAGTTCATAAACAAGTTAATGGATACTACTAAAAGACTCGAGATAAGTGTGAGTACCGAGGATGGCCCTCTCGTAGGATGACGAGGGAGGATCCACGGTGGAGTATTGTGTTGGTGAGTAGTGGACTCGTGTGCGAAAAACTATTTTACTAGTGAAGTTCCGTAGGATAGCTTAGCCAAGAGTCAAAGCTGGCTTGCTGCAATAACCCCACCACCCTCTTGAGAATGAGCATGTATATTAGGTTCTGATGTAAGACTTGCTGAGTACCTTTGTACTCGTGATTGCTTAATTACTGTTTTCAGACGACAACACCGCCCCCTCCGATGGGTTCTACGTAGACCTTGACGTCGACGAGTGACTAGCCACCCAGGTGGTGATCCTGGCCATGGAGGGCCCTATATAGATAGACAGGCTTTGAGAAGCCTTCTTTCTTTCTAGTGTCTATACTCAGACTAGTTGCTTCCGCATGTGCTTGTATGATTGTATGACTTGAGTGTCGGGTCATGTGACCCCTATCTGTATGAACATGTTATGTATGGCTCTCTGGAGCCTTTAGATAAAGTACTTGAGTTGTAGAGTTTTGTTGTGATGCCATGTTGTATGTACTCATATCGGGCATATTGTGTGTATGATTGAAATGCTTGGTATGAGTGGGATCCGACAATCTAGTTTTTTATCCTTGGCATCCTTTCTTATGGGGAAATGTAGTCTAGTGTTCCTCGAGCCATAGTAGTCCGCTACAGCCCGGTTCACCGGAGCCCCGCTAGCCCAGCACTACTGTTCAGGACACTTGACTGGCCGGCATGTGTTTCACTTCGTTCCTATGTCTGTCCCTTCGGGGAAATGTCACGCGGTGACTTCCAGAGTCCTGCCTAGCCTACTACAGCCCGGTTTCCCCGGAGTCCTGTTAGCCCAGTGCTACAGCCCGGAATCACTCGCTGATGACCGACATGCTCGATGTAATTCATGTATGCCTGTCTCCATAGGTCTGTGCCGCTTTGGGTTCACGACTAGCCATGTCGGATCGGGTTCTCTGTCATATGGATGCTAGCGACACTATCATATACATGAGCCAAAAGGCGCAAACGGTCCCGGGCCATGGTAAGGCGACACCTGTGGGATACCGTGCGTGAGGCCGCAAAGTGATATGAGGTGTTACCGGCTAGATCGATGTGGCTTGGAATCGGGGTCCTGACACATTGTTTGATTGTCGTAAAGCGTCCACGTATAATAACTTTTGTGTGGTATAACCCTTCAGCTTATTAGTTGACCGTTTACATGTTCGAATAACCTTACCTCATGCTAAAGCCGAAAAGGTGGTCAGGTAGAGAGTCTCAACTCACCATTGGATCAAAACTATTTAGTAAGCTATTGTTCTCTATTTTCTCAGCGAATGAGCACAAATTCAGAAGGGTACACAAAAGAACCCATGTACAAAGTCTCTACTCTTTTACCAGGCTATCCACCGTCTACACACCAGGATTCACAAAGGATGCTAGCAAAGTGATAAAATTTGGATGTTTTTGGAACTATAGCATCACAAGCCCAATAAGAGAAAAAGCAAACATCATGAAGAATGCATTAGGATAATGATTTTACCTTGGGGTTATACTCTACATTGCGTGCCTGGAGAGCTATTGCTTCTAGTTCCAATTTACAGACCAGGTTGACCGTTGACACAATATTCTTATCATCAGATCAGACACCCGAAAGCAGAGTATACCCAGGAGAAATCAGACCAGTAAATAGCTCTGGCTCATACTGTCAAGCAACCATATAAAATATCAGTTCCAAAACAAGGAAAGAGACAATTTCTTGGAAAGAAAGAAAAAATATCATACATGATAAAATAGTGCTGACAGAACAGATTTCAACTTAGTAACTTACAGAGTTACACTTCAGAAAGCGTCGTGAGAATATATGAGGCCCTGAAGCCTGATAGCCAGTTTCAAATAACGTAAGATCTCAGTGCTCCAGTTTTAATGTGAAAAGGGTACTGATATGCTTTTATATACTAGAAAAGCTAGGTATGAGATGCCTCTGGTATCTACGTACCACTGTGTAACTCTGGAGTGAGGCAATTGTAATCATATAGTAGATCACTACATTTTAGGCTTAGGGTGTGTTTCAGAGAGCTCCACCCCACCCTCGACTTCAGTTAACTTCCAAACTCCACTCTACTTCTAAAGTTCTAAACTCTCAAGCTATGTAAGCTCCAGATTCACATTACATGGAACGTTTTTGTTTTAGTACCAATTACCCTTCTTTTTAATTTTTGTTTACAGGTGGTTGCTCTAGGGCCTTCACTACTGCTATTTTCTGTTCTCTAAGAGACAAATTACGAAGCAAATCAAACAGTACAAATATATTAGAGGTTGTATTCATTAGTTCATGTATATCCAAAAATTAATAATTATTACCCTAAGAGAAATTAGTAGTTATAGCTATCAGCAAGAATTCATGAAACCAACAGAAATCAAATATCATGTAGGAGTATATTGTTTTCAGTTTTCTTGTCGAACAACATTTATTAATAGTTCACTATGTATCACTCAGTTGATTTGGTACTACACACTGGACCGCTTGAACGTCTGAACAAGCACGAGGATAGCTTTTGAGTGTGGACCAATTGTCTGAATCAATTACTAAGTAACTGATGTTGCCTGAACTCTGAATAAAAATGCATAGACACTCATGTAGCCTGAATTTTCATCAGGTAATTCCCCCATTCATTCATTCAGATCCATTCAACATCAACCGAATTTAAGAACACAGATTATATACAACCTGAACGAACACCACAAAAAACGAAGAAATAGACAACCAAACAGTAATCAGGAATCCACCATGTCAGAATATGGAAACTCACCAGTTGTAGACTGCTCTGTAGCCTCACTGGAACAACTCGAGCGGCATGAGGAAGGAGGCAGAGCTGTGGCTGGATGCAAATGAGAAGGGCGACCGGGGAGATGAGACCACCACGCGACGAGCAGGAGAGTCAGCAGCGCCACAGCGGAGCGCGGCGGCCGGGGAGTGGGGCATGCGGCCGGCGGGAGCAGCTAACCTGCGGCGGCGGCAGGCCGCAAGATGCGTGACAGCTTCTCCCACGACCAGCTCTAAGGGAGGTAGTGCCACCTAGATCCAGACAGCGAGCTCTTCCGTCCATCCAAGTCGAATCTGACTGCCGAGGATCGCGGATCTGCGAGCGCGTGGGCTCGGCGCCTAGCAGTGGCGCGAGAGGTCGTACGGCGGCGGAGGGATCGAACCGCCGGGTGACGGCGCCGAGAGAGCGTTCGGCGAGATGAGAGAGGAAGAGAGTGAGGCAGTGACAGGAGTCTGCGTGAGTTTGCCTTTTCTTTTTCTAGAAACTTTTTTAACATACTGTGCAGCAGCGCCGTATCCGAACCATCTGGTGCATTGCACGCAAACACACAAGCCGTCGTCAAACAAAGAAAAAAAATCTCTTCCGCATGCTGTGCATTCTGATGTTCATTTTGCACCCCTCGCTGCAGTCTACTACGACTATGCTTTGCTAGATTGTTGTGAGGCTTGCCTCTCTTTGCTCTCCTATGTACAGTACGTGACTGCCAATTAGCATCATCATGTTATCGGTAGTAGGCCATCAATTTGCTTATTTATGCCAGTCAGTCCTATAAGCATCCATCACCACATAAATAACTTTTTAGGGCATGTACGTATTATCATATCATCAGTTCGAGCTCTGAAGGATGGCCTGATTTTGGCGGGTATCGTTGGCTGCCATAAAGTAATTCTTGAAGCTGATTGTATGGAGTTGATTGACGTAATGGTCAATGAGGGTAATTTGCTAGGACCAGCAGCGGCCATCTATGAAGAATGTTCCTTCCTTAGTTGAAAATTTTCTTCTATTACTTTTAATCATTGTCATAGAGAGGCCAAAACGGTGGCGGACGTTTTAGCTAGCAAGGCGGGGTGCGATCGATCCATTGTTTGGCAATCGGAGCCTCCGGATTTCTTGTTGATGTTTTGGAAAACGATGCATCCATATTTGAGCCTGAAATATAAAACACCATGTTGGTGTATTGCCCTAAAAAATATCATCAGTTTACTTGTGTTGTTTATATAATGATCAAATGTTAGGAGAACTTACCCAATTGTTTGAAACAATCGCCACTTTTTCCTACATAGCTAATGTACTACTTTGAAGAGTATCTTTCTTTTAGAAAGAAAAGGGCACCATATTGTTTAGGATAACTGCAATTTTTTCATTGTATATCAAATTATTTCGAGAAAACGTTATCGCCTTTTTAAGAAACAATTGCCACATTTTGTTTACACAGCCACCGCACACAAAGATGGTGGTGTGCACATCTTCCTATGAGAACTTCCGAATATTTTTTTAGAATATTTTTTATATAACAGATTTCTTTGAACTGTTTTATATAACAGATTGGGGAGCCTGTGTATGTTTGCTATATTCCAGTTTCCTGCTGAAGCCCAAACTAAAGCATTGTAATATTTTTTTAAAGGTCATCCCACGAGGTACTTAATTTCACTGTGGTTATGATCATTTCATTTTTATTGGTTGTAACTAATTTGACTCACGCGTGATAGATTATGCCTGCGCCCTTGAAGCTACATTTATATGGTCACGTAAATCACTGGTTGGTATTCTAAAGATATTAACTTCGACAGGTAAATCATTGGTTGGTATTTCAACGAGCCAGGACAGTTGAATACTTGAAAATCATTACTTGTATTATTTCTTTGTAATAACATCAAAGATAATGATCAGCGATAGTGTATTCATCTACCTAATTGCTTCATCCATTTTGCACGGTGAGTATTTTATAATGCATATTCTTACATATTGCACATAATAGCCTCATGCTAACGACATATATTGCTCATGTGGGATAGTTACAATCTTTGTACACTTGCTTAAATACCATGTGAATTACGCCAAAGACAACATATCTAAGTTATACATGAATTTCTTAAGCGTGTCAAAGTAGATATGTTACATTACTTAGCTGAATCATTGTTTTCTATACTTCATACAAGTACGGCCTGTTATAACATTTTGGCCATCGCGGGTGGCCCAAATTTTGGGGAGCCTGAGCTGGTTGCATGGTTAGATTTTACGGAGTCTATTGGGCGCCGCTTGGATGTATGAGTGACAAACACCGTGGGAATGAAGCTAAAGACAACTTTTCTGATATTGTTAAAAAATTTCTTAAATGCATCATCTAGATATTGATAATTTTGTAATAGATGTTTAGATGAAACATCGCTCAGTTTGTTACGTGGACATGTCGTTAGTCTTTTTTTTGTTATCAATTTTCATTGCAAAATGGACTTCAATTGTTCAGCAATTGTGTTCGTGTTATATTGTTTATGCATGTGAAATTTAACATGTAACTCTTGTAAACTTTGTCAAGAGCCCGTGGCAACGTACGGGCACTCTACTAGTATATAATAATCAATCACCTTAATTTACTTACTTTCTGAATCAATTCCACTTTAATTTACTTACCAAACTTCTAATCACAATATAAGATAATTCGCGATCAAAAATTGATGAATATTTATTTACACAATCGTATTATTATTGAGAGGTAAATCACAATCTAACGTAGTAGAATATTTATATCCCGTTGCAACGCATGGACATTGTTCTAGTTTTTTTTTTGAGGGGGGCGGACATTGTTCTAGTCTACTATCTACTACCACTATAAAAGCACGAGAGGACGGAGAACCAATTCATCCTATCCATTAATGCAGCAGATCATAGGGCTCAAAATCATCCCGTGTTTAACGCTAAACAAACGCCGGTCTCCCCGCTTCCCACCTCCACTCGCCCTTAAAAAAAAGAAAAACAAACCGCTCCTGCCTCCTCTCTCGCACGACCCCCACGCGCCCGCCGCCACCGCCCCTCCCTCGAACGAAACTCACGCGGCAGGCAGCTCTCGCATGCCTCCCCCTCCCCGTGTCTCACCGGCGAAGAGGGATACGTGCCATGCCCGGCCGCCGCCCTGTGCGGTTGATTCCAGCGAGGGTGCTCCCTTAGTCTGGTCGACGCTGCACTCTCACGTCTCCTCCCTGTCCCTTTCTTCCTCTTCCTCGGCGCAGGACGCTGGGTCGCCGTATTGCCGTATTGGGCAACAGTTCGCCGCTACACCGCACGAGGAGGGCGACGCTTGGGCCGCCGCTGAGCCGGACGAGGTCTCCGTCCGGGTCTGCTGCCAAGCTTGTGGCCGGCCACTTGGCTCGCCGCCCGTCTCACCTTACAGCAAGCACCACTAGGAGTCTGGGACTCCCCATCCAGCTCGCTCTTTGCTACATCTTGCCGCTCCCAATCCAGGTCGCCACATGCCTCTGGACCAGGTATTTAATACTACAGGATTAATGTCTTGCAACTGCACATAGAAATTGATATTGCTCGATCTGGTATTTAAGGAACTCTCACTGATGCGTACAAATATTCAATTGGTAGCTACTAGCTACCTGAAATAGAGGTTGAATCTTGTGCACGAGTTTGGCTTATTGGGTTTCATTTTGTTTTGCTTTGTACAATTCTTCCAATGGAAATGCTGAACATTTGTAGATGGATAGATTTTCACCTAATGTTTTGTTGTAGCATACACATTGAGGCAAGCTAACATCGACAAGCAGAAATCGGACGCCTCAAGTTCACGAAGTTAATGGCAAAAAAGAGAACTTACTAGACTTGATGACTGCACAATGGAATTATCGATTTTTATGTGTGCCATTCAAAAGATGTTGCGGCTTTAACTAAAACATATCTGTAAGCCTTGGAGCTTGAACATTGGCTTATCCCAAGAAGAATCAAGTTTGATTGTACAGTACATGTTGTTTCTCTATGCAGAATTCCAAAGGTACTTCATATACGACTCTTCATGATGCAAAAAATAATAATATTTATGGCTGGACCACTAATTGTATAGTTTGGTTAAAAATCATTTAGTAGACTGTAGCAACTTTGATTTTAGGTGTTGAAGTATCCTGACATTGGAAGCACATTGTAGCAAACTTGTACTAACTTGTTGATAAAAAATGATTGCCTTTCAAAGTTTCAATGAACTTCTCACTGGACATTTTGTCGCATTGGCCTGAATCTGTATGTTGCATCATTTGTTCACAATGAAAACTGTATGTACCTGCATTGGATGGTGTATTTGTAGGAAGGTTATCCTTTCTTCAAGGACTGTAAGTTTCCTGGGAAGTGTTCCTTTTTCTGAAAAACTCTTTGTTTGTCCACTGTAATATTTTGTTTACATAAGTTTTCTCTTTCCTTTTGTGGGCATAATGTCGAGACAATAATATTCAGAAAGTTGTTGTTTTAGGGAAACTACTAACTCCATATGTCAGACCCATATAATTGTTCAGCATGCATAGTGTTCCTATGTCTATGATGTTTTTGTTTCCTTTTATATCGCAGTACTCTTCATTTTGGCCATGCCTTCAAACTGAACCAAAAATGGTTTGTCTGATGACATGTTTCAGGAGATTGTTGATATCAAACAGTAGATATGAGGGTGACCATTTTTTGCAAGTTTTGCCTGAGGAATCTTTTTGCAGTTGATAAGACATGGGCTGGACTTACTTCCGTCTGCAATATTTTTGCTAAAGTGATTCAAGGTATGTTCGATTGCTTACTTAGGATGGTTATACTGAACCTCTTCGGGAACCAAGAAAGACATTATGTATGTACAAATAACATGGGCATAAAGTTCGTTTTTACGTTGAAAATCTATATATGCAATTTTCTGTAACAATCGAAAATTCATTCATTCACTTTGTGAGATGTCACACAACACCATGCTCCAAATTGTTGTCTATTTGATCCTTGTGTCAGAATCATAGACTCGTGCATAATTGCATATATACTGTGACTGGGCGCCAGTACATTTGCAACATTCTAAAGTTAGTTTGTTGTGATTTTTTTACCAAAACTTTTCTTCTACAATTTATATGCATGCAGAGGATCTTCAATTGGTTTCATCATTTATCTAGGCTATATATGGAAGGTTGCGTAATCATAGATGGTCTTACTTATGGGTAGGGGAGTTTCTAAAGGGTTAATAGGGCGTGCCAAACCCCTTTTTGTGGCCATGTTCATGTCTGAGCATGAAAAAGAAACACCAAGGCCCTATTTTGATTATCGTTTTTCTTTTAAATACACAGTTACCATGGCATGAATGTCCTTGTGATGACGGTGGTGTGTGTGATTGCATGAGGATTGTAGGTCTGCAACAATGATGATGGCAATGCCAATTCAGTTGTGGTTGCAGAGTATTGATCTAATACTCATCTGAGTTTTTTCTTAAATCTAATAAGCAAATAGATGATCATGAAGGGATGTTTAACTATAAACACATGAACTCATTTCTTGGTATACTGAAGTGTTATTCTGACAGGTGACTATGTGGAGCTTTTGAAGGAAAAGGATAAACCAAGAAGCCTGGGCGATCGTCTATTGGCGGCAACCTGGTATACATGACCTCATTGACCTGCCTGAATCTTTTGATGATAGATCATTAATATGTCATAGAGGTAAAAAAAGAAATTCCGCACTCGGTACAACTGAGCATTTTATTATGGAAGTGATGGACAATCTCTTGCATTGTCTTGTGGCTGGCCATGTACGTATTTCACCTATAAGCATAACACATAGGCTGGCATAACTCTAGAAAGGTTATTTTTAGTCTAAAAGCATATGTATTTTTTACACTCCTAACACTTACAATTCATTTTTTTATATTTATAGTAGTCAAGATGTGCATTTCGTGTGCTTAACTACTGTATAAAGAGTGCTAGCTTGCTCCTATGTTTTGTTCAATTTTGGTTAGAACATCTAGATGGTGATAAAAAAAGAAGAGAGTACTTTTTTCCCGTGAATATACATGTTGCGTACTATTCCATTGATAGAGGCAATTAAGGGTTGTGTTCCTTGAGCTGAGCTGCGTACACTGCATGGCGCAGACAAGGACACGGTTAAGCAGAAGGCATGGGGATGCTCAGCCCCAAGAGTCATAGAATCAGATGACAGGCAAGGTCATGTTCAATGCTTCTATGTGTAAAATTAAATGACATTGTGATCAGTTAGATTGGTGAGTTGTTTCGCGGCCCGGCACAATTATAACTGATGATTCATGTAGTATTCAAAGCCTTCACGTGACATTGTTCTGCTTATTAAGGTTGAAGTTTATTTGTGAATCTGCCGTTATTCTCATGCATGTATGACATGAGCTTGTTCTTAAATCAAATTATATATTATCCATTTTTCTTTATATTTTTGGGAAAAATTGTGGTCCACGTAATAACTATGAAGAATCATATTATGATTTTACTTCTTTTGTTCACTACTTTAAAAGCCAGTGTTTATCCCATGCCACAGTATATGGCCTTTATGAGTTATACTTCTGAGAAACTTTACAATTTTGTTCCAAGTTTGCATCTTGGCCATGTTCATTTGGACAATTCTTACATGTTTCATAATTACTATGAAGTTTGCATTATAGAATATAGACATTCTAGGATATTTGACTCTTTTTTTTACTATGCACTAGACTAAATAGCCTATGCCTCTATCTTCTCTATGGAGAAGTTCAACCAATTGATTGCCGTTGATGTGTGACATATACATTTGATTGCGAGACTTTTTTTTATTTTATATAGTTGTCTGCCAATTGTGACAAAAGACGAAATTCTTTCCTATAATTATACGTGTGTTACACGTGCACACGCTTAATAGTACTAATAAAAAACTGGGGCAAACCGACCCAGTGGACGGGAAAAACAGTATATGGGCCGGGCCAGTTTCTACAGGTGGGAGGGAATCTTCAGGCGAGACTTTCTTCCGTCTCGCTTTGAGCCAGATATAGCTCTCGCGATAGTCGCCGCGCTAAACCACCACAGGGGGAGAGAGAGACAGGCTTTGGACTGGGCCAATAGAGTCTGCACTCTTTTCCTTCACGCGTCGAAAGGAAACAAAATTTCCAACAAAAGAGGTTGGGGTCGTCGCGTCGGCGTTGCCCAATCCTCTCCCATCTCCCCCACCTCTCCTACTCCGCGCCGGTTGCCGATCTGGCCTCCAGTCAACTCCGGCGAGGTAAGAATATTTGTTCGTCCAAATTCGTCTAGTCTAGGGTTTGTGCGGAATTGTTCTTATGCTTTCTGTCCCAAACTACCTACTCAGATTGGATTTGATTGGATTGAAGTTTACTGGACTGGAGCCGATCCGATCCGATCTGATCGGACTCTGCTGGCGTCTAGAGAAGCTTGAGGAGGGGTCGCTTGCTGTCGCAGGCCACAGATCTGCCGCGTCCGCCATGGACGGCAACAAGGACGACGCTGTCAAGGCCATGCGCATCGGCAAGAACGCCCTCGACGCCGGCGATACCGCCCGCGCCCTCAAGTTTCTGTCTAAGGCCAAGCGGCTGGACCCCTTGCTCCCCATCGATCACCTCCTCAACCCCCTCCTCAACAAGGATGACCCGTCCTCCTCACCGGCCTCGTCATCATCGTCATCTGCCCCACATCCCCCACCGCCTCCGCCATCGCGAGCTGCATCATCAGCAGCCGGTGCTGACGGCTTGAGGGAAAGGAAGCAGAAGGGCAAGAAGAAGGATGGGGAGGAGGGTGGCGGTGATACTGCTGGGGTGAGGACGTACACGGAGGAGCAGCTGGAGGTGGTCCACCAGATCAAGAAGCACGCTAGGGATTACTACAAGATCCTGGGCCTCGAAAAGGACTGCACTGTCGAGGACGTGCGCAAAGCCTACCGCAAGCTCTCTCTCAAGGTGCACCCTGACAAGAACAAGGCCCCTGGTGCCGAGGATGCCTTTAAGGCTGTCTCCAAGGCCTTCCAGTGCCTCAGCGATGCAGAGAGCCGCAAGCGCTTCGATCTTGTTGGTTCTGATGACCCGCCGGCATACAACAGGAGGGCGGCATCCACTGCCCGTTCGTACAATGGGTTCTACGAAGATGACATTGACCCGGATGAGATATTCAGGAACTTCTTCTTTGGTGGGATGGCTCCTGCCACCACCAGGCAGTTTGGGCAGTTTGGGACGTTTCATTTCAGGACTGGCGGGATGCATCATGCTCATGGTGCGCAGCAGGGTTCTGGTGGCTCCACTGTCCGTATGCTTGTTCAGCTGTTGCCTGTCCTGCTGCTTCTGTTGCTCAACTTCCTGCCATCCTCTGAGCCAGTCTACTCCCTATCCCGCTCCTACCCTTATGAGCACAAATTTCAAACTCAACGTGGAGTAACATACTATGTCAAGCTGCCTAATTTTGAGGATCAGTATCCACACCAGAGCACTGAGCGTACAACACTGGAGCGGCATGTTGAGAGGGATTACTACTCGATAATAACACAGAATTGTAGGGTTGAGCTGCAGCGTCGCCAATGGGGGTTAGCCTACCAGACACCACACTGTGATATGCTTCAGAAGTTTGAGGCAACAGCACAGTAATTCCTCTGATGTCGCAAGGTGTGGATTGACTCTCCATGCACATTATTTTGCTGTACCAAACTAGCAATATACTACTACATCTTTAATACTCCTTTGGTGCTTTGCAACCTTATGTGCCTTGTATCTTGATATTTTTACTGCTCTGATGTAATAACCAACACTTTAAGGCCTTCTTTCCTACTTCTATTCAGTCCTTGTTGTGGGTGCACACACATGGCAAGCGAGTTCTATGCTTTTCACCTGAATGTAAAATTCAGTCTTGATTGTGAAAGAGATATAGTGGAAGATGTTATTTAATGCTAGTTAATGGACATCTCCGTCCAACACATTAAGTATCTACTGAGTACTTGGCAGTACATAATTACGTAGCTACACAACTGAGTAACTGTAATTTGTTCTGACAGCTAGCAGCTTGTATGGCGGATCGATAGATCATCGAACAATCATATACACATCCGGTTTATATGGTTTAGATTAGTTGTTCTGATATTATTATATGGATTTCAGTATGAAACTTATAGCCAGGCTAAGCCATGTAAGCTGCACTAGTACTAATGAATGCCTGCCACTTTTCCTAGTTTTGAAGAGTTACTGAAGTTCTGCAGATTCTTAGATTTGTTTGTCATAACCGTCCTGGCTAGATTAATTGATCTTCCTATGCTTGGTTTTGTAACCAGTGGCGTGCCCATACGAAGCTGTCAGTTCTAGATTTTCAGTCTAGCCATGTAACCAGTGGCATTCCCATACGTTCTTGATATTTGTTAAGCCTCTTGTTCTGGCTGTATTTTTTGATTTTTTGATTACCTTTATGCGCGGGATGGTACATTTGAGTGTGTGCATTGGACAGTTGCCTATGGACGTAACCCCAACACTAGGCGTGTGTAGTGTCATTAATGAATTCAACAGGCATGTTGTAGCAATGCATTAAGTGTTGGTGTATACATGCCTTGATTCTTTCGCTATTGAGTTTTAAGAAGTGATTGAATTATATTTCTCTGTTACAAAATTGACATGGCTAGTGATTGCAGAATAATGAATGGGGTTACGCCTAGGCGGGGGACCAAATGCCTAGGCGAGAGGTTAATAACTCCTTGAATCGTGATTTAACAAATAGAAGATCCTATGTTTCAAAGCGGTTTTGTAGCCTTTTTCAGTAAGCTGGCTGATGGGATATCTGCTACTAGTAGGACCTTCAGCTATGCAATCCTTGTTACACTCCTAGATTTAGATTATTGATGAGTTGATCCCAAGGATGATGTAAGGTAGCTTGGCTAAGTTAAATACCTTATGCCCTATTTGTTTGCATAATAAACAAGCAATGCTGATATAAAAATGGTGAACATAGCTCAGTTCATGAACTACATGAAATTAATGTGCAGACGAGCATTCTTTCCAAGCACCACACCCTAAAAACAGCTCGATGCACTTACCTTTTTGTAGCTATCACAGGTTTTCATATACTATGTTATTTCTAGTCCACAGCAATTTGTATATTTTGTTTTTCTATATGTTGACAAAAATATCAAGTAATGTTTGATACTTTGATCATGAATATAAGTTGCAGTGAACATAATTTGGATAGAAATCCATGGGTGATATATCATCAACAACAATACATGAGAAATGCAATTTTTAGTTTTTGCTCCCTTAGGTTCCCACTTCCTTGTCTGTGGGAAGTAGAAAACCAAATGCACTAAACTCAGTTGGATTCACCATGTTTCATTGTCTGTTGGTGAGCCGGCTGGTTATAGCCATGGGGTCACACATCAATGGTTACCTTCTGACATGGACGATGTGTCCCATTACCTCATACTGTCTACTAATTATTATTTTTACCAGTATTGCTCATTAATTTGTTGCTGTACATTTACTCTCACTTGCTCATTTGGATTAGTAAGTTTGCACGTGCATTGCATGTTGTGTTAATGGGAGGTGGCCTCTTGCTAATTGGATTAGTAAGTCTGCACAGGCATTGCATGTTGTGTTAGTGAGGTGGTCTGGTTACTTCTTACTCAGAAAAAAAATCTAAAGTAAACCGCATGTTATTTGAGAATAGTTGGGTGTATTTGATCAAAAACTGTCATGAGCTGTTCATAACAGAAAAATCAGCGACAAACCCTAGTATAGTTTTGGACGGCTTGTTCCTGAATATTTAATGGATAGGAGTATGTGCTAGTGGCACTATGCATTTTTCTTTAAAATTACTCGGAAGCATTGTTTCTTTTATATTTTGTTACGTGACAGTTTGCTGATACTCCATTTTATAGGGTCGCGGCGAAACAGGAACTTTGGTCATGGTCTAAAGGTTTTCCAATACTGCTCCGTTGATTATCTGTTTCAAATTGGAGGCGGAACAAGTTAGTTTGGACTAGTAGTAAATTTTGTGGAATAAGTGCATTCGATGACTATACTCACCGCCTTGATGTATCTTAACAGTGTTAAGGCGTATGCAGCCGTAACTACTTGAAATGATATGCAATTTGTTAGTACGTTTCTTAGGGGCTGAACACAGTGCAGACATGCATATGTATATGAATCATCTATATTTCTTCTTCTGATGTTATTGAAGAATATATACCTGACCTAGCAGGCTGTTTTGTTTTTTTTTGTTTTTTTGAAGAGTACTTGACTTTTTTCCTGAAATCCCTGCAAAAGAAGAAATTATACCTCTTTCTATAAGATTTAATGAAAATTGATAAATCATTTAATGTAATTGCTATGCTTAGTGTGTGACTCGTTATTTTTTTCTTTTTTTTAAGAAAAAAACAACTGCTTACAATAGCTTTATATATATAGAAGAAAAAAGAGACGTATGTTATAATCACGACGGATGAGAAGATAACACCCCTCACAGATCGCATTGACTCTCCAGCTAAAGCCCCATCTTTTTTTTGAGGGAAAGCTAAAGCCCCATCTTAAGCTCTTGCGTAATGAGATTGACGAGCTCAACTTCATTAACATAATTCACCTGATGTTGCACATGATGTCATATCATCGCACAACATGCATGAAAAAAAGCTCACTCCCACTATCATATATCTCTCAATATACGAGCATGTCACTTCATCATGACATGCATAAAAAAAACCCGTCTCAACGTGTAAACATATGAGGATTTTCATTTTATTATGCTATATTTACATATGAGTAGTAATCAAGCATAATAAATTATATGTATTTTTAGTTTTAGTTTTTTATATTATTACTTCAAACATTCCTGTTTCATACTATGAAACACATTCAAATATGATGTAGAATATTCTCGCAACAACATGCGGGGTATCATCTAGTTGTTTAAAACCCTTCTGTCTGGCTTTGGGCATTAATTTACTGGCATATCACCATATTTTTATAGAAGGTAGAAGTTGAATTACAAGACACTATAACTTGATGCGAGTAACAAGTATAGCAAGGACTTCACACCCGAGCTAATCAACATATTAGCCACCATGATAATTACAAACACAACGCAAAAGGTCTTGTCCTAAACCAATCATCTAGCTGCGCCACAACAAACGCCGATCACCACAAGAGCAAATAACTTTAGCCGGACTTTCTTTGTCAATGCACTACCCACCCTTGAATGCCTAAGATGAGACGACGAGCGGATAGCCCTTGAATGCCTAAGAGGAGACGACGAGCGAATAGCGGGACTCGGTCGGACTTGAGAAAGCCAACGTCTTGGGGCATTGACACCCGCATACTTAGCGCCCGTGAAGATCAATTCGGACTAGCGGCAAGCACCGGAGAACCACATCATAGGACCTCCAAGCCAAGTCTCTGCTTGTGATGCTCTCAACAGAGTAATGACACCAAGACGCCGCCATCGCCGGTCCTACAACGGACCAAGGCTTTCGGCCGAAGACCACAACTCAATCAAGAAGGGAAGATGCCGACAACCTTGGCGTCGCTTCCAAGGAGGGAAACGACGCCCACGGGCGCGTCGTCGCGAGCTCCGACCAAAGCCAAGCAGGATTTTCATCCACACCATCGCACACCTCCCGCCCCTACCATCAGGTTTGGCCGAACTCAGTGGCGGAGCTATACCCCAGGCCTGGGGGGCCTTGGCCCGGGTCGTGGCAGGAGTAGCCTTTGTTGATTGTAGCAGAAATGGTATTGTTAGTCACTGTACATCACTGTAGCAACGAAGCAGGCCTGGGGCCCAGCTCTAGCCTGGCTCCGCCCCTGGCCGAACTATCGGGGTCACGCCATCGTTGCCGCAGTACCTCACCGTCATGATCAAACCGTCGTGGAAGAACGGCCCTCACACGACCGAGAGCACTCAAACTAACACCTAGCTCCTGCACGGTCGAAGAAGACAGGCTCCAAACCACTCACAGCCAACATCGCTCAGATCCGCCGACACCACAAGCGGGGGCTGGACAGGCCACCTCCTGACAGCCAGCCAAGCTGTGGCATCGACCCAGGGCCTTGCACGCGAGAGGCAGCGTGCCGCGCCAACCGCACGTGGGTGACCGCCCCTAACGGCATACCCGGCCGCAAAGCGCTGGACCGAGCTTCCAAAGCCACCCCGGGCAGTCACCCACACCCCAAAGTGCCACCTTCCATGTCCACTCCGGCGACATCAGTAGTCGCACCGTGCGCCCTAGCCTCCGCAGCGGCTTCTGGCCGCCTCTCCCGACCTCCCCATCCTGGTCGAGATCCGCTGCCACCAAGGCCCGTCCACACCGCGACCTCCAGCTCCAACACCGCTGCCCCGAGAAGACCACATCTCCTCCCTTCTCGGCCGTGCTCTGCCTCTTCCCGCACTCCCCTCATGCGCCGCAACACCAGAGACAGACACCTCACCGCCCGCTTGATGAGCCTCCCCGCGCGAAGGAGACTGATATGTTTCAAACATATCTATAACTTTTACTATTAAATGCGATTATATTATCATTCTTACATACTTTGGCCATAATTTTATATTTTTTTACTAACATATTAATCCAGTGTCCAGCGCCAGCTGTTGCTTTCCGCTTGTTTTTGGTTCTACACAAAATCGATACCTACGAAGGTCCAAACACGACGAAACTTTTTGACACTTTTTTCTGAAACATAAAAAACCCCAGAAGCTCTGGGGAGAGACCAGGAGATCCATGAGGGGGCCACTGTTGGGGAACGTAGTAATTTCAAAAAAATTCCTACGCACACGCAAGATCATGGTGATGCATAGCAACGAGAGGGGAGAGTGTTGTCTACGTACCCTCGTAGACCGCAACGGAAGCGTTGACGCAACGTAGAGGAAGTAGTCGTACGTCTTCCCGATCTGACCGATCCAAGCACCGTTACTCCGGCACCTCCGAGTTCTTAGCACACGTACATCTCGATGATGCTCCCCGGGCTCCGATCCAGCAAAGCTTCGGGGATGAGTTCCGTCAGCACAATGGCGTGGTGACAATGATGATGTTCTACCGACGCAGGGCTTCGCCTAAGCACTACAACGATATGATCGAGGTGGAATATGGTGGCGGGGGGCACCGCACACGGCTAAGGAATGATCACGTGGATCAACTTGTGTGTCTAGGGGTGCCCCTTGCCCCCGTATATAAAGGATCCAAAGGGGGGGGGGTGCGGCTGGCCCTATGGAGGCGCGCAGGAGGAGTCCTACTCCTACCGGGAGTAGGACTCCCCTCCCGTTCCTTGTCCAACTAGGAGAGGTGGATGGAGAATAGGAAAGGGGGGCGCCGCCCCTCCCTCCTTGTCCAATTCGGACTAGGGGGAGAGGGGGCGTGCGGCCTGCCCTGGCAGCCCCTTCCTCTTCTCCATTTTAGGCCCATGAGGCCCATTAACCCCCCGGGGGGTTCCGGTAACCCCCCGGTGCTCCGGTTTTATCCGATACTTCTCCGGAACGCTTCCGGTGTCCGAATATTGTCATCCAATATATCAATCTTTATGTCTCGACCATTTCGAGACTCCTCGTCATGTTCGTGATCACATCCGGGACTCCGAACTAACTTCGGTACATCAAAATGCATAAACTCATAATAACTGTCATCGTAACGTTAAGCGTGCGGACCCTACGGTTCGAGAACAATGTAGACATGACTGAGACATATCTCCGGTCAATAACCAATAGCGGGACCTGGATGCCCATATTGGCTCCTACATATTCTACGAAGATCTTTATCGGTCAGACCGCATAACAACATACGTTGTTCCCTTTGTTATCGGTATGTTACTTGCCCGAGATTCGGTCGTCGGTATCCAATACCTAGTTCAATCTCGTTACCGGCAAGTCTCTTTTACTCCTTCCGTAATACATCATCCCACAACTAACTCATTAGTTGGAATGCTTGCAAGGCTTAAGTGATGTGAATTACCGAAGAGGGCCCAGAGATACCTCTCCGACAATCGGAGTGACAAATCCTATTCTCGAAATACGCCAACCCAACATCTACCTTTGGAGACACCTGTAGAGCTCCTTTATAATCACCCAGTTACGTTGTGACGTTTGGTAGCACACAAAGTGTTCCTCCGGCAAACGGGAGTTGCATAATCTCATAGTCATAGGAACATGTATAAGTCATGAAGAAAGCAATAGCAACATACTAAACGATCGGGTGCTAAGCTAATGGAATGGGTCATGTCAATCAGATCATTCACCTAATGATGTGATCCAATTAAGCAAATAACAACTCTTTGTTCATGGTTAGGAAACATAACCATCTTTGATTAACGAGCTAGTCAAGTAGAGGCATACTAGTGACACTAAGTTTGTCTATGTATTCACACATGTATTATGTTTCCGGTTAATACAATTCTAGCATGAATAATAAACATTTATCATGATATAAGGAAATAAATAATAACTTTATTATTGCCTCTAGGGCATATTTCCTTCAGTCTCCCACTTGCACTAGAGTCAATAATCTAGATTACATAGTAATGATTCTAACACCCATGGAGTCTTGGTGCTGATCATGTTTTGCTCGTGGAAGAGGCTTAGTCAATGGGTCTGCAACATTCAGATCCATATGTATCTTGCAAATCTCTATGTCTCCCACCTGGACTAGATCCCGGATGGAATTGAAGCGTCTCTTGATGTGCTTGGTTCTCTTGTGAAATCTGGATTCCTTTGCCAAGGCAATTGCACCAGTATTGTCACAAAAGATTTTCATTGGACCCGATGCACTAGGTATGACACCTAGATCGGATATGAACTCCCTCATCCAGACTCCTTCATTTGCTGCTTCTGAAGCAGCTATGTACTCTGCTTCACATGTAGATCCCGCTACGACGTTTTGTTTAGAACTGCACCAACTGACAGCTCCACCGTTTAATGTAAACACGTATCCGGTCTGCGATTTAGAATCATCCGGATCAGTGTCAAAGCTTGCATCAACGTAACCTTTTACGATGAGCTCTTTGTCACCTCCATATACGAGAAACATATCCTTAGTCCTTTTCAGGTATTTCAGGATGTTCTTGACCGCTGTCCAGTGATCCACTCCTAGATTACTTTGGTACCTCCCTGCTAAGCTTATAGCAAGGCACACATCAGGTCTGGTACACAGCATTGCATACATGATAGAGCCTATGGCTGAAGCATAGGGAACATCTTTCATTTTCTCTCTATCTTCTGCAGTGGTCGGGCATTGAGTCTGACTCAACTTCACACCATGCAACACAGGCAAGAACCCTTTCTTTGCTTGATCCATTTTGAACTTTTCAAAATCTTTTCAAGGTATGTGTTTTGTGAAAGTCCAATTAGGCGTCTTGATCTATCTCTATAGATCTTTATGCCTAATATGCAAGCAACTTCACCGAGGTCTTTCATTGAAAAACTCTTATTCAAGTATCCCTTTATGCTATCCAGAAATTCTATATCATTTCCAATCAGTAATATGTCATCCACATATAATATCAGAAATGCTACAGAGCTCCCACTCACTTTCTTGTAAATACAGGCTTCTCCGAAAGTCTGTATAAAACCAAATGCTTTGATCACACTATCAAAACGTTTATTCCAACTCCGAGAGGCTTGCACCAGTCCATAAATGGATCGCTGGAGCTTGCACACTTTGTTAGCTCCCTTTGGATCGACAAAACCTTCCGGTTGCATCATATACAACTCTTCTTCCAGAAATCCATTCAGGAATGCAGTTTTGACATCCATCTGCCAAATTTCATAATCATAAAATGCGGCAATTGCTAACATGATTCGGACAGACTTAAGCATCGCTACGGGTGAGAAGGTCTCATCGTAGTCAACCCCTTGAACTTGTCAAAAACCTTTTGCGACAAGTCGAGCTTTGTAGACAGTAATATTACCGTCAGCATCAGTCTTCTTCTTGAAGATCCATTTATTCTCAATTGCTTGCCGATCATCGGGCAAGTCAACCAAAGTCCATACTTTGTTCTCATACATGGATCCCATCTCAGATTTCATGGCTTCAAGCCATTTTGCGGAATCTGGGCTCACCATCGCTTCTTCATAGTTCGTAGGTTCGTCATGGTCAAGTAACATGACCTCCAGAATAGGATTACCGTACCACTCTGGTGCGGATCTCACTCTGGTTTACCTACGAGATTCGGTAGTAACTTGATCTGAAGTTACATGATCATCATCATTAGCTTCCTCACTAATTGGTGTAGTAGTCACAAGAACAGATTTTTGTGATGAACTACTTTCCAATAAGGGAGAAGGTACAATTACCTTATCAAGTTTTCTACTTTCCTCCCACTCACTTCTTTCGAGAGAAACTCCTTCTCTGGAAAGGATCCATTCTTAGCAACGAATGTCTTGCCTTCGGATCTGTGATAGAAGGTGTACCCAACAGTTTCCTTTGGGTATCCTATGAAGACATATTTCTCCGATTTGGTTTTGAGCTTATTAGGATGAAACCTTTTCATATAAGCATCACAATCCCAAACTTTAAGAAACGACAACTTTGGTTTCTTGCCAAACCACAGTTCAGATTGTGTCGTCTCAACGGACTTAGATGGTGCCCTTTTAAACGTGAATGCAGCTGTCTTTAATGCATAACCCCAAAACGATAGCGGCAAATTCTGTAAGAGACATCATAGATCACACCATATCAAATAAAGTACGATTACGACGTTAGGACACACCATTACACTGTGGTGTTCCAGGTGGCGTGAGTAGTGAAACTATTTCACATTGTTTTAACTGAAGACCAAACTCGTAACTCAAATACTCTTCTCCACGATCAGATCGCAGAAACTTTATTTTCTTGTTACGATGATTTTCCACTTCACTCTGAAATTCTTTGAACTTTTCAAATGTTTCAGACTTATGTTTCATCAAGTAGATATACTCATATCTTCTCAAATCATCTGTGAAGATCAGAAAATTATGATACCTGTCGCGAGCCTCAATATTCATCGGACCACATACATCAGTATGTATGATTTCCAACAAATCTGTTGGTCGCTCCATTGTTCCGGAGAACGGAGTCTTAGTCATCTTGCCTATGAGGCATGGTTCGCAAGCACCAACTGATTCATAATCAAGTGATTCCGAAAGCCCATCAGCATGGATTTTCTTCATGCGCTTTACACCAATATGACCTAAACGGCAGTGCCACAAATAAGTTGCACTATCATTATTAACTTTGCATCTTTTGGTTTCAATATTATGAATATGTGTGTCACTACGATCGAGATCCAATGAACCATTTTCATTGGGTGTATGACCATAGAAGGTTTTATTAATGTAAACAGAACAACAATTTATTCTCTTACTTAAATGAATAACCGTATTGCAATAAACATGATCAAATCATATTCATGCTCAACGCAAACACCAAATAACACTTATTTAGGTTCAACACTAATCCCGAAAGTATAGGGAGTGTGCGATGATGATCATATCAATCTTGGAACCACTTCCAACACACATCGTCACTTCACCCTTAACTAGTCTCTGTTCATTCTGCAACTCCCGTTTCGAGTTACTACTCTTAGCAACTGAACTAGCATCAAATACTGAGGGGTTTCTATAAACACTAGTAAAGTACACATCAATAACATGTATATCAAATATACTTATGTTCACTTTACCATCCTTCTTATCCGCCAAATACTTGGGGCAGTTCCACTTCCAGTGACCAGTCCCTTTGCAGCAGAAGCACTCAGTCTCAGGCTTAGGATCAGACTTGGGCTTCTTCACTTGAGCAGCAACTTGCTTGCCGTTCTTCTTGAAGTTCCCCTTCTTCCCTTTGCCCTTTTCTTGAAACTAGTGGTCTTGTCAACCATCAACACTTGATGTTTTTCTTGATTTCTACCTTCGTTGATTTCAGCATCACGAAGAGCTTGGGAGTTGTTTCCGTTATCCCTTGCATATTATAGTTCATCACGAAGTTCTACTAACTTGGTGATGGTGACTAGAGAATTCTGTCAATCACTATCTTATCTGGAAGATTAACTCCCACTTGATTCAAGCGATTGTAGTACCCAGACAATCTGAGCACATGCTCACTAGTTGAGCGATTCTCCTCCATCTTTTAGCTATAGAACTTGTTGGAGACTTCATATCTCTCAACTCGGGTATTTGCTTGAAATATTAACTTCAACTCCTGGAACATCTCATATGGTCCATGACGTTCAAAACGTCTTTGAAGTCCCGATTCTAAGCCATTAAGCATGGTGCACTAAACTATCAAGTAGTCATCATATTGAGCTAGCCAAATGTTCATAACGTCTGCATCTGCTCCTGCAATAGGTCTGCCACCTAGCGGTGCAACAAGGACATAATTGTGCAGCAATGAGGATAAACCTCAGATCACGGATCCAATCCGCATCATTGCTACTAACATCTTTCAACTTTGCTTTCTCAAGGAACGCATTAAAATTCAACGGAACAACAACACGAGCCATCTATCTACAATCAAACATAAACAAGCAAGATACTATCAGGTACTAAGTTCATGATAAATTTAAGTTCAATTAATCAAATTACTTAAGAACTCCCACTTAGATAGACATCCCTCTAATCCTCTAAGTGATCACGTGATCCAAATCAACTAAACCATGTCCGATCATCACGTGAGATGGAGTAGTTTCATTGGTGAACATCGCTATGTTGATCATATCTACTATATGATTCACGCTCGACCTTTCGGTCTCCGTGTTCCGAGGCCATATCTGTATATGCTTGGCTCGTCAAGTATAACCTGAGTATTCCGCGTGTGCAACAGTTTTGCACCCGTTGTATTTGAACGTAGAGCCTATCACACCCGATCATCACGTGGTGTCTCAGCACGAAGAACTTTCGCAACGGTGCATACTCAGGGAGAACACTTCTTGATAATTAGTGAGAGATCATCTTATAATGCTACCGTCAATCAAAGCAAGATAAGATGCATAAAAGATAAACATCACATGCAATCAATATAAGTGATATGATATGGCCATCATCATCTTGTGCCTGTGATCTCCATCTCCGAAGCACCGTTATGATCACCATCGTCACCGGCGCGACACCTTGATCTCCATCGTAGCATCATTGTCGTCTCGCCAATCTTATGCTTCCACGACTATCGCTACCGCTTAGTGATAAAGTAAAGCATTACATCGCGATTGCATTGCATACAATAAAGCGACAACTATATGGCTCCTGCCAGTTGCCGATAACTCGGTTACAAAACATGATCATCTCATACAATAAAATTTAGCATCATGTCTTGACCATATCACATCACAACACGCCCTGCAAAAACAAGTTAGACGTCCTCTACCTTGTTGTTGCAAGTTTTACGTGGCTGCTACGGGCTTAAGCAAGAACCAATCTCACCTACGCATCAAAACCACAACGATAGTTTGTCAAGTTGATGCCGTTTTAACCTTCGCAAGGACCGGGCGTAGCCACACTTGGTTCAACTAAAGTTGGATAAACAGTCACCCGCAAGCCACCTTTGTGCAAAGCACGTCGGGAGAACCGGTCTCGCGTAAGCGTACGCGTAATGTCGGTCCGGGCCGCTTCATCCAACAATACCGCCAAACCAAAGTATGACATGCTGGTAGGCAGTATGACTTATATCGCCCACAACTCACTTGTGTTCTACTCGCGCATATAACATCAAACCAGAAAACCAGGCTCGGATGCCACTGTTGGGGAACGTAGTAATTTCAAAAAAATTCCTACGCACACGCAAGATCATGGTGATGCATAGCAACGAGAGGGGAGAGTGTTGTCTACGTACCCTCGTAGACCGCAACAGAAGCGTTGACGCAACGCAGAGGAAGTAGTCGTACGTCTTCCCGATCTGACCGATCCAAGCACTGTTACTCCGGCACCTCCGAGTTCTTAGCACACGTACAGCTCGATGATCCTCCCCGGGCTTCGATCCAGCAAAGCTTCGGGGATGAGTTCCGTCAGCACAACGGCGTGGTGACGATGATGATGTTCTACCGACGCAGGGCTTCGCCTAAGCACTACAACGATATGATCGAGGTGGAATATGGTGGCGGGGGGCACCGCACACGGCTAAGGAACGATCACGTGGATCAACTTGTGTGTCTAGGGGTGCCCCTTGCCCCCGTATGTAAAGGATCCAAAGGGGGGGGGGGTGCGGCCGGCCCTATGGAGGCGCGCAGGAGGAGTCCTACTCCTACCGGGAGTAGGACTCCCCTCCCGTTCCTTGTCCAACTAGGAGAGGTGGATGGAGAATAGGAAAGGGGGGGCGCCGCCCCTCCCTCCTTGTCCAATTCGGACTAGGGGGAGAGGGGGCGTGCGGCCTGCCCTAGCAGCCCCTTCCTCTTCTCCACTTTAGGCCCATGAGGCCCATTAACCCCCCGGGGGGTTCCGGTAACCCCCCGGTGCTCCGGTTTTATCCGATACTTCTCCGGAACCCTTCCGGTGTCCGAATATAGTCATCTAATATATCAATCTTTATGTCTCGACCATTTTGAGACTCCTCGTCATGTCCGTGATCACATCCGGGACTCCGAACTAACTTCGGTACATCAAAATGCATAAACTCATAATAACTGTCATCGTAACATTAAGCGTGCGGACCCTACGGTTTGAGAACAATGTAGACATGACTGAGACACATCTCCGGTCAATAACCAATAGCGGGACCTGGATGCCCATATTGGCTCCTACATGTTCTACGAAGATCTTTATCGGTCAGACCGCATAACAACATACATTGTTCCCTTTGTCATCGGTATGTTACTTGCCCGAGATTCGATCGTCGGTATCCAATACCTAGTTCAATCTCGTTACCGGCAAGTCTCTTTACTCGTTCCGTAATACATCATCTCGCAACTAACTCATTAGTTGCAATGCTTGCAAGGCTTATGTGATGTGCATTACCGAGAGGGCCCAGAGATACCTCTCCGACAATCGGAGTGACAAATCCTATTCTCGAAATACGCCAACCCAACATCTACCTTTGGAGACACCTGTAGAGCTCCTTTATAATCACCCAGTTACGTTGTGACGTTTGGTAGCACACAAAGTGTTCCTCCGGCAAACGGGAGTTGCATAATCTCATAGTCATAGGAACATGTATAAGTCATGAAGAAAGCAATAGCAACATACTAAACGATCGGGTGCTAAGCTAATGGAATGGGTCATGTCAATCAGATCATTCACCTAATGATGTGATCCAATTAAGCAAATAACAACTCTTTGTTCATGGTTAGGAAACATAACCATCTTTGATTAACGAGCTAGTCAAGTAGAGGCATACTAGTGACACTAAGTTTGTCTATGTATTCACACATGTATTATGTTTCCGGTTAATACAATTCTAGCATGAATAATAAAAATTTATCATGATATAAGGAAATAAATAATAACTTTATTATTGCCTCTAGGGCATATTTCCTTCGGCCACAAGCCCAGAGGGTGCGCCCTGGGGGTAGGGGGCACCACCCTGGCTTGTGGGTCCCCTGATGCTTCGCTTACCATAATCTCCGGCCTATAAATTTACATATATTCTGAAAACCTCGGAGCGAGACTTGAAACAATTTTATCGCCGCCGAAGTCTGTGTTCCGACGCGGTCCCATCAAGAGGCTTGTTCTGGCACTCTGTTGGAGGGGGGGGGTCATTGGGGAGGCCATCATCATCAACCTTCCCATGTTCAAAATGATGCGTGTGTAGTTCTTTCAAGACCTACAAGTCCATAGTAGTAGCTCTCTCTCTCTCTCTTGATCCTCAATACAATGATCTCTCCAGATATCCATCTGATGTAGTTCTTGTTGTGTGTTTGTTGGGGTCCAATGAATTGTGGATTTATGATCAAATTGTTCATTGAATATATATGAATCTTTTGAAGTTTCTTTGTTGCCTAATTCTATAGCTTTGTATTTCTCTTCGATCTTTCCGTCTGCTTTGGCCAAGTGTGAATGATTTATCTTCAGTGGGAGAGGTGCTATGTAGTGGGTTCAATCTGGCAGTGACTTCTATATGTTGGGAAACGTAGTAGAAAACAAATAAATCGCGCCTACGCACACCCAAGATCAATATGAAGATGTGTAACAGGATGAGCTCACGATCGTTATCGTCACCGAGTTGCAGCGGAAGAAGAACGTGTCGTTGTAGATCATACTTGGAGTCCCTCAAACCATCAATGAACGATCCCGCAAACCACCCATGAATAATCCCTCAAACCGAAGACCGAAAACACGACTTCTTTACTTGGTTGCAAGCGTGCAACCTTCACAATCCGATAGCGCTTCGTTGTCCAGAGCTAATGTAACACCCCCAGTGTCATGCTACAGTAATCCCCTGTTAATGGTGCCAGGTCACCATGCTCAGTGAGCTAATTATCACTTGATGAAAAATCAAAGTCAAATTCAAATTCAAATTTTGAGTAAAATTCAAAATTTCTCAAACATGAAAACTAAAATGTTCTTCATGTGCCAAATAATCCATAACTAATATTGGTAGTGAACCAACATTTTTGCAAATGTCTAAGTGCCCTAAACCACTTTAAAATAGTGGCTAAAACTATAGTTTAAATGCCTTTTCAAATTATGAAGGTTGCAAACTATTTCTAAAGCCTCACAATATTTTGTGGCAGTGCCAACTACTACAATGTAATTATGTGGCCCACTACCACGGGGCGGCCATCTGGTGGCTCCTCGGCGCCTACTAGGTCGCCCTGCCCCGGACGAACCCTAGTGTCCCTCCCCACTTGCCTCCTCTCCCCCCAGATCCACCCCGCTCTCCCTCTGGCCTCTTCCCCCACGTCGCCCGCTGTCGTCGCCATTCTTCTCGCACTGCCACGGCGACCGGCGACCCCGAGCTTCACCAACGCCTCCACGATCTCCGACGTTCTCCGCTCCTTCGTCTTCGACCATTAGCAGGAGTTGGGAGGCTCCGCTAAGGGCATTCTGCTCCGCCCTCTTCCGCCTCTGTCGCCGATGATCCTCGTCGTCTCCGACGAACCCGGCAGCTACTAATCCGTCGAGGGCTTTTCTTGGCCACTCGGTGAGCTCCTCTCTCCCTCCTTTCCTTCTTCCCACAACTGCGTTCGTCCCTAGCTAGTTCGCCGCCGTTGCCGTGCCTCTGCTTCCGCCGGCGTGCTCGTAGCCGTGCCGTTGCTGCCCGTCGAGCTCAGATGAGCTCGGGATCATGCTCAGCACGTCCGTGCGGGCCCTTGCACCCCTCCCTCGCACTTTGTCGAGCCCCGTAGCGCCGACCCCGTGCTCCGACCGGATGCGCCTCCACGTAGCTCGTCGCCGGCGTCGTTCCGGCAACCTTTTGGTCTTTTGCTCGCGCCCATCTTGCTTGCGCGTGCACGTAGGCATCGCCCCACTCTCTGGATAGCCCGAACTCGCGCCGTACCACCGTTGTCATTGCTCGCCCGAAGCACCTCGCCGCCGGCGAGCTCGAAGTGCTCGCCCCTGTCCGTTCCAGCCACTCCGGCCCCTTTGACATGTTGACTTGGGTCAAATTGGGTCAACACTGACGTGGCCACACCCAGTACCACTGACATGTGGGCCCCACGCTAATTAAACATGTTTTATAAGTAGATAAAACATTAATTAATCTGTTAATTAGTTTTAATCACTAATTAGTCACTGACTAACGGGGCCCACACCCCTAACTAGTACTGTTAGTCAAATTAATCCACTGATTAACCCACAGAGGCTGACATGTGGGTCTCGGTGGCACACTGGTCAGGTTTGACCTGGTCAGTGCGACTGTTGACTGATGACGTCATCTTCATGTCATGCTGACGTCATATTCCTTTTCTGTTGTTTCTGTTAATTTAAATAATTCCAGAAAATGTTTAAATCTTTAAAAATTCATATAAACTAAACCATAACTCGGATGAAAATGTTTTCTACATGAAAGTTGCTCAGAAAAATCCAACGAATCCGAATACGCAGCCGGTTCATCTGTCACATGCCCCTATCTATATGAACATGGAACATTCCCTCTCCGGTCATCTGTTTGACACAGGTCCAGAACCGGGAAAACATTCCCGGTTGAATTCCCCCTTCACCTATATCGTGTAGCCATACGTTAGGTCACACCCGGCACAACATCTTGCCACGTTATGCTTTGTGATGCTATGTTTGCTTTTTATTTACTGTTTCTTCCCCCTCTTCTCTCCGGTAGACCCCGAGACCGATGCTGCCCCTGTGATTGACTACGTCGACGATGACCCCCTCCTTGCTAGAGCAACCAGGCAAGCAAACCCCCTTGAGCATTCCAATATCGCCCATTTCTTTCCCTCTCATGCTTGCATTAGAACTACTACTGCTTTATGTATGATCCTACTCTGATGCATAGCCTGTTTTTGTTACCTGCTTTCATACCTTACCTGCTTATTCTAAACTGCTTAGTATAGGTTGGTTAGTGATCCATCAGTGACCCCACCTTGTCCCAGTTGCCCCGCTTTATGTTTGATGACTCAATCAACATGATCGACATCCAGGCACCGACACTTCACATCACCCCCTAGTGTACGACTCTACAGAGTTACCATCGAGTGCCGAGGGTGGAACCTCTTACATCACTCCTGATGAGATATCTATAGTGTAGCTATTCGGTCGTGGTCATCGAGGGTGATTTCCTCCTTAACCACTTCCGATACGGCTTTGTTGTGCAACCCCTCAAGTGTGAACCGCGAGGGTGGATCCTCTTACGTTCACCTTGATGACAACATCGAGTGGAATTCACCGCGGGTGATTCCTCGGGTTTTCCCCTTGGTGTTAGACACACAGTTACTATGGTTACTATGACTTTGAACTGAGCCATGTTACTAATGACGGGTCGGCCCTGAGGGGTACCCGCGCGAGCTTAATAGCGAGTGATGTGGAGTTGGGTTGACCTGGGAGGTGCCCGCGAGATACTTACGAGGCGTGGCCGGGCATTCTTAGCCCTTGCTGCAAGTACTCGAGACGGGGCGACGGGGTCACATCGATCGTGAGTCTTTGCTCATTACCGCGTGTTCCTAATCCACTACGATTAGGATATTTGATCCGAGGGGCCTCTGGCCTGATAGCACTAACCATCACGTGGGCATAGTATGGGCGTTCTGCGTCGTATACATCAGCCGACGCTTACTAGACGTCAGCGACTGAGCAGCGCGCCGGGTTGGACTGGTAAGCACCTGCCTTTTTGAAGGAGTTAGCTAGGTCTGCTCATCGGCCGCGTACGCAACATGCAGGAGTTCCCGGGGAGATGGCCCATGACCCCTGGGGGCATAGGTTTAGTCCGGCGTGCTGACCTCTCTATTAAGCCTAGGTTGGGTTGCGGCGTATTGTTTGGCCGAGGCCGGGCATGACCTAGGAAAGTGTGTCCGGCTGGAGTTAATCGAGCATGGTGGGTAAGTTGGTGCACCCCTGCAGGGAAGAAAACATCTATCGATAGCCTGTCCTATGGTAATGGACACTTGGAGTTGTATCCTGATCGATACAACTAGAACTGGATACCTGAGATGAGAAATGGAAATGAGAACTAGATAGTATGGCTCTGGGATTGCTTTCTTGCTGGGAGTCGAGAAAGGATCTCTGGCCGAGGTTGATAACACCACTACTACTTTACATTATGTTGATCTGTACTCTTCTATATGCTGCAAGATGCATGAAGATGCTAGTCTTCGATAGGCTAGGCTTTTCCCCTTCTTTTCCGGCATTCTTCAGTTTAGTCCACAGATACAACCCATTCCTTTGATACATATGCATACTTAGTTTAGATCTGATGTAAGTCTTGCGAGCACTTTGGATGAGTACTCACGGTTGCTTTGCTACCTCTTTTTCCCCCATACCCGATTGCTGCGACCAGATGACGGATCCCAGGAGCCAGACGATGCCACTGATGACTACTACTACCTCGAGGGTGCCTACTACTACGTGAAGACCCCCGACGACCAGGAGTAGTTAGAAGGCTCCCAGGCAGGAGGCCTTGCCTTTTCGATCAATGTTGCTTTTGTGCTAGCCTTCTTAAGGCAAACTTGTTTAACTTATGGCTGTACTCAGATATTGTTGCTTCCGCTGACTCTTGTGTATTTGAGCTTATGTATTCGAGCCCTCGAGGCCCCTGGCTTGTAATATAAAGCTTGTATTATTTTAATTTGAGTCTAGAGTTGTGTTGTGATATCTTCCCGTGAGTCCTTGATCTTGATCGTATACATTTGCGTGTATGATTAGTGTACGGTCAAATCAGGGGCGTCACAAGTTGGTATCAGAGCCGACTGCCTATAGAAATCCCCCTTCCAAATTCCTTGGCCGAAGTTGAGTCTAGTCATCGAAAAACTTTTACTAACATGGATGTGCGGCTTATGGGCCCATGTCGCCATTGGGTGGTATTAGGATCTTTTATTCCTCGACCTATATTCTGGGACTTTGATCTCTCTTGTATTCGGGTTAAATGGTTTTACTAACTCGAACATTAGGATCTCGTGATCACATCTGCCCGGAGAGCCCCTTATTTCAGATAATCGCATGCTGCATCAGAAGATTCCAAAGATACTCTACGATATTCTCTCGAGACTTTGTGCCTGTTGCCTTTGCAATTCCCTACCACCAAAATATCCTTATGGATAACTACACACACTTGTCAATCTTACATTCTATCCCATTGATCTTGTTATTACAAGATGCCCTGAACTGCTCTCCTTTTTCGGAGAATCCTTTGAGCTTACTGCCTTGCAGTTCCTTGTCACCTGAATACCCCTACGGATGACTTGTGCACAGATCGAGTATCTGCTCATCCTCAGTTGATTCATGTACTTCACAAAAGTCTTCATAATACCATTCGTTCTTGTGAAAAATCCTCAACAGCCTATTGTTCTTGAATTTCTTTCTTGCTTGCATTATGGTTAATACCATAAGTCTAGTAATCTTATTTTCAGCCTTTGTCATTATCATTTTGAGTCCGTTGATACAATATGTTGCGAATGCTCGCAATCATCAATCAGATCCTAGAATTCTTCCTTCCGGCTCAGACATCATTTTAACATGCGCTGAATCTTGACCAATCAAATCGCCATCGATTGTACTCCTAAGCCTATTCTACCTATCCATCCCTAATCAGAGCATTGCTTCTGATCCCTTGTCTTGGAATTCATAATTCCTTTGCAATTGATGCTTTGAGTTAGTCAATTGTTTCTATAATCTGATCTCCTTGCATTCTTTCTTCCTATGGTTGAATACTGAGGCTCACATCAGATCCCTTGTGGACCACCAGACCCCTTTTTCGGATTTTATCTGACAATGTCCTTCATATTCAATAAGCTTTTGAACCTTTCCTCGGTTACATAATACCTTTGGTAAATTATATCCTCTCCTCTTGTCAACCATACTCTGCTTTCCAGCTTGTGTTGTTTACTTCTGAAGTTTGTGGAATAGGTTCCTAAGATGCCCCTATGGGTTGAACCTATGCCCCACCTAATCCTTTTGAACTCGCGAGTTTTAATGAGTCTCAATCTTCTGGTGGTTTGCCAGATAAAATTCCAATACTACAGCTTCATCAAGAGCGAGAAGTAAAATGAAAGGTTATGCATTGTAGAAGTGGGAGTCGACCCTGAACCTTTGTGTTCATGCCCACGGACACGGTGTGAAACTTATCATGAAAGCTTCTTGCAAGGATATTTAATCATTTGAATAATTCTTCCGGTATTGTAAATTGGATCCCTTTCAGTTATGGTCCCGACCATATTTCCTCCTTGATCCCATTTACCGGGTAAGTTAAAATTACTTATCCTATGCAAATCATTTCCCCCGTCCAACCTCTACTCCGATTTACCTTCTGGCATTACACCTAGTACTTGATACTGAGAAGCTTTATACCCCATCACATCATTACTAGCCTGATCGGCTATATTTTTATCATGACAACTTTTTAGAGGCGCTACCTGGTCCTTATGCCCGGAGCAACTTCTGACGATGAGCTAAGCTTACATCGATCTTCCTCATCTTATCATTTCACCTCGAACAACAAGCTTGACTTTGAGCTTGTGTCGAATCTGTGGTACTCATAGCCTTTCACTTCATCCTCTCTTTTCTGCTCGATGGCATCTTCCTAGAATCTCTCGACAAACTTTGTCTTGATCACCGTCACACTTTGGCTTCTTCAGAGATGTCAATTGAATTCATGGCTAGAAATACCATCTTTGCCTCTCGATGATTAGTGTTAGCATCAACAACATTCTTATCTTCCCCCAACACAAACTTGATCATATTAATTTTGGGAATACATCCTTGTTGACATGTCGATGGATTGCTACTGAACCCATCGGCCACCTTCTCATCTTTTTCCTGATAAAATAACATGATATGTTCTAGAAATTCCCGATGAATCCTTTGTGAATCCAAGGTTCGAACTTTACCTGATGACCATGTCAATGATATCCCGAAGCATGATTGTGGTACTCAAACATCAACAAGAACATTGGAAGCATAATGCTAAATGTTTCTTGTTCATTTATCCAAACACCGTTGTACGTGTAACATCATGAATTCCCTCACCCCTTTACCTAATTGGTTATCTAATTACTATCCTGTCATGGATATCTTCCTCTACTTGTCCTTGGGAAGGATATACTCCTGATAATTGTGTTTAAACACATTTTCCTTTCCATTGTTATGATTAATATACTAATCATATTTTCCTTTCCATTCTTTTGTTTAACCTTTCTGGTAAACTAACTTATCTCAGTAGAGATAATTTCCTGCTTAGGTAAACACCTCAGTGTACAACTTTGTCAGTGTGACCCTGATACTATTGCTGACAACATCCTGGTAACCCCCGAAGGACGAGAACTTTGCCTATTGGTCCGCCTCGTTCAATGAGCAGGAAAATGGTTCTCTTCGTCCCTTGCCCTTACCAACGTTGTTGCCAACATAACTGACAAGTTATCCTCTGCCATGCCTTGCTACCATGACCGTGCAATATGTCGGCGTCCTTCCTACTTTTGAACCACATGGTGGGCCCATAACCCATAGTTCTACAGGATCAAAACCTGACTCATGTACATCCTTGATTCCGAAGTATCCTTTTTCACTTGACTTCGTATGTAATTCATGAGCCACCTTCCTAGTGATCTATTCTAGTATCTAACGCAATAATTTTTGTTGTTGTTGCTCTGAACCCCTTTCACCTTTTGATTAGGCATCGAATGATTGCCTGCCCATTAAAACTTCTCATGGTACCTTCATACTTTGCTCTCGATGTTTATTAAGTTTCAACTCAAGAGATACTTCTGCCTCATTCCCTGCATTGTTCACCAGACAATTAACCCTATATGGGTCAGTTCTCCCGAAGTTACTCTTTACTTCCCCACTTAAATTTCGGGACGAGATTTCTTGTAGTGGAGGAGATTTGTAACACCCCCAGTGTCATGCTACAGTAATCCCCTGTTAATGGTGCCAGGTCACCATGCTCAGTGAGCTAATTATCACTTGATGAAAAATCAAAGTCAAATTCAAATTCAAATTCTGAGTAAAATTCAAAATTTCTCAAACATGAAAACTAAAATGTTCTTCATGTGCCAAATAATCCATAACTAATATTGGTAGTGAACCAACATTTTTGCAAATGTCTAAATGCCCTAAACCACTTTAAAACAGTGGCTAAAACTATAGTTTAAATGCCTTTTTAAATTATGAAGGTTGCAAACTATTTCTAAAGCCTCACAATCTTTTGTGGCAGTGCCAACTACTACAATGTAATTATGTGGCCCAGTCCCACACTTTACAAAATCCTTTTGGAAACTCAAATATTTCATAGCCTTTCCCTATAAAAATAAAAGAGCATTAGAAATAAAATAAAAAGGAAAAAGGGGGCCAGGCTGCACTGTGCACTTGGCCCAGCCGCGCAATAGTGCAGCCCAGCCCACCTAACCCTGCCGTCCCCTACCTCTGTTCACCAGGGGCTGGGTGGACGCGCGCGCGCCGTCCATGGCCGTCGATGACCCAAGGCGGCCATCCGGTGGCTCCTCGGCGCCTACTAGGTTGCCCCTGCCCCGGACGAACCCTAGCGTCCCTCCGCACTTGCTTCCTCTCCCCCTAGATCCACCCCGCTCTCCTTGTGGCCTCTTCCCCCACGTCGCCCGACGCTGTCGTCGCCGTTCTTCTTGCACCGCCACGGCAACCGGCGACCCCGACCTTCACCAACGCCTCCACGAGCTCCGACGTTCTCCGCTCCTTCGTCTCCGACGATCAGCAGGAGCTGGTAGGCTCCGCTGAGGGCATTCTGCTCCACCCCCTTCCGCCTCTATCACCGACGATCCTCGTCGTGTCCGACGAACCCGGCAGCTACTAATCCGTCGAGGGCTTTTCTTGGCCGCTTGGTGAGCTCCTCTCTCCCTTCTTTCCTTCTTCCCGCAGCCGCATTCGTCCCTAGCTAGTTTGCCGTCGTTGCCGTGCCTCTGCTTCCGCCGGCGTGCTCGTAGCCATGCCGTTGCTGCCCGTCGAGCTCATATGATCTCGGGATCGTGCTCAGCACGTCCGTGCGCGCCCGTTGCACCCCTCCCTCACGCTTTGTCGAGCCCCGTAGCACCGACCCCGTGCTCCGACCGGATGCACCTCCACGTAGCTCGTCGCCGGCGTCGTTTCGGCGACCTTTTGGTCTTTTGCTTGCGCCCATCTTGCTCGCGCGTGCACGTAGGCCTCGCCCCGCTCTCTGGATAGCCCGAACTCGCGCCATACCACCGTTGTCGTTGCTCGCCCGAAGCACCTCGCCGCCGACGAGATCGAAGCGCTCGCCCCCGTCCGTTCCAGCCACTCCGGCCACCTCCGTTCGATGCGCGACGCCGAGCCGCGTCGAACGTGCCCAGCCAGAACCCCGCAGACCCCCTGTGCGCGAAATCCGCGACCCTCCCGAGCCGCGCCGCTGCGTTTGGCTCGCCGGAGTCAACTCCGGCACGTCTCCGGCCGGTGTTCGACGTGGCACCCAGGTGGCACCGCTTGGGACACTGACTGGTGGGCCCAGGGCCCCCCTTTGACATGTTGACTTGGGTTAACTTGGGTCAACACTAACGTGGCCGCACCCAGTACCACTGACATGTGGGCCCCGCACTAATTAAACATGTTTTATAAGTAGATAAAACGTTAACTAATCTGTTAATTAGTTTTAATCATTAATTAGTCACTGACTAACGGGGCCCACACCCCTAACTAGTACTGTTAGTCAAATTAATCCACTGATTAACCCACAGAGGCTGACATGTGGGTCCCGGTGGCCCCACTAGTCAGGTTTGACCTAGTCAATGCGACTGTTGACTGCTGATGTCATCTTCATGTCATGCTGACGTCATATTCCTTTTCTGTTGTTTCTGTTAATTTAAATAATTCCTAAAAATATTTAAATCTTTAAAAATTCATATAAACTAAACCGTAACTCGGATGAAAATGTTTTCTACATGAACGTTGCTTAGAAAAATCCAACGAATCTGAATACGTGGTCCGTTCATCTGTCGCATGACCCTATCTATCTGAACATGGAACATTCCCTCTCCGGTTATCTGTCTGACACAGGTCCAGAATCGGGAAAACATTCCCGGTTGAATTCCCCCTTCACCTATATCATGTAGCCATATGTTAGGTCACACCCGGCACATCATCTTGCCACGTTATGCTTTGTGATGCTATGTTTGCCTTTTATTTACTATTTCTTCCCCCTCTTCTCTCCTACAGACCCCGAGACTGATGCTTCCCCTATGATCGACTACGTCGACGATGACCCCCTCCTTGCCAGAGCAACCAGGCAAGCAAATCCCCCTTGAGCATTCCGATATCGCCCATTTCTTTCCCTCTCATGCTTGCATTAGAACTGCTACTGCTTTATGTATGATCCTACTCTAATGCATAGCCTGTCTTTGTTACCTGCTTTCATACCTTACTTGCTTATTCTAAACAGCTTAGTATAGGTTGGTTAGTGATCCATCAGTGACCCCCACCTTGTCCCAGTTGCCCCGCTTTATGTTTGATGACTCGATCAATGTGATCGACGTCCAGGCCTCGACACTTCACATCACCCCCCTAGTGTACGACTCTACAGAGTTACCATCGAGTGCCGAGGGTGGAACCTCTTACATCACTCCTGATGAGATCTCTGTAGTGTAGCTATTTGGTCATGGTCATCGAGGGTGATTTCCTCCTTAACCACTTCCGATACGGCTCTGTCGTGCAACCCCTCAAGTGTGAACCTCGAGGGTGGATCCTCTTATGTTCACCTTGATGACAACATCAAGTGGAATTCACTGGGGGTGATTCCTCGGGTTTTCCCCTTGGTGTTAGACACACAGTTACTATGGTTACTATGACTTTGCACTGAGCCATGTTACTAAAGACGGGTCGGCCCTGAGGGGTACCCACGCGAGCTTAATAGCGAGTGATGTGGAGTCGGGTTGACCTGGGAGGTGCCCGCGAGATACTTACGAGGCGTGGCCGGGCATTCTTAGCCCTTGCTGCAAGTACTCGAGACGGGGCGATGGGGCCACATCGATCGTGAGTCTCTACTCGTTACCGCGTGCTCCTAATCCACTACGATTTGGATATTTGATCCGAGGGGCCTCTGTCCTGATAGCACTAACCATCACGTGGGCATAGTATGGGCGTTCTGCGTCGTATACATCAGCCGAAGCTTAATATACGTCAGCGACTGAGCGGCGCGCGCCTGGTTGGACTGGTAAGCACCTGCCTTTTTGAAGGAGGTAGCTAGGTCTGCTCACCGGCCGCGTATGCAACATGCAGGATCCCGGGGAGATGGCCCATGACCCCTGGGGGCATAGGTTTAGTCCGGCGTGCTGATCTCTCTATTAAGCCTAGGTCGGGTTGCGGCGTATTGTTTGGCCGAGGCCGGGCATGACCCAGGAAAGTGCATGGTGGGTAAGTTGGTGCACCCCTGCAGGGAAGAAACATCTATCGATAGCCTTCCCTACGGTAACGGACACTTGGAGTTGTATCCCGATCGATACAGCTAGAACTGGATACCTGAGATGAGAAATGGAAATGAGAACTGGATAGTATGGCTCTGGGATTCCTTTCTCGCTGGGAGTTGAGAAAGGATCTCTGGCCGAGGTTGATAACACTACTACTACTTTACATTATGTTGATCTGCACTCTTCTATATGCTGCAAGATGCTTGGAGATGCTAGTCGTTGATAGGCTAGGCTTTCCTCTTCTTTTCTGGCATTCTGCAGTTTAGTCCACAGATACAACCCATTCCTTTGATACAGATGCATACTTAGTTTAGATCTGATGTAAGTCTTGCGAGGACTTTGGATGAGTACTCATGGTTGCTTTGCTACCTCTTTTTCCCCCATACCCGATTGCTGCGACCAGATGACGGATCCCAGGAGCCAGACGACGCCACTGATGGCTACTACTACCCCGAGGGTGCCTACTACTACGTGAAGACCGCCGACGACCAGGAGTAGTTAGGAGGCTCCCAGGCAGGAGGCCTTGCCTTTTCGATCAATGTTGCTTTTGTGCTAGCCTTCTTAAGGCAAACTTGTTTAACTTATGTCTGTACTCAGATATTGTTGCTTCCGCTGACTCTTGTGTATTCGAGCTTATGTACTCGAGCCCTTGAGGCCCCTGGATTGTAATATAAAGCTTGTATTATTTTAATTTGAATCTAGAGTTGTGTTGTGATATCTTCCCGTGAGTCCTTGATCTTGATCGTACACATTTGCGTGTATGATTAGTGTACGGTCAAATCGGGGGCGTTACAGCTAATCGTCGCTGAAGAATTAGAGGAGATTAGAACCACACATGGCTTCTAATTAATTCTGAGGATTAGTCTAGTTCTGATTAGTTAATTAGGACCAGCAAGAACTAGAACTAGAAAAACTAGAGGAGGCTCCAGAACTTGTACTCCCTTCGTTCCGAATTACTCGTCGCAGAAATGGATGTATCTAGAAAATACATCAAGATACATCCATTTCTGCGACGAGTAATTCGGAACGGAGGGAGTATATCAAAAGGGTGGAAATACTCTAGTATATATATAGGTTGGAGGGGAGAGAAGGGGCGCCACATGGGGACGGAGGCACCTCCCCACTTGGGCCTTTGTGGCCCAAGTTGTGTGATGCCCTGACTTAATCGTGCACTAATCATACACGCAAATATGCACGATCAAGATCGGAGACTCACGGGAAGATATCACAACACAACTCTAGACACAAATTAAAATATACAAGCTTTATATTACAAGCCAGGGGCCTCGAGGGCTCGAATACACATGAGTTAGCGGAAGCCACAATATATGAGTACAGATATAAGGTAAACAAGTCTGTCTTAAGAAGGCTAGCAAAAAATAACAACAACGATTGAAAAGGCGAGGCCTCCTGCCTGGGAGCCTCCTAACTACTCCTGGTCGCCGGCAGCCTCCACGTAGTAGTAGGCTCCATTGGGGTAGTAGTAATCGTCGTCGGTGGTGTCATCTGGCTCCTGGGATCCGTCATTTGATCGCATCAATCGGATATAGGGGAAAAAAGGGGGGTAGCAAAGCAACAATGAGTACTCATCCAAAGTACTCGCAAGACTTACATCAAAACTATGCTAAGTATGCATTGGTATCAAAGGAATGGGGATATATCTTTGGACTAGACTACATAAATGCCAGAAGAGAAGGGAAAGCCTAGCCTATCAAAGAGTAGCATCTGGAAGCATCTTGCAGCATTAGAAGAGTGCAGATTAGCATAATATATAGTAGTAAGTAAGTCGTAGCATCCACGACCAGAGATCCTTCCTTGACTCCTTGTGAGAAAGCAATCCCGGAGCCAACATATCCTTTTCACGCCTCGAGTATCCAGTTCTAGTTGTATAGATCGGGATACAACTCTGAGCGCCCGTTACTATGGAGACGACTATTCAAATAGATTAACTTCCCTTCAAGGGTGCACAAAACTTACCCAACATGCTTGATTAACTCAGGCCGAACACACTTTCCTGGGTCATGCCCGGCCTCGGCTGATCGGCACGCTGTAGTCCTACCTAGGCTCAATAGAGAGGCCATCACGCCGGTCTACACCCTAAGCACACAGGGGTCTTGGGCCCATCGCCCTTTGCACTCCTGCATGTTGCGTACGCGGCCTGGAGCAGACCCACCCTTCTATACAAGTGCAGGTGGTTACCGTCCAACCGGGCACACGCCGCTCAATCGCTGACGTATGAAGAGCTTTTGAAGAATCACACAACATCGAATGCCCATACTTATTCCCGTGTGGTCGTCAGTGCAAAAAGGCCAGAGGCCTACTCGAATCACATATCCAAACTGTTAGTGTCTTAGGAGCGCGCGGAGATGATCAATGATCCACGATATGTAGTCCTGTCACCCCATCTCACGTACTTACGATAAGGCCGAGGAATGCCCTGCCGTGCCGCATAATCATCTCATGGGTACCCTCCTGGTCAAGCCAACTCCACATCACTCTCGTGGGTACCCATCGGGGCCGACCCGACTTCAACATGGTTCTAGGTAAATTCAAAGTAACCATGTGTCCATAACATCAAGGGGGAACCTCGAGGAATCACCCTCGATGTAACTGTCAAGGTGAACTTGGAGGAATCACCCTCGAGGGGTTCACACTTGAGGTGTTGCATGACAGAGTCATTATTAGGAGTGGTGAAAGAGGAATCACCCTCTGTAGAGCACGACCGATTAGCTACACTACAGAGATCTCATCAGAAGTGCTAAACGAGGTATCACCCTCGACACTCGATAGTAGCTCTGCAGAGTCGTACAACTAAAGGGGTGTGAGGTGATGTGTCGGGCTTTGGACATCGATCACGTTGTTCGAGTCATGTGGTAAACCAACGGGGTAACAAGGACAAGGTGAGGGGTCACTGATGGATCACTAACCAACCTATACTAAGCATATAAGATAAGCAGGTAAGGTACAATAGCAGGTTACAAAAGCAGGCTATGCATTAGATAGGAGAAATCAATTACAGTAGCAAAATGTAATGCAAGCATGAGAGAGAATGGAATGGGCAATATAGGAATTATCAAGGGGGGTATGCTTGCTGGGAAGCTCTGCTGAGAGTGGCTGAACGTCAGGGGTGTAGTCGTACTCGGCAGCATCATCGGTCTCGGTGTCTACCAGAGGGAGGAGGGGGAAGAAACAATAAATATAAAGCAAATAGATGCATCACTATGCATGACATGGCAATATGCAGTGCTAGATGTGACCTAACACATTGCTACACGAGACAGATGAAGCGGGAAAACATCTGGGAATGTTTTCCCGACGTTTGGCATTTTTCAAACAGATGAATCAGAGGGGAAGGATCCATGTTCATCATGCTAGAGGCATGTGACAGATGAACGGAAAGCATATTTGGATTCTTTACATTTTTCTGAGCAACTTTCATGTATAAATTATTTTCATCTGACTTACAGATTAATTTATATGAATTTTCAAAGATCAAAACATTTCTGAAATTATTACTATTTCAAATAATTCAAAAATTAGATTTATTGCGTCAGCAGTCAACATAGTCAGTTGACTGGTCAAACTGACAAGTGGGACCCCACTGTCAGTGACTCAACTAAATTAACAGGTTTAATTTTAACTAAATTAGTTAATTAACTAGAAGGGCCCACATGTCAGTGTCTAATTAGGTTAAATTAATTAGTTTAGTTAATTAAATTAGCGGTGGGGCCACACATCAGTGACTGGACCCACTCCAGTCAGCATGTTGACTAGTCAACATGGTCAACAGGACCCACCGGGGCACTAGCAGTGACCCAGGGTGGATCCCGAGCAGTGCCATGTCAGTGGTGGCAGTGGTGCGCTGGCGGAGGAGCTCCGACATCTCAAAATGTGGTGGAGCGCACGGGACTTCGTCGAAAAAGTGCTAGGGGGGGTCTTTTGGTGCACGGGAGGCACCATTCAGACGCATGCTCGACGCCACGTCGGATGGTGGTTGTGGCCGGAGCTGGGGCTGCTGGAAACGGCACCGGCGACGAGCTATGGAGGCGTCGGTGTTCGGCCACGGTTGGGCTCGTGGCTAGAGGGCATAGTTTTGGGCCTGGCCAGGTGCGTTCGAACGCACGTGTTGGCGCGCGTCAAGTGGGGGCGATGTCACATGTTGAAGTGGCCGGGAATGGCACTGGCGATGAGCAGAGGCGGCGGCGGTGTTCGGGAGCTCGGCAAGACGGTGCTAGGGTGCACAGGAGGAGGAACCGGATGTGGCGTTGGCCTCCTAGGAGATCCAGGAGCGCGTCTGTGGGCTCAGACACGGGCGACAACAGCGGTGAGCGCGGCGACGACGGAGATCGGCCTCACGGAGAGCTAGCTAGAGGGGACGCGCACGACAGCCAGAGAGAGGAGGAGGAGGATCAGGGCTCACTGGCATTGCAGAGAAGGCCCAAGGACGACTCGAGGTGGCCGGAGTCGACGATGGCGCTCGTCGGGGCCGAGGAAGAAGACGAGGATGGAGCGGGCGATGCGATGGCTCCCGGCTCGAGCTCGTAGTCTCAGACGGCATAGCGGAACACGGTGGAGGTCCTAGACATGCTAGTGGGGTTCGGGGGTGCCGGTGAGCACGAGGGCGACGGTGGCCATGGCGATGTGGCGTCGGGCACTAGAGGATATGGAGAGCGAGGGGCAAGAGGCGTGGAGAGGGCGAGTAGGGGGCTAGGGTTTCGGTCGGGGTCATGTGCGAGTCAAGTAGGACGCCGAGGGGCGTCGAGGTGGCGGCGGATGGCCGACGCGTGGCCATCCGTGCCATGGACGCGGGCGCGTCGTCCACCGCGACAGTGAATAGGGCGATGAAGGGGAAGGCTCAGGGCTGGGCCAAATGGGCTGGCACTGTGCACAATGCCCCTTTTCCTTTTCTTATTTCTTTTCATTTTCTTTTCTGTTTTTCTTTTATGTAACTATTGTTTTCTTTTTGTTTTCAATGTTATTTTAGTTTTATAAAATAAAAAACTTGCTCCACAATTAGAGTTATAAACTAAGCCACCGTCACAAAAAGTTCGGGATTTAAATAAAATATTTTGTATTTTCATAAATTTGAAAAGGCATGTTAAATAATGATTTGGCCCCCTTTTTAATTATTTTAGGGCACTTAACCACTTCATAAAATGTTGGTTCCACCATGACATTTATCCAGTGATTATTTGCAACACTTTTATTTTTTTCCATGTTTTTTGAATTTCTTTATTTCACTTATAATTTGAATTTGATTTGAATTTTGATCAAGTGACAAATGGATTAGCAAAGAGGTGATGACATGGCACCATTAGGGGGAGATTACTGTAGCATGATTATCGGGATGTTACAATTTGCCTTCCACCTCTTGGCCTTTCAAGGCCCGTTGATATTTAAATAAATATAAAATAGTTCTAAATACTTTTAGACCATTATATATATAATTTAACATCCCCAGAAGCATTTTCCACACACACACACATTTATCGGTAATATCTGGTATTACCTGATATTCACCGAAACCCTTCCGGTGACCTCGTAACGCTTCCGGGTCCTCTTGGAACTATTCAGAATATTAATGAAACAATTCCACAAATATATTGGCCTACTAACATTCAGGAGATCTTGATTACCTTAAACTTGTGACCCCGTAGGTTCGGTAACTCATAGACATGAACAAAACCCCTTCGTTCAATGACGTACAATGGAACCGAGGACATCCACATCGGTCCCTATTAGCACACAAATGATATTTGAGTGAACCTTTGGTTATCATGTTATGTTCCCTTTGCTTCGCAATACTTCACAAAACCCGGGATGTACCGGTATCCTCCTGACTCATCACCATGCTCACTATACAGTTATCCTCGTTACCGGTTTTGTTCTTGTTTCTTGTTGTTGTGTTCCAGCATCCCCATGATGAAATCACCTGTGTCTGGCCAGGCGATGATGGATGCCGTCACACCGAGAGGGCCCTAAGAATATCTCTCCGTCGTCGGAGGAGCAAAACCCACTCTCGAGCTATCCAACCACTTGTCAAACTTTCCGATGAACCTGTAAGTTTTCATTATGATCACCATGTTACATGTGACGTTTGAGCAACCTCAAAGCCCACCGTGTAGTAAGAAGTGACCACAATACTCTCATGGTCTAAGGAGCAAGATCACATGTCAACACTCCGTGTTATTACAATTGATTATAGACGATATTATCTTAATTCATAACTGCTACTTGTGAACTGTGTTGGGATTTCCCCAAAGAGGAGGGGTGAAGTAGTAAAGTAGAGATAAGTATTTCCCTCAGTGAGAACCAAGGTTATCAAACCAATAGGAGAACCAAGCAAACCCCCTTTGACGACACCTACATACGCAAAAGCAAATACTTGCACCCATTGCAGGCAAGAGGGTTGTCAATCCCCTTGAACTCGTTACTTGCAAAGATTAATTCCGATAGTGATAGATAGATAAGTAAATTGCAAAACAAAATAAAAATAAATAAATTGCAGCAAGGTATTTTTGGTTTTAATAATATGTAAAAGTAGACCTGGGCCCCATAGTTTTCACTAGAGACTTCTCACTCGAACACATAGGATATAGTGGGTGAACAAATTATTGTTGGGCAATTAATAGAAAAGTGCATAGTAATGATGTTATTCATGGAAATGATCATGTATATAGGCATCCTGTAACACCCTCGATGCGACTATAGCTCCCACGTGTCGAGGCACGACTTAGAGACATAATCGCATTGAAGGCATATGTCGCAAGTCAGGCAATCATCACAAACATCCCATGTAATATAGATAATAAAAGGGATAACATAGTTGGCTTACACTCGCCACGTCAATCAAGTTCATAAATAACATTACATCATCCAAAACACTCATGGCCCGACTACGGCGCCAAAATAAAAGATAACCCAACATGCGACACGGTCCCGATCACCCCCAACAGGGCACCACTACTGATCATCAGGAAAGGAAACATAGTAACGCTGAGAGTCCTCGTCGAACTCCCACTTGAGCTCGAGCACGTCCCCTGGAGCGGAATCATCAGGCCCTGCATCTGGTGTAATAGTAATCTGTGAGCCACAGGGACTCAGCAATCTCGCACCCTCGCGATCAAGACTATTTAAGCTTAATAGGTAAAGCAAGGTAAACAAATAAGTGGAGCTGCAGCAAGCGACTAGCATATATGGTGGCTATCCTGTTCGCAAAAGAGAGCGAGAAGAGGAGGCAAAGCGCGAGCGAGAATCTAGAGAACAACCTGCGCAAGAATTACTCCAAAACCGTGTCCACTTCCCGGACTCTGCCGAGAAGAGGCCATCACGGTAACACACTCAGTTTATTCATTTTAATTAAGTTAAGGTTCAAGTTATCTACAACCAGACATTAACAAATTCCCATCTGCCCATAACCGCGGGCATGGCTTTCGAAAGTTCAAATCCCTGCAGGGGGGTCCCAACTTAGCCCATGACAAGCTCTCACGGTCAACGAAGGAATAGACCTCCTCCCGAGACGTTCCGATCAGACTCGGTATCTCGGTTCTTCAAGACACTTCAACAGGTTAAAACAAGACCAGCAACACCACCCGAATGTGCCGACAAATCCCGATAGGAGCTGCACATATCTCGTTCTCAGGGCACACTCAGATGAGACATCCTACGAGTAAAACCAACCCTCAAGTTGCCCCGAGGTGGCCCCGCAGTCTACTCGGTCGGACCAACACTCAGAGGAGCACTAGCCCGGGGGGGGGGGGGTTAAATAAGATGACCCTCGGGCTTCGGAAACCCAAGGGAAAAGAGGCTAGGTGGCAAATGGTAAAACCAAGGTTGGGCATTGCTGGAAAAGCTTTAATCAAGGCGAACTATCAAGGGGTTCCCATTATAACCCAACCGCGTAAGGAACGCAAAATCCGGGAACATAACACCGATATGACGGAAACTAGGGCGGCAAGAGTGGAACAAAACACTAGGCGAGAGGCCGAGCCTTCCACCATTTACCAAGTATATAGATGCATTAAGATAACATGGCAATATAATGATATCCCAACAAGTAAATAAATGTTCCAACAAGGAACGACCTCCAATCTTCACCAGCAACTAGCAACGCTATAAGAGGGGCTGAGCAAAGCGGTAACATAGCCAATCAACGGTTTGCTAGGACATGGTGGGTTAGAGGTTTGACATGGCAATTTGGGAGGCTTGAAAACAAATGGTAGGCATCGTAGCATTGGCATAGCAAAAGAGCGAGCAATCTAGCATAGCAAAGATAGTAGTGATTTCGAGGGTATGATCATCTTGCCTGCAAAGTTGTCAGAGTTGCCTGGATCCTCGAAAGCAAACTCAACGGGCTCCTCGTTAGCGAACTCGTCTCCAGGCTCTACCCAAACAAGACAAACAAGCAACAAGGACACAATCAACCACGTGCAAGGATCAACCAATATGATGCAAACATGGTATGCTATGCGGGATGCGATGCGGAATGCATATGCAAGATTTGACAAGTAATGCATGAACCTGGTCTCAAATTGGAAATCCAAGTATGGCACTGGAAAGATGAGATGAAATCGCTTGAAAACAATATAAAGAACGCCGGAATCGGAGTTACGGTTTGGAAATGGCAAGCGATTCAAATATGACATCGGTCTGCCATTTACAGCAAGTAGCCAACTAAATGCAATGAGATGAACATGCTACAGCACTCAAACATGACAATAAAATACATGGCAGGGATGCATTCAAGATGCTTAACAAAAGTCTAGCACTGAGCTACGTCCAATTCATCCATTAACAGGTTCAAACAAGCATGGAAAAAATGCATATGGTAAACAGATCTCAGACTTAGTGAAATTAACACTTGTCTGAAATTCAGATCAGGTAGCCCACTTCGGAGCAACAAAACTACATGCTACAGGACCTGAACATGGCAAAGTAAAACATGGCATGGAGCTTCTCAAAAAGCTTAACAAAAGTCCCTTAGTGACCTTGAGCCAAAAGGGATCAGAAAACACATTTGCAAGCATGTGAACATAGCAAAAGCATAATCAGTTTTCAGACTTAGTGAAAACTGGCACATGCTGAAACATATCTTAAGTAGGCATGTTAACGAGCTCGATGCACTCACTACGGAGAAAGTCATGAAAAGCTAAGCATACATCTATCAAGAGCACACAAAATTCAAGCTAGACATGGCAAGAACAATAGCATAGCATGCACGGATCAACTCCAACATCATCGGCAAAACTGCAAACAAGTTGACAATCTGCCCAGATTCACGAAGTAGCAAAAGTAGAGCTCGAATGACTCAAGCTAGGGTGCTCCATAATTGCAAACAAAGACATGGATGGATAGAGCACTACAAGATTAATAAAACATCCTTACTGATCATCCTCAAAAGAGGCACGGATCACTCGGAAACAACATGAACATATGACAACATGAGATAAACAGCTCAAGGACTTAGTGGAAATGCTAAGTCCCTGAAAACAGAGTTACCAAGTGCCTCACTTGGCAAGCTAGTGCTAGTCACCACACACATCACAAAAATACATGGGTTGCACCTCTGGAAAGATGACAAAACCCTTAACAAAACATATGTAGAGCACCAGGGCATATCATGCACACAATAATCATGGCAAAAATGACAAATGTCTAAATGGAGTAGCAGATCTGACAATTATCTCAAGTAGCCCTCTTCTAACAGCATTTCGGGCATCAAGATGAACTCAAATGAAAATGATGCAATGGAATGAAATGATGTACTCTCTCAGACGAACAATTTGATATGCTATATGCCCAATTCGGAGCTACGGATGAGGAGATACGATGCTATGAACATGAGCACATGGATCTGAAAATTTAGGGACTTAGAAGAAAAAAACGACCTAGGGTTTACTGTTCACCAGATCTGGATCCGGTGAAACCACTGTAGCGGCGGCGGATCCGACGCTCGCCGGCGACGAGGGCTCGCCGGAGGAGCTCTCGGGGCCGCGGGGAGGAGGAGATGTCGGAGTTGGGCGGAGTCGGCGGGCGCGGCGCCGAGGCGTCGGGCGAGGCGGCGGCAGGGGTGGCCGGGCGGCGCCAGGGGCGGCCGGGCGGCGCCGGGATCGGCCGGAGACGAAGCCGGCCGGCGAGGTGGCGGCTCGGCCATGGGAGAGATGAAGCCGCGGGGCGGCGCACCGGCTTGGGCCGCGGGGGCCCGATCCGGGCTTCCCGGGCCGGCGGCGGAGGGAGGCGGCGATGGCGAGTGAGGAGGCGACACGTGGCAGCGGCGGGGAGGATCCGGACGTGTCCGTCGGTGGCAGGTTTGTCCGGTGGCGCGCGATGATGAGATCTAGGGTTAGGGGGAGAAGAGACCCGGGATTTACGAGAGGGGATCTATATATAGGCATAGAGGGAGCTAGGAGAGTCCAAATGAGGTGCGGTTTTTGGCCACGCGATCATGATCGAACGCTCTAGATGATGGAGCAGGTTTAGGTGGGTTTTGGGCCAACTTGGAGAGGTGTTGGGCTGCAACACACACGAGGCCTTTTCGGTCCCTCGGTTAATCGTTGGAGTATCAAACGAAGTCCAAATGGTACGAAACTTGATAGACGGTCTACCGGTAGTAAACCAAGGCCGCTTTGCAAGTATCGGTCCAATCCGGAAATATTTGATCCCCACACACGAAAGAAAGCTACAAATGACCACCGGAGGAGAACGAAGCGCCGGAATGCAAAACGGACAATGGGGAAAATGCTCGAATGCATGAGATGAACACGTATGCAAATGCAATGCACATGATGACATGATATGAGATGCATGACAACGATAACAACACACGGAGACAAAGACCCGAACCCGAGAAAATAAAATAACTTAAAGCCGGAAACGGCAAGAGTTGGAGTACAAATTGGGAAAGTCATATCCGGGGTGTTACACATCCCATACGTGAGAAGTAGACCGACTCCTATGTGCATATACTACTATTAATCCACCAATCGACTGCTATCCAGCAGCATCTATGGTATTAAGTTCATGACAAACAGAGTAACGCCTTAAGCAAGATAACATGATGCAGAAAAAGTAAACCCAATCAATATGAATAAACCCCGTCGTTTTACCCTTAATGGCAACAACACTATACATTCCTCACCACCCTTTTTGTCACTAGGTGAGGACACTGCAGGATTGAACCCATCACAAAGCACCCTCCCACTGAAGATAATTCAATCTAGTTGGCCAAACCAAACGGATAGATCGGAGAGGACTACAAAGCTATAACAATCATGCATAATAAAGTTTAGAAAAGACTCAGTTACTTTCAGTCAATAATCTGATCATAAACCCATAATTCATCATATCCCAACAAACACACCGCAAAAGAACATTACATTTGATATAACTCCAAGAAGATCAAGGAGAACATGGTATTGAAGATCAAAGAGAGAGAAGAAGCCATCTAGATACTAGATATGGACCCGTAGGTCTGTGATAAAGTACTCACGCATCATCGGAAGGCAGAAAGGATGATGTATAAGCCCTCCTTGATCAATTCCCCCTTTGGCAGAGTACCGAAAAAGGCCTCCAGATGGAATCACAGAAGAATAGAAGCTTGCGACATCGTAAAAAGTGTTTCAGGTGGATTTCTATAGGTTTGGGAATATTTGGGAATGTATAGAAGTGGTTTTAGGTCAAACCAAGTTGCGTGGAGCCCAGGAGCTTAGGGGGCGCACCTACCCCCTGGGACGCGCCTTGTGAGCTCGCGGCTCTCCCATAGCTCTTCTGGCCTCCTCCCAAACAGTAAAGTTTCATCATGTTTGAACTTCATTTGGTATTGATTTTCTAAAAAGCCAAAAACAAGCAGAAAGCAACAACTGGCTCTGGGCACTGGGTTAATAGGTTAATCCAAAAAGTGCCTATTTACTGATCATGTCATGAATAACATCATAACTATGCACTTTTCTATCAATAGCCTAGCAATAATTTGTGCACCCACCATTTGCTAGGATCTTTAGAGAGATGCTGATGCGGCTTGAAACTGCGTCAGTATTTCCCCAAAGAGAAAGAGATGATGCAGTACAACTACGGTAGGTACTTCCCTCAGTTGTGAAACCAAGGTATCAATCCAGTAGGAGAACCAAGCAACACTATGTAAACGGTACCTGCACACAAAGAACAAATACTTGCAACCCTACGCGTAAGAGGGGTTGTCAATCCCTCCATGGTAAAATGATAAATTGTTTTGTATGAGTTTGGATAAATAGATCTTGATAAAACACAAAATAAAGTACGTAAAGAAAAAGTGCAGCAAGGTATTTTTGGGTTTTTGGAAACATAGATATTAAAATAAATATGGCAAAAGATAGAATAGAAAGCAAATATGATAAAGAATAGACCCGGTGGCCGTAGATTTCACTAGTGGCTTCTCTCTAGGAAATAGCACACAGTGGGTAAACAAATTACTGCTGGGAAATTGATAGAAGAATAAATAATTATGATGATATCCAAGGCAATGATCATGAATATAGGCATCACGTCCAATATTAGTGGACCGACTCCTACCTACATCTACTACTATTACTTCACACATTGACCGCTATCCAGCATGCATCTAGTGTATTAAGTTCTTGGAGAAATGGAGTAATGCAATAAGAACGATGACATGATGTAGAAAAGATCTATTCATGTAGGAATAGACCCCATCTTTTTATCCTTAATAGCAACGATACATGAGTGCCTTGCTACCCCTTCTGTCATTGGGTGAGGACACCACAAGATCGAACCATCACAAAGCACCTCTTCCAATTGCAAGAAAAATCAATCTAGTTGGCCTAACTAAACCAAAGATTATGAGAATAAATACGAGGCTGTAAATAATCATGCATATAAGAGATCAAAGAAGACTCAAATAATATTCATGGATATAGATCTGATCATAAACACGAACTTCATCGGATCCCAACAAACACACTGCAAAAAGTCATTTCATCAAATAGATCTCCAAGAGACCATTGTATTGAGAATCAAAAAGGGAGAAGAAGCCATCTAACTACTTCCTACGGACCCATAGTTCTATGGTGAACTACTCACACATCATTAGAGAGGCACCAATGAGGATGATGAACCCCTTCCTGATCGTGTTCCCCTCCGCCGGAATGCCGGAATAGGGCTCTAGATTGGATCTCGTGGTTCTGGAAGTTCCGACGGCTGGAATTGTGTTTCGTCGACTCCCCTAGGGTTTCTGAAATATTTGGGTATTTATAGAGCTAAGAGGTGGTGGAGGAGCCCACTGTGGGCCCCACAACTCGTCAGGGCACCCCATGGGTCTCTGGCGTGCCCTGGTGTCTCGTCCCCCCAAGTGCTTCCTTGGCTCCCAAGTTGTCTTCTGGTCCAAAAAAATCTCCAAAAAAGTTTTGCTGCGTTTGGACACCGTTTGGTAGGGATATCCGGTGAAGTAAAAAACAAGCAAAAAATAGCAACTGGCACTCGGCACTATGTCAGTAGGCTAGTCCCAAAAAATGATATAAAGTTGCTATAAAATGATTGTAAAACATCCAAGATTGATAATATAACAACATGGAACAATAAAAAAAATTATAGATACGTTGGAGATGTATCAGCATTCCCAAGCTTAATTCCTGCTCGTCCTCGAGTAGGTAAATGATAAAAATAGTATTTTTGATGTGGAATGTTGCCTAACACATTCATAACGTATTCTTTTCTGTTGTAGCATGGACATTTGGACTTTTAGATGGTTCAAAGCAATAGTCAATTTTGACATGAAGACCGCAATACTCAATGATGTAGGGTGGAACCCTAGGGGCTGATCTTTCACAATTTGGAGGGGATCCCGCGAAGAACACGAAGAACACGAGAGGAAAAACGCGAGGGGAAATGAGAGGAAGCACTCGAATCAATGAGAAACAGTCACACATGTGCTAGATCCATGAACACAACGAGACATACACGATCCAAAAACAACAAAGGGCGATACAAATGGTAGCTAGTTCATCTCCGTGAGGAGGCTTTGAGTCCACGAGGGATCTTCCCGTGAGGGGTCTTGAATCAAAGCATGGATATTCTTCGTAGAGGCTGCGATCTCTCGATGGAGTAGAACCACAAGGATGAGCAAAGCTCTATCTCTCAAATGAGCTAAACCTATGCTAACCCTAAAAATGGGGAGGAGGAGGTCTATTTATATTCTAAGCCACGAAGGGGTAAGTGAGGGGGCGAAATGGGTACATGGGCCTCGGCCCAAGATGTTGCATGCAGGCAATGCCAGACGATCTGGACGGGGGTCTAGATGATCCGGGCATCTTCCAGATGATTCGGGACCTGGTCCGGATGATTCGGCTTTGCCGAGGGGATTATGTAAGCTTCAGGTCTCGAGGCTGGGGGTTTACCCGGATGATCCGGGGGGTCGTCCGGATGATCCGGCTCTTCGTCCGGATGTCCAGCTCTAGCTGAGCAGCCGCGATGCCTTCTTCTCCTTTCTTTCGTCTTCTCTTCCATGCTTCCTGTGACGCCCTCGATTCAACCATAAACTAATCATACACGCAATGTGTACGATCAAGATCAAGGACTCACGGGAAGACATCACAACACAACTCTAGACACAAATTAAAATAATACAAGCTTTACATTACAAGCCAGGGGCCCCGAGGGCTCGAATACACAAGAGTCAGCAGAAGCAACACTATCTGAGTACAAACATAACTTAAACAAGTCTGCCTTCAGAAGGCTAGCACGAAAGCAACAACGGTCGAAAAGGCACGGCCTCCTGCCTGGGAGCCTCCTAACTACTCCAGGTCGTCAGCGGCCGTAACATAGTAGTAGGCACCCTCGGGGTAGTAGTAGTCATCAGTGGTGTTGTCTGTCTCCTGGGATCCGTCATCTGGTCGCAACAATCGGGTATGGGGAAAAAGAGGTAGCAAAGCGACCGTGAGTACTCATCCAAAGTACTGGCAAGACTTACATCAGATCTAAAGTAAATATGCATCTGTATCAAAGAAATGGGCTGTATCTGTGGACTAAACTTCATAATGCCAGAAGAGAAGGGGAAAGTCTAGCCTATCGAAGACTAGCATCTTCAAGCATCTTCAAGCATCTTGCAGCATTTAGAAGAGTACATATCAACATAAGGTAAAAGTAGTAGTAGTGTTATCAACCTCGCCCAGAGATCCTTCCTCGACCCCCTGCGAGGAAGCAATCCCAGAGCCATACTACCCAGTTATCACCTCAAGTATCCAGTTCTAGTTGTATCGATCGGGATACAACTCCAAGTGTCCATTATCGTAGGATAGGCTATCGATAGATATTTTCTTCCCTGCAGGGGTGCACCAACTTACCCACCACGCTCGCTTAACTCCGGCCGGACACACTTTACTGGGTCATGCCCGGCCTTGGCCAAACAATACGCCGCAACCCGACCTAGGCTTAATAGAGAGGTCAGCATGTCAGACTAAACCTATGCCCCCGGGGGTCTTGGGCCATCGCTCCGGGAACTCTTGCACGTTGCGTGGGCGGCCGATTAGCAGACCTAGCTACCTCCTTAAAAAGGAAGGTGCTTACGCAGTCCAACCCGGCGCGCGCCGCTCAGTCGCATGACGTCTATTAAGCTTCGGCTAATGCATACGATGCAGAACGCCCATACTATGCCCATGTGATGGTTAGTGATATTAGGCCAGAGGCCCCTTGGATCAAATATCCAAATCGTAGTGGATTAGGAGCACGCGGTAACGAGTAGAGACTCATGATCGATGTGACCCCGTCGCCCTGTCACGAGTACTTGCGGCAAGGGCTAAGAATGCCTGGCCACGCCTCGTAAGTAGCTAGCGGGCACCTTCCAGGTCGACCCGACTCCACATCACTCGCAATTAAGCTCGCACGGGTACCCCTCAGGGCCGACCCGTCTTTAGTAACCTGGTTCAGGGTAAAGTCATAGTAACCATAGTAACCGTGTGTCTAACACTAAGGGGAACCCTGAGGAACCACCCTCGATGGATTCCACTCGATGTAATCATCAAGGTGAACGTAAGAGGAACCACCCTCGAGGTTCACACTTGAGGGGTTGCACGACAGAGTCGTATCGGAAGTGGTTAAGGAGGAAATCACCCTCGATGACCACGACCGAATAGCTACACTACAGAGATCTCATCAGGAGTGATGTTTGAGGTGTCACCCTCGGCACTCGATAATAACTCTGCAGAGTCGTACAACTAAGGGGGTGATGTGCGGTGTCGGGGCTTGGACGTTGATCACGTTGATCGAGTCATGAAACATAAAGCGGGGCAACAAGGACAAGGTGGGGGTCACTGATGGATCACTAACCAACCTATACTAAGCAGTTTAGGATAAGCAGGTAGGTAACAATAAGCAGGTTACAAAAACAGGCTATGCATCAGAATAGGATCATACAAAAAGCAGTAGCAGTTCTAATGCAAGCATAATAGAGAAGGGAATGGGCTATATCAGAATTCTCAAGGGGGGTTTGCTTGCCTGGAAGCTCTGCTAAAAAGGAAGAAGTGTCATCGTCGACGAGGTAGTCGATCACAGGGGTAGCATCAGTCTCGGGGTCTACCAGAGAGAAGAGGGGGAAGAAACATTAAATACAGAGCAAACAGATGCATCACTAAGCATTACATGACGATAGGCAGAGCTAGGGTTGTCCTAACGTAGTACTACACGTTGCCGACAGAGGGGATAAACATCTGAGGATGAATTCCCGGCGTTAGACGGATCTCAGACAGGTGGAAGAGAGGGGACGATTCCATGTTCAGCATGCTAGGGGCATGTGACAGGTGAACGGACCGCGTATTCGGATTCGTCTCGTTTTTCTGAGCAACTTTCATCTAGAAAACATTTTCATCTGAGCTATAGTTTATTTTTTTACGAATTTTCAAAGTTTTTAAACATTTCTTGAATTAATTAAATTAACAGAAAAGAAATACTACGTCAGCATGACAACACTGTGACGTCAGCAGTCAACAGGACGGCTGACCAGGTCAAACTGACCAGTGGGTCCCACCTGTCATAGACAGAGGGGCTAACAGAGGTTTATTTTAATTAAACATAGTTAATTAACAGCTGGGCCCCACATGTCAGTGACTCACTAAACTAACTAATTAAGTTTATTTAGAAATTGTTTTAATTTGACTAATTAAGCGGTGGGGCCCGCACGTCAGTGGCACAGGAGTGCCCAGTCAGCTGTTGACTGGGTCAAACCAGTCAACAGGACCCACCGGGCCCACACGTCAGCCTCACAGGCAGCGCCACGTCGGACGCCAGTGACAGAGTGTCGTCGGCGACCAAAGTAACGTCGGCGACTCCCTGGAGTTGGCCGGAGCCGCGCTATAGGGGGCCTCTGGTCCTGTGGCTTGGACCTACGGGTGCGGCCCAGCGTCGCGCACGCGATAGAGACGACGACAGGCGTCAGGGACGATCCTAGCATCACCGGCGTCGAGGTTTGGCGGCGGCGGCTTGCGGGTGAAAGTGGGCGCGGGGCTGCGGTGCACGGCGAACGGCACGCAGGGGTGCATTGGACTCCCTGGGGATCCAGGAGCACAACGGCGGCCACACACGGGCGTGGCAGCAACGGTAGCTATGGCCGCGAGCTCCACGGCGGCAACGCGTGCACGACGTCGCGGCGGGGCGGCTAATGAGTGCTGGCGACCCAAAGGGGAGGAGGTGAGGGGAGGTGGCTTACTGCCACTGCAGAGAAGGCACGGGGACGACTCGAGGTGCTTGGGGCGGCGTGGATCGACGGCGAGTTCGGGCGCATCCGAAGGTGGAAGATGATGGTGGAGCGAGTGTTGCCGTGCTTCCTGACTCAGGCTCGTGGTCGGGGAAGGCGTTGGGGACGATGGCGGACCTCGTAGACGTGTCGGCGGGGTGTAGGGGGTGGCAATGGCCGCGGCGGAGTGCGGTGAGCGGCGTCAGAGAAGCGCGATTGAGGTGGATTTGGAGGGGAGAGAGCACAAGCGAGAGAGAGAGAGAGAACGAGGAGGGCAGGTGAGTGGGAGAGGCGATCGAGGAGGTGGGGAGGCGCGGGGGCCTTATCCCCTCGCCGATGATGGCGAGTGGGTTCGGCGGGGCTACGCCCCTGTTTCGACCCCGGTCAGGGGAACAGGGAAGGGGACGGGCAGGGGGATCTGGGCTGGCTCCGGTGGGGCACGTGGGCCGGCCTAGGTGGGTTAGGTCCAGTTTTCATGTTTGAGCAATTTTGAATTTCACTCAGAATTTGAAATTGAATTCAACTGGAATTTGAAGGAGATAGGAGACAATGATGATCAAACACTTGTTTAGCAAAAGGATTAACTTGACCCCAGAGATTACTGTAGCATCATTACACCGGGGTGTTACAACTCTCCTCCTCTAAAAGAAATTCTCGTCCCGAGAATTAAGAGGTAGAAGGGAATAGGTCGGGGTATTCAGCCCGTAGGTTATCTTCGCGTTCCCAAGTGGCTTCATCTTTAGTATGATTCGACCATTGCACCTTGAGGAACTTGGTAACCTTCTGGCGTGTTTGATGTTCAGCTTCTTCAAGAATGCAGATCGGATGCTCTTTGTAAGTGAGATCATCTTGAACTTCAATCAGTTCCGGATCCTTGAAGCATCGACGAAGTTGCGACACGTGGAAGACGTCATGGACGTGGGAGAACTGAGGTGGCAACTCCAGTTGATAAGCCACCAGTCCACGACGAGTGAGAATACGGAAGGGACCAATGTATTGAGGAGCTAGGTTGCCCTTGACTCCGAACCGGTGGGTGCCTCCCAATGGAGTGACACGCAGATACGCTTGTTCACCAGGTTGATAAGTTGAACCCCAGCGTTTATGATTATAATTGCTCTTCTGGCGGTACTGGGCCGCCTTGAGATTATCCCGAACAATGCGAACCTGCTCTTCAGCTTGTTGAATAATGCCTAGATCAATGAGCGCCCGTTCCCCATTTTCTGACCAATTTAGAGGGGTTCAACACTTACGTCCATAAAGCACTTCGAAGGGTGCCATCTTCAAGCTAGCTTGATAACTCTTGTTATAAGAGAATTCCACATAAGGGAGAGATTCTTCCCACTTCTTGCCGAAAGAAATAACACAAGCCCGAAGCATGTCTTGAAGAATTTGATTGACTCACTCGACTTGGCCTTGGGATTGAGGATGATAAGCAGTGCTCCAGGTAATATGAGGTCCCATTGCCTCTTGGAAACTATCCCAGAACTTTGAAGTGAAAATACTGCCGCGGTCTGAACTGATCTCCTTAGGAATGCCGTGGAGTGAAAAAATTCGGGAGATATACAAGTTTGCTAATTGACTAGCAGTGATAGTCTCCTTGACTGGCAAAAAGTGAGCAACTTATGAGAATTGGTCGATGATGACAAAGATAGCATCGTTGCCTTTTTGAGATTTGGGAAGGCCAGCGACGAAATCCATTTGGATCTTATCCCACTTCCATTCAAGAATCGGAAGCGGTTGCAGAAGTCCAACCGGTTTCTGATGTTCTGCTTTGACGCGACGGTAACCGTCACATTCTTCAATATATCGAGCAATGTCTTTCTTCATCTTGGACCACCAATACTTCTGAAGAATGTCTAAGTACATCTTGGTACTTCCCATATGAATAGAGAGAGGGGTGTCATGTGCTTCTTTAATCACCTTCTCTGTCATAAGCTCGAACCGGGGTACTACAATACGATCTCTGAAGTATAAGGTTCCATCTTCACCAAGTGAAAAATCTCTGGATTTCTCTAAGGCAAGATCCATTTTCATCAGATCGACATGAGCATCTTTGGCTTGAGCAGACTTGATTGCTTTCAGAAGAGTTAGTTCTAGGACAAGGTTATTCAGAGAACCCTGTGGAACTAGTTGAAGGTTCAGCTTGCAAAGTTCTTCATAAAGGCGGGGTTGAGCTTTGTAGACCATGTGATTATTGCAATAAGACTTGCGGCTCAGGGCATCGGCCATTACATTAGCCTTACCAGGGCTATAGGATATAACGAGTTGTAGTCAGCAATAGCTTCCATCCATCGCTGCTGACGGAGGTTCATATCCGGCTGAGTAAACAAGTACTTCAGACTCTGATGATCAGTGAAGATCTCGCAACGATTACCGAGAAGGTATTGTCGCCATAGCTTCAGTGCATGGATAACCGCAACAAGCTCAAGGTCGTAAACTGGGTAGTTCTCTTCGTGAGGATGCATTTAATGGGAGGCATAAGCAATCACCCTGCGCTCTTGCATTAGGACACAGCCTAATCCTTATCGTGAAACGTCGCAATAGATGACGAAGTCCTTGCGAGAATCAGGGGGAGCAAGCACTGGGGCAGATGTCAGCTTTTCCTTGAGTGCCTGGAAACTTTCCTGACACTTATCAGTCCAATCAAACTCAATGCCCTTGTGTAGCAAATTGTTCAATGGCTTGGCGATCTTGGCCTTGGGATTGAGGATGATATGCAGTGCTCCAAGTAATATGAGTTCCCATTGCCTCTTGGAAACTATCCCAAAACTTTGAAGTGAAAATACTGCCGCGGTCTGAACTGATCTCCTTCGGAATGCCGTGGAGTGACACAATCCGGGAGATATACAAGTTTGCTAATTGACTAGCAGTGATAGTCTCCTTGACTGGCAAAAAGTGAGCAACTTTTGAGAATTGGTCGATGACGACGAAGATATCATCGTTGCCTTTCTGAGACTTGGGATGGCCAGTGGCGAAATCCATTTGGATCTTATCCCACTTCCATTCAGGAATCGGAAGCGGTTGCAGAAGTCCAGCCGGTTTCTGATGTTCTGCTTTGATGCGACGGCAAACGTCACATTCTTCGATATATTGAGCAATGTCTTGCTTCATATTGGACCACCAATACTTATGACGAATGTCTAAGTACATCTTGGTACTTCCCGGATGAATAGAGAGAGGGGTGTCATGTGCTTCTTTCATCACCTTTTCTGTCATAAGCTCGAACCAGGGCACTACAATACGATTTCTGAAGTATAAGGTTCGATCTTCACCAATTGGAAAACCTTTGGATTTATCTAAGGCAAGATCCTTTTTCATTAGATTGACATGAGCATCTTTGGCTTGAGCAGACTCGATTGCTTTTATAAGAGTTGGTTCCAAGACAAGGTTATTCAGAGAACCCTGTGGAACTAGTTGAAGGTTCAGCTTGCAAAGTTCTTCATAAAGGCGGGGTTGAGCTTTGTAGACCATGTGATTATTGCAATAAGACTTGCGGCTCAGGGCATCGGCCATTACATTAGCCTTACCAGGGGTATAGGATATACCGCAGTTGTAGTCAACAATAGCTTCCATCCATCGCTGTTGACGGAGGTTCAGATCCGGCTGAGTAAACAAGTACTTCAGAATCTGATGATCAGTGAAGATCTCGCAACGATTACCGAGAAGGTATTGTCGCCATAGCTTCAGTGCATAGATCACCGCAGCAAGCTCAAGGTCGTGAACTGGGTAGTTCTCTTCATGAGGACGCACTTGACGTGAGGCATAAGCAATCACCCTGCGCTCTTGCATTAGGACACAGCCTAATCCTTGTAGTGAAGCGTCGCAATAGATGACGAAGTCCTTGCGAGAATCAGGGGGGCAAGCACTGGGGCAGATGTCAGCTTGTCCTTGAGTGCCTGGAAACTTTCCTGACACTTATTAGTCCAATTAAACTTAATGCCTTTGTGTAGCAGATTGGTCAGTGGCTTGGAGATCTTGGAGAAGTTTGTAACAGCCTGGCTTTTGGCCCTTTTCTTTTTCTTCTGATTTATTTGGTTTTTTCTCTGTTTTTCTTTTTGGAGTGGTTTTGGGGCCTTGCCACCTAGGAAATCATCCTCATTCCCCTCCCATGTGGCTCATCATTCTCAAAACTTTCCCAAGATCATCCCATTTCCATTCTAGCCCAAACCCTAAAATTCTTTTTTCAGGAATATTCCTTTTTATTAAAGGAATAACCCTGTCCGCCCTAGGTTGTGAAGCAACCTATATTTCTGTCGCTCCCAAAAATCCCAATTAATTCTCATAATTTCTTTGGGTCATATGTTGCTCGAATATGCCCAAACTTTCCTGCCCTAGCCCAAGAATAATTCCTCAATAATTATTCTTCTTTTTTGTCCAGTGTGGCTTTCTGTGAAGGAAGTGCCACCTATCCCTTCCTGATTGCTCCCAAACCTTTTGGGCATTATCTTATGTCCAAATAACTTCCTCATGACGAAATTCAACTTTATTTGCCCAGCCAATCTTCCTCAGATTTTTTTTCAAACTTTCTGTCAGATAGAAGGCATTGTGAGGGAAGTAATAGCTAGGAGTTTCCAAATGAGTTGAAATTTGGAACACTCCTTAATGTGCTCATATCATCACACGCCTCAAAATGTCCGCCCCATCCAATCAACTATGTGAGCACATGATCAAATATTTGATTCTGTTAATATTTTCAGGTTGTGAAGCAAGTATATTTTATATTGCTTCATTAATTCTGAGAAATTACCAGATTGTGTTCCTACCCAAATAACATCTCTCCACCAAATTTGGGACCAATTAATCAAGCAAATGTTCCTCTAGAATTTTTGCAATTTTCTGGACAGAGAGAATAGTTGTGAAGGAAGTACCATTTTGGTGAATCCAATTGGTATGAAATGTTTACAGCACCTCTATTTGTCCAAATCATCAAGCCTTGCAAAATTTTACCCCAAGTGGAATCGCCATTTGAGTGCATCATCTTAATCTCATTTCTGGACCATTTTGGTCAGTTGCAAAGCAACTACATTAAACCTTGATCCAAATCTTCTCAAAGTTAACAGTATTATAGTCCTTCCTAAGCTGATCACCCCAGACAAACTCTTTGGCTCTAATAAAGTCCCTGTTGATCACCAGTGCACGACCAAGTTTACTGCAGTAAACTTCAGACGATGATTACCATTTAACCGTAGCACCCCAGATCCAGCCATGGCATCATAAATGCTCCATCTTGGAAGGACATAACTCTAGACACCATTTACTTGCCTCTTGTGAGCTCCCTGTGCATTGTCCCGTGGTGACCGCGCAGATGGCAAGCCTGTGTGCGCGCTCTGTGCGTAGTGGCCGTGTCCAGCGCGCCGTTTCTGCTTCGTCCGCTCCCTTCTCGTCGTCTTCGCGCGCGTGAGCGTGTCCCTTGGCTTCACCTCAACATCGCCGTTCCCCTGGACCCCTCTCCCCCTCCGTCCGCTTCCTCACCGACGCAAGCCACCGCGCGCCCACGGGCAAAGAGTGGCGGTTTGGCTCGGAGCTCGTCATCTTCTTCCTCCCTGCGCTCCCTTGGCCGCCTCTTCCCCGTGAGCTCTCCCTCATGTTCCCTCTCGTCACCTAACCCCAAGCTCATGCGCGTGCACACGCGTCCGCGGTGCCGGCCACGCATCCGCGGCGACGCCAGCTCGGCCTCCTCCTCCCCTGCCTATATAAGGCCGTCCCGGGCGTGTTTCTCCTCACCACTCGACCTCACTCACTCCAAGAAGCCTCCCCGACCCCTTCCCTGAGCTCCAAGAGCTCCCGAGCCCTCCGATGGTCGCCTCGGCCGCCGATGGCCTCTGCTCGAATCCGAGCGAGTCGAGCTCTCTCCCTCCGTTCTATCACCACCAGAGGCCTCCTCATCCACCCTAGATCCACCCTAGTGCCCCCATTCCTTCTCCAGTGGCCTCTGGCCACGAGTTCCCCGGAGCCCGGAGAGCCCCGTCTGCTGCGACCATGGTCCCACCCTGCCCGATGGTCCCTGACGTTCGGGTGGTGGAGGGACAGGTGCGCCTCGCCGTCCTGAGCACTCTGGCAGTTCAAGCTCCGCCGGAGGTGGCCCGAGTGGCCGGAACGAGCGCTGGCGCTGGCCGCCTCTCCTCTGCTCTACGTGCGGTGTCGGGGGAAGAAGAAGGAGGCGGGAGGAGAGAGTTGACCGTGTGTGGACCTCGCGGCCCCATGCTTCAGAGACCCAAGCCCCAGCCCCGCACCATGCTGACTAGATTAAGCGGAGGTGCAAACCCGTGAGTATGTTTTCGCTTTTAGGAAGCGCATTTTATCTCTCCTTCAGCCAAAGTACGTTTTCCTTTTCTAAAAACGTATTTTATCTCTATTGCAGCGAGGAATAAGTTTTCCAGAGAAGGCGTATTTCTGTAGACTACGCTTTCTGTTTTTCTGTCCAGGCCCAGTTTGTGAAGTTTTTCTTTGCAAATAGGTCCCTAGAAGAAAACACTTCATAACTTTTTGATCCCAACTCCGAATGAGGTGATTCCAAAGCCCACTTCTTCGTTTCATTGATCCCATTCCGATGGAGTCATTTTCACCATGTGTTCACATTTTGAAAATGACCATTTTTCCCTTGCGCTAAATCAGCCCCCTTCCAGAGTGAACATTTTCCGGCGATTCTTTCCGCGAGCTTCCTGCACTTCTTCCCGGTGAATCCTTCCACCCCAGGCAAGCCACACCCTCCATTTGCATGATTGCAATGCAGTGACATGGTTTATTTATCTGAACTTGTTTAAAATATTGCATTAGCTATGTATGATTTGTTCATGGCATTTCTTGGAGTATTGTTTTGATCTTGATATTGCCATGATATTGCTTCGAGTTCTAGGACTTATGTTTTGATGATTATGTGGATGACATGTGCCTTTGGATTCTTAGTGGCTATTATGATTATTTTCATGATTGTATCTGGTATTATTTTGGAGTATTACTTTGGATATCATGTTGCCTTTGGATTATTAGTGGCTAGTGTTATTTTCATAATGATGCTAGATGATATTATGTTTTGGAGTATGATGTTGGAGATGATGCTTGCATGTGGATCATAGCTGGATAGTTAGTTCTTGATATTTGAGTAGTAGTATTATCGTTCTTGGATTCATCATGATAGTAGTGTTATACTGTCCTCAGAGTATTTTGGCAAGACGATATTAAGCTTTGGATTATTTGTTGGATATTGCTATGACTTGGATCATAGGTTGATAAATGATATCATAGTATCAATTATTACTGTTATATTTTGGGGATAAATTCCCTCATTAAGTTGGCCAGGTGCCACCGAACCGGGCTTTTTCTAGTGCAACCACATTTGCCTTTTATGGGAAGGCCCTAATGCGGTCTATTGTCGTGCCTCTCACCGGTGCCTCCAATGAGGGAAGGTTATGGGTGTGCAGTACCCTGGCCCGGTAAGCAGACATAACCTTGTGTGCCCGTAGTTGTTGTTAGGCGCCTTTTTGTCCCCGTTTGGGACTGTTTTTGTTTTGCCACGACGATGGCCGTTGGTGCCTTTGGTAGGCATGGGGCCACCAAGGACTGAACCCAAAAGGGGTGTTGGTTAGAGTGGCCGGGAGAGTGTCATGGCAGTAGATCGGTTTTGTCGGATTGTCGTTGGTCCACCCAAATGGGAGTGTGAGGCCATGGATTCCGTGGTGTGGGTAAATTGCACTACCTCTGCAGAGTGTGTGTGTGTGTTTAATCTATCGATAGCCACGTCCTTGTTCATGGGCATAAGTTTGTACTAGGTCACAACGTTCGATCAACACTCACATGATGGAATGACTTATAGGTGATTTATATGTTGATGTACTTTGAGCAGTAACAGTTTGGCAGGATGTTGATGATGATCTTGAGGATGATCATTCAGTTTGTGATGTGGTCACGAGGTGAGCATGTGGATGTTCCGTTTGTGATCTGTGAATGATCACCGTTTGGTTACAAGGCAACCCGTTGAACCAAGTGTGGTTCCGATTGTGATTTGTGAGAGATCACCGTTTGGTTTTGATCACGAGGTGATCGAGATGGTATATTACTTGGCCGGTTAGCCAAGAGTGATATGGTTATGGAGATCTGAGATGTTGGTTTATCACTATGATAGTAGTTTCATACCATGCTTAGTAGTTGCTTCTTCATCGTTGTTAATATAATTAACCTGTTTAATGCTATGTTATTGTCTTGCCTTGATGTTTATGGTTGTTGTGAGCTTGCAAGTACATTCAATGTACTAACATGGCGTGTCATGCCAGATTGCAGGTGATGCCCTGATTGCTTGATTGCTTGTCGAGGTTTTTGTGCTTGCAAGCTAGATCGTGTCCCAGTTAGAGTCCCTGCAGAGTGGAGTTCACCACCTTCGTCGTTGTTCCGCTGCTAGAAGTATTCTGCTGCTACAAGTTGTTTCGTTCCTAGCATAGAGCAAGTGGAGTATCACAGGCGTAGTGTCACCGTGCTGATGTGCCTCTTTGTAACAACAGACCCTTGTATTATTATTCTTGTAATAAGAGCTGATTTGTTCTATGTCAATCAGTGCCGTATTCCAGAGACGTCTCCTCGATCTCTAGGCTGGAATACGGGGCATTCCGGTTTCTCTGAGCCGGGGTGCCACAAAGTTCTTGACAAAGCGGCGACAATAGCTGGCTAGTCCGAGAAAGCTTCTAACTTGCTTGACTGTCTTCGGAGGGGTCCAATCAAGAATAGCCTGAACGCGCTCTGGGTTGACGGCAATACCATCCTTGGAGATGACATGACCAAGGTAGGTGACTTTGGGTAACCAGAATTCGCACTTGGAATACTTGGCATAAAGTTGATGTTCTCGAAGCTTCTCTAGAACAAGTCGAAGATGTTCAACATGTTCTTATTTGTTCTTTGAATATACCAGGATATCATCCAGATAGACTACGATGAACTTGTCGAGGTAATCCATGAATATATAGTTCATCAGACGAGAAAATGTGGATGGAGCATTCGTCAAGCCAAAATACAAGACGGTGTACTCGTAAGAACCATAACGAGTGACGATTGCGATCTTTGGAATATCCTCTTCACGAACACGGATCTGGTGGTAACCCAACCTCAAGTCGAGTTTAGAGAATATCGATGAACCAACCAATTGATCATACAGATCATTGATCCGAGGAAGTGGATATTTGTTCTGAATTGTAGCTTGGTTGATAGGACGGTGGTCTTGGACCAAACGGTTCGTTCCGTCCTTCTTCTTGATGAAGAGGGAAGGTGCTCCCCAAACAAAGGAACTTGGACGAATGAAACCCTTGCAAAGAGATTTGTCGATTTCCTCCTTAAGTTCAAGGAGCTCATGAGGCGGCATCTTGTAGGGTCGTTTGGCGATAGGGACGGTGCCTGGTTTCAAGTCGATGACGAACTCGACAGCCCGAGCAGGGGGTATTCCTAGAAGTTCTTACGGAAAGACGTCTAGGAAGTCGCGGACAACTGGAATCTTTTCAATTCCCTCAAGAGGTGATGCGTTCAACGCATTCAAGACATAAAGCCGTGCTTCAGCATTTTGAACAATCTGAGCATGGTAGCTTACTATCTCATCAGAAGGATGTAGGAGACGAACGACTTTGGTGGCGCGAACGATAGAGGTAGTATGTGCTTTCAACCATTCCATTCCCAGAATGATGTCAATGTGGGAAGACTCCAGAATAATGGTAGAAACATGACATTCCAACCCTTCGATTTCAATGTGGACGTCGCGACCAATCATGGTAGTTCGACACTGACCCGCAGGGGTGCGTGCCACAATCAGAGTGTTCATGGGCTTGCATCAAATGTCGTGTGCATATGCAAAATTTTCTGACATGAATGAATGCGATGCTCCGGAATCAAATAAAACAAATGCTGGTACTGAATTAACAAGGAGAGTACCCATCATAGTGGCAAGCTGGTCTTGACCTTCATTCAGATCAACATGATTAGCCTGACCACGACCATAAGGTCTGGCATTGTGGTTGCGGGGTTGATTGTTACCACAAGCATTAGAAGGCAGAGCCAGCTGATTCTAATTCTGAGGGCAGTTCCTGGAACGGTGACCCGGAAGGCCACACTTGAAGCAGATACCATCATTGGGGAGCAGGAACTTGGGGTGGTGCTGTCCGAAGAGGTTGTCTCGTTGGTGGAGGAGGCAGACGCGGAGCAGCATAGGACTATCTTGGTGTAGGTGCAGTTGGACGATACATGCTGTGGGGAATCCATATCCGACGCTTTTGCGCTGACGGGTCCGATGATGAGCCAGCGTCACGGCTGCGCCTAAGGGATCCCTGGTGTTCCCGAAGACTAGTCTCAACCTGAATAGCCTTGTTCACCAAGGTGGCAAAGTCGGCAAAGTCATGAACGAGCAGTGCTAGCTTGATATCAGGGTGAAGTCCATCATGAAACTTCTCTTGCTTACGAGCATCAGTTCCAATGTCTTCTTCAGCATAACGTGCCAAGTCCAGAAATTCCCACTGATAAGCATCTACAGACTTTTTGCCTTGGGTGAGGTTGCGGAAATCTCGCTTCTTCCTGTCCATGATTCCCTAAGGAATGAAGAGGGCACAGAAAGCAGCTTGGAAATCCAGCCAAGTGATGATTGTTCCAGCCGGTAGAGTACGCCTGTGGCTGTCCCACCATTGAGCGGCAGGACCCTTGAGGAAGAGGGATGCGAAGGTGACATAGCTTACATCAGCAGACTCCATTTCATATGTGATGTCGCGGAGCCAGTCATCAGCATCAAGGGGTTGAGTTGAGCTGTGGTAAATAGTTGGGTTGAGGCGCATGAAGTCCTGTAGAGTTACTGGGGTTGGCTGTTGATTCATGTTCGAACGAGGAAACTGAGCCACATTCCTTCCATGATTTGGTGATTCAGCTCAAACTGTTGCATCATTCCGACCATGAATTCAGGCGGTGGTGGAGTTGCCACCATGGCCACAACCAGCGGGTCTAACCATCCTGCTAACATGTAACAGGGGTAGTTCAACATCGAGCATTTGTAAAGACAAAGTGAGGGGGTCCTGGACTAAGGGGTCCTCGGGCGTCCGGCCTGTTATCCATCGGCCGGACTAATGGGCTGTGAAGACATGAAGACCGAAGACCGTACCTGTGTCCAGATTGGACTCTCCTTAGCGTGGAAGGCAAGCTTGGCGACCGACTATGAAGATTCCTTCTTATGTAACCGACTCTATGTAAACCCTAGATCCCCTCGGTGTCTATGTAAACCGGAGGGGATAGTCCGGAAAGGACACATTCATTAGCATAGTCAAATAGGCTAAGCTTCTAGGGTTTAGCCATTATGATATCGTGGTAGATCAACTCTTGTAACACCCATATTCATCAATACCAATCAAGTAGGACGTAGGGTATCACCTCCATAGAGAGGGCCCGAACCCGGGTAAACATTGTGTCCCTTGTCTCCTATTACCATCGATCCTATACACACAGTTCAGGACACCCTACCCGAGATCCGCCAGTTTTGACACCGATATTTGTGCTTTCATTGAGAGTTCCACTGTGCCGTCGACGAAAGGTTCTATGGCCCCTTCAATCGTCTATAGCGACGTTGTCCAAGGAGAAACCTTTCTCCCCGGACAGATCTTCGTGTTCGGCGGCTTCGTACTATGGGCCAACTCGCTCGGCCATCTGGAGCGGATCGATAGCTATGCCCCTGGCCACCAGGCCAGATTTGGAAACTTGAACTACGTTGCGGATATCCGTGGAGACTTGATCTTCAATGGATTTGAGACCGCAGTGATCACCCCCCTCGCTCTGAAGTTGTAACACCCCGGTGTAATGATGCTACAGTAACCTCTGGGGTTAAGTTAATCATTTTGCTAAACAAGTGTTTGATCATCCTTGGTTCTCTCTCATTTCAAATTCCAGTTGATTTCAATTTCTAATTCTGAGTGAAATTCAAAATTGCTCAAACATGAAAACTAAAATGTTAATCATGTGCCAAATAATTCACAACTAATTATCTTTAGAAAAACAAAATCACCTAAATTCATTATGTGACTCAAACAACATGAAACAACATCAAAACATAAATTTAAAGTGCCGTATCATTTATTAAAAATTCAAACGAAATCATTTTGTCTCCAAACCATTTTTTTGCAGTGGTAAATATTGCACTATAATTGTTAAGCTAAGTCACATATTTTACAAAACTCTAATGGTGGCTAAGCAATTTGCAAAATAGGAATAAATCAAAAAAAAGAAAAGGAAAGGAAAGCAGAGGGAAGAGAGAGAAAGCCCCTGCCCCACTGGGCCAAATGGCCCAGCTGGCCGTCGGCCCACACCAGCCGGCCCACTCCCCCTCCCTTGTCGTCTTCCCCTTTCTCCTGTTGGACCGAACCGCGCCAGCGGTCGCCGTCGAACCCGGTCGTCGCCACGCGCCTCGCCGAAGAGGGGATAAGGATCCCCTCCCTCCCTGTCGCCTCGATCCCCTCTCCCCCACTTGCACCTCTCCTCCCCCAGATCCACCTCTCCATCTGCTTTGTTTTGGAAAGGAGATCGACATGGTCGCCGCCGTTCTCCATCATCACCGCGGCCACAGCCTCGCCCCGCCGTCTTGTCGTGAAGCTCCACCGGGGTCGACACCGTCATCTGGTGCCCTCAGGTGGAGCTGGGAAGCACCGCTGACGTCGCACGACCTTGCCACCTTCTGCCTCTGTCGCCGGCGAGATCCCTCGATTCCGGCTACCCCTGCAGCTACTAACCCGTCAACGGCCTGTCTTGCGCCGCACGGTGAGCTCCCCCGCTTCCCCTCTATTTCCCAATTCATTCGCTGCCCGTGTTACGCCCCGGCGCCGTAGTCGTAGCTCACCGCCGCCCTGCTGCGTCACCGCCGTTGCCACCGCTGCCATGGCCCCCGTCCGAGCCCTCCGTCGTGCTCGTGGTGTTCCTAGGAGCCCGGCGAGCCCTTCCTCTCACCCTCTCGTGACCCCTAGCACATTCCCGACGTGACCCCGAATGCCATCGCCGATGGTTATTCCGTCCGTCCCCGGGCGAGCCACCACCACCACCCGACACGGCATCGTGTGCGTGTTCGAATGGTGCCGACAGCACGCGAAACGGCCGCCCCTAGCACGTTTCCGACGAGGCCCGAGCGGCTCCGACGCGTCCTAGCATCGCCGGCAGTGAGACGCCTGCCTCCGCCGACGTGGCTAGCCGGGCCCACCCTTGGCTCACTACCAGTGGGCCCCACGGGCCCTAGTTGACTGGGTTGACCCAGTCAACTCCTGACTAGACAGCCTAGTGCGACTGACGTGCGGGTCCCACCGCTTAATCCTCTAATTAAAACATTTTAATAATTAAAACTAATTAGTTTAGTTAATTAGACACTAACAGGTGGGCCCAGTAGTTTTACAAACTAAATTTAGATTAGTTTGAACTCTGTTTAACCCACTGTCTATGATAGGTGGGTCCCCCATGTCAGTTTTGACCAGTCAACCGGACTGTTGACTGCTGACGTCATCTACACGTCAAGCTGACGTCATATTTCCTTTATGTTAATTTAATTAATTACAAAAATGTTTAAAACTTTGAAAATTCATAGAAAATAAACCGTAACTCCGATAAAAATGTTTTCTATATGAAAGTTGCTCATAAAATTCCCACAAATCCGAATGCGTGGTCCATTCCCCTGTCACATGCCCCTAGCATGCTGAGCATGGAACCGTCCCCTCTCTTCCACCTGTCCGGAATTCGTCTAACGCCGGGAATTCATCCTCGGATGTTTATCCCCTCCGTCTGCAACATGTAGTACTACGTTAGGACAACCCTAGCTCTGCCTATCGTCATGTAATGCTTAGTGATGCATCTGTTTGCTCTGTATTTACTGTTTCTTCCCACTCTTATCTCTGGTAGACCCCGAGACCGATGCTTATTCTAAACTGCTTAGTATAGGTTGGTTAGTGATCCATCAGTGACCCCCACCTTGTACTAGTTGCCCCGCTTTATGTTTGATGACTCGATCAACGTGATCGACGTCCAGGCCCCGACACCGCACATCACCCCCTAGTTGTACGACTCTGCAGAGTTACCATCGAGTGCCGAGGGTGGAACCTCTTACATCACTCCTGATGTGATCTCTGTAGTGTAGCTACATGGTCGAGGTCATCGAGGGTGATTTCCTCCTTAACCACTTCGATTACGGCTCCGTCGTGCAACCCCTCAAGTGTGAACCTCGGGGGTGGATCCTCTTACGTTCACCTTGATGACAACATCGAGTGGAATTCACCGGGGGTGATTCCTCAGGGTTTCCCCTTGGTGTTAAACACACAGTTACTATGGTTACTATGACTTTGCACTGAACCATGTTACTAAAGACGGGTCGGCCCTGAGGGGTACCCGCGCGAGCTTAATAGCGAGTGATGTGGAGTCGGGTTGACCTAGAAGGTGCCCGCGAGATACTTACGAGGCGTGGCCGGGCATTCTTAGCCCTTGCCGCAAGTACTCGAGATGGGGCGACGGGGTCACATCTTTCGTGAGTCTCTGCTTGTTACTGCGTGCTCCTAATCCACTACGGTTTGGATATTTGATCCGAGGGGCCTCTGGCCTGATAGCACTAACCATCAGGTGGGCATTGTATGCATCAGCCGAAGCTTATTAGACGTCAGTGACTGAGCGGCATGCGCCGGGTTGGACTGGTAATGTAACGCCCCGAGACCGATGTGCCAGGTGTCTTCCAGTTATTCGCTGTTGTTGCCTTGTCATTGCTTGTGTGTCATGCATTGCATATCTTGTCATCATGTGTATTGCATCAGCATGTTTTCAAAACTTGCATCCGTCCGGGTTCTCACTGTTCCTTCCGTTGTCCGTTCTGAGTCCAGACACACTCGCACGCGCCCGCGACATGTCCGAAATATTATTTTATAAGTGGCCGGAAATTTTTCTCGGAATGGGTTGAAAGTTGGCATGCGGTGTTGTTATGTTGTTAGTAGGTCACCTGCCAAGTTTCATCGCATTCGGAGTTCATTTGATAGCCGCATCGAGGGCGTGACAAGTTGGTATCAGAGCAATGAAGGGACTGGGGAGTAAAAAGAATTCCTAAACTCTCCGATATATAATTCCTAAAGGACTCAAAACATTTTTCTAGACACAACTCGGCCGCTAAAAACAATCAAGCAATGGGGCTCCTAAGGTCGGGGAAGGCTCTGATACCAACTTGTCACGCCCTCGATGCGGCTATATCTCCCACGTGTCGAAGCACGACTTAGAGGCATAACCCAACATGCGAGGGTATCTTGGAATCGTTCCGACGGTTTTATGATGAGAACATTGTCTTGGTGCCTCCTGTCAAGGGTTTTGTGGAAGTGTCCCAGGGAGTTGAGCTCCGAGGTGTTGTCGTCATAATTTTATCGTTGCAGTTCTGGAATACCTGAGTTTAGTACGCCGACATCGAAAATCTCTTTTATGCAGTTCGTTGGTGAGATAACCTCGACGCCACCCAGTACTGGGGCGGGAGTTCGGGAGTATTGCCATAACTTGTATAACGGATGCTTTTCGAAGGTTGAGGTAGATGGTTTCCGAAGTTTTTCTCGGTTATGTGTTGAAGGATGGATACAGCTAGATGTAGGATTTGCTAGAATTGGGTGAGATATTATGCTTCCCCTGTATCCCCAACACCTGATTGCATAACCGGAAAGGTTCGGGAGTTCCATAGGTGGGAATTCAAGTAGCTCTTAGGACATCTTCCCGACAGATGTATGATATGAAATTGGGGTTCGACGTCTAGTGGTCCGCCTATTCACAATCGGTTTTATAGTGGTCTCATTGTGTCTTAAAGAGTCCTTGGCTATGCCGACTCGGGGACGCTTCGTATGTCATGTGCACTGCCTTGTACATGATGGTGTTGTACGATCGAGCCTGTGTAGGCCCCACCACGAAATCTTCGGACGAAATCTCTATCATATGTTTGTTCCGGCTTATTCCGCAAGCCAATCCTTTGTTTTGTTTTGAATTGTGCTATTCGAGTTGCTTCGAAGTCAAATGTTGATTCCATACCTTTTTTTCCAAGTGGTTTTCTCATATTCCTATGCGAATACTAATCCTTCATGATAATCGAGATTGTCATGTCAATCCTTTTCAACTGGTGTGTCTCTCTTCAAGTGGATCCGATCATTTCAACATCAGCAAGATCAATTATCATTTCTTCTCAACGGTGTTTGTTTCATCCATCCCCAAGTTGCCTTTGTTTTTCCCCCCCCCCCCCCCCTTTTTTTTCTACGACTCAGATTTCTTATTCAAGTATCCTTTTATTGATGGGAGATCTCTCCATTCTTTTCCGTCAATATTATTATCCGTTGATTCTCAGAAGATGCTAACGAAGCTGCAAGTTCGTCTCTCATCACTCATTTTCTTCTCCGGTGGATTTAATTCAAGCTTTGGTATTGAGCATACTCCTTTTCATTTTGCCCAATGCTTTTCTTATGCCGATGCACCTCTTAATCATCCATGTCTCGCTATTCATTTGTTTCGGAGTGCCGAAGATATCTCAGAAGATTCCTGTTTCCACTCTGCTTTCGTTCAAGATCTGCTCACCGGTCGCCCACGCAACATGCAGGAGTTCCTGGGGCGATGGCCCAAGACCCCTGGGGGCATAGGTTTAGTACGGCGTGCTGGCCTCTCTATTAAGTCTAGGTCGGGTTGCGGCGTATTGTTTGGCTGAGGCCGGGCATGACCCAGGAAAGTGTGTCCCGCCGAAGTTAATCGAGCGTGATGGGTAAGTTGGTGCACCCCTGCAGGGAAGAAAACATCTATCGATAGCCTGTCCTACGGTAACGGACACTTGGAGTTGTATCCCGATCGGTACAACTAGAACTGGATACTTGAGATGGGACATGGTTATGAGAAATGGATATGACAAATGGATAGTATGGCTCTGGGATTGCTTTCTCGCAGGGAGTCGAGAAAGGATCTCTGGCCGAGGTTGGTAACACTTCTACTACTTTAGATTATGTCGATCTATACTCTTCTATGTGCTGCAAGATGCTTGAATATGCTAGTATTTGATAGGCTAGGCTTTCCCCTTCTCTTCTGGCAGTCTGGAATTTAGTCCACAGATACAACCCATTTCCTTTTATACAGATGCATACTTAGTTTAGATCTGATGTAAGTCTTGCGAGTACTTTGGATGAGTACTCACGGTTGCTTTGCTACCTCCTTTTCTCCTATACCCGTTTGTTGCGACCAGATGACGGATCCCAGGAGCCAGACGACACCACTGATGATTACTACTACCCCGAGGGTGCCTACTACAACGTGATGGCCGCTGATGACTTGGAGTAGTTAGGAGGCTCCCAGGCAGGAGGCCTTGCTTGTTCGATCGTTGTTGCTTTTGTGCTAGCCTTCTTAAGGCAGACTTGTTTAACTTATGTTTGTACTCAGATATTGTTGCTTCCGCTGACTCTTGTGTATTCGAGCTTATGTATTCGAGCCCTCGAGGCCCCTGGCTTGTAATATAAAGCTTGTATTATTTCTATTTGTGTCTAGAGTTGTGTTGTGTTATCTTCCTGTGAGTCCTAATCTTGGTCGTACACATTTGCGTGTATGATTAGTGTACGGTCAAATCGGGGGCATCACAAGTTGGTATCAGAGCCAACTGCCTGTAGGATCCCCCTTTCCAACTCCTTGGCCGAAGTCGAGTCTAGTCACTACAAAAACTTTTACTAACATGGATGTGTGTCTTACGGTCCCACGTCGCCATACGAGTGGTATTAGGATCTTTTATTCCTCGTCTATACTCTGGGATTCTGATCTCTCTTCCATTCGGGTTAAACGAATCTACTAACTCTAACATTAGGATCCCATGACCACATTCACCCCAAAGTTGGATAAGACATAGTTCTTAGAATAGTATTATGAATAGTACACACACTATAAAGTTGACTACTAAGTGGTATCCATCGTACCTCTTTCTTTATGCAAGTTTCATTATGAATGATCCTTGTCTTTGCAAATGCTCAATGCTGAACTACCCCCTGTTACATGTTAGCAGGATGGTTAGGCCCGCTGGTCGTGGCCGTGGTGGCAACGCTCCATCACCGCCCGAATTCTTTGCTGGAATGATGCAACAATTTGAGTTGAACCGCCAGTTGATGGAAGGAATGATGGCTCAGTTTCCTCGTCCGAACATGAATCAACAGCCAACCCCAGTAACTCTGCAGGACTTCATGCATCTCAACCCAACTATTTACCGCAACTCAACTCAACCCCTTGATGCTGATGACTGGCTCCACGACATCACATATGAAATGGAGTCTGCTAGTGTGGCCCCTGCTAGCTATGTCACCTTTGCATCTTTCTTTCTGAAGGGTCCCGCTGCTCAATGGTGGGACAGCCACAGGCGTACCCTGCCTACTGGAACGGTCATCACTTGGCTGGATTTCCAAGATGCCTTCCGTGCCCGCTTCATTCCTCAGGGAATCATGGACAGGAAGAAGCGAGATTTCCGCAACCTCACCCAAGGCAACAAGACTGTAGATGCTTATCAGCGGGAATTTCTGGACTTGGCACGTTATGCTGAAGAAGACATTCATGATGGACTTCACCCTGATATCAAGCTAGCACTGCTCATTCACGACTTTGCTGACTTTGCCACCTTGGTGAACAAGGCTATTCAGGTTGAGACTGGTCTTCAAGAACACCAGGGATCCCTTAGGCGCAGCTGTGACGCTGGCTCATCTTCAGGCCCGTCAGCGCAGAAGTGTCGGATATGGATCCCCCACAGCATGTACCACCCAACTTCACCGGCACCAAGACAGTCCTATGTTGCACTTCGTCTGCCTCCTCCACCACAGAGGCAGTCTCTGAGAGCTGTACCACCCCAAGCTCCTGCTACCAATCCTAATGATGGTCTATGCTTCAGATGTGGCCGTCCAGGTCACCTTGCCAAAGAGTGCAATCAGAAAAGGAACCAGCTGGCTGTGCCTTCAACTGGCCGTAACAATCAGCATATAATGTCAGACCTTATGGTCGTGGTCAGGCTAATCGTGTTGATCTGAATGAAGCTCAAGACCAGCCCGCCACTGTGATGGGTACTCTTCTCGTAAATTCAGTACCGGCTTCTGTTTTATTCGATTCAGGAGCATCACATTCATTCATGTCAGAAAATTTTTCTTACGCACACGACATCCGATGCGAGCCCATGAACACTCCGGTAGTGGTACGCACCCCTGCAGGTCAGTGTTGAACTACCATGATTAGTCGCGATGTCCCCGTTGAAATTGAAGGGTTGGAGTTTCTTGTTTCTCCCATTATTATGGAGTCTTCCAACATTGACCTCATTCTGGGAATGGAATGGTTGAAAGCACATACTGCCTCTATCGTTTGTGCCACCAAAGTCGTTCATCTCCTACATCCTTCCAATGAGATAGTAAGCTACCATGCTCAGATTGTTCAAAACGCCGAAGCACAACTTTATGCTTTGAACGCGTTGAACGTAGCACCTCTTGAGGGAATTGAAAAGATTCTAGTTGTTCGCCACTTCCTCGATGTCTTCCCAGAAGAACTTCCAGGAATACCCCCTGCCCGGGCTGTCGAGTTCGTCATCAACTTGAAACCAGACACCGTTCCTATCGCCAAATGACCCTACAAGATGCCGCCTCACGAACTCCTTGAACTTAAGGAGGAAATCGAAAAATCTCTTCGCAGTGGTCTCATTCGTCCCAGTTCCTTTGCTTGGGGAGCACCTTCTCTCTTTGTAAAGAAGAAGGATGGAACGAACCGTTTGGTCCAAGACTATCATCCTATCAACCAAGCTACAATTCAGAACAAATATCCGCTTCCTCAGATAAATGATCTGTATGATCAACTGGCTGGTTCATCGATATTCTCTAAACTCGACTTGAGGTTGGGTTACCACTAGATTCATGTTCGTGAAGAGGTTATTCCAAAGACCACATTCGTCACTCGGTATGGTTCTTACGAGTACACCGTCATATCTTTCGGCTTGACCAATGCTCCATCCACATTCTCCCGTCTGATGAACTACATATTCATGGATTACCTCGACAAGTTCGTCGTAGTCTATCTGGATGATATCCTGGTATATTCGAAGAACAAAGAAGAACATGCTGAACATCTTCGATTGTTCTAGAGAAGCTTCGAGAACATCAACTTTATGCTAAGTATTCCAAGTGTGAATTCTGGTTACCCGAAGTCACCTACCTTGGTCATGTCATCTCCAAGGATGGTATTGCCGTCAACCCAGAGCGAGTGCAGGCTATTCTTGACTGGACCCCTCTGAAGACTGTCAAGCAAGTCAGAAGCTTTCTCGGTCTAGCCAGCTATTGTCGCTGCTTTGTCGAGAACTTCTCCAAGATCACCAAGCCACTGACCAATCTGCTTCACAAAGGCGTTAAGTTCGATTGGACAGACAAATGTCAGGAAAGTTTCCAGGCACTCAAAGACAAGCTAACATCTGCCCCAGTGCTTGCTCCCCCTGATTCTCGTAAGGACTTCGTCATCTATTGCGACACCTCACGTCAAGGATTAGGCCGTGTCCTAATGCAAGAGCGCAGAGTGATTGCTTATGCTTCTTGTCAAGTACGTCCTCATGAAGAGAACTACTCAATTCATGACCTCGAGCTTGCTGCGGTTATCTATGCACTGAAGCTATGGCGACAATACCTTCTCGGTAATCGTTGCGAGATCTTCACTGATCATCAGAGTCTGAAGTATTTGTTTACTCAGCCAGATCTGAACCTCCGTCAGCAGCGATGGATGGAAGCTATTGCTGACTACAACTGCGGTATATCCTATACCCCTGATAAGGCTAATGTAATTGCTGATTCCCTGAGCCGTAAGTCTTATTGCAATAATCACATGGTCTACAAAGCTCAACCCCGCCTTTATGAAGAACTATGCAAGCTGAACCTTCAACTAGTTCCACAGGGTTCTCCGAATAACCTTGTCTTGGAACCAACTCTTCTAAAAGCAATTAAGTCTGCACAAGCCAAAGATCCTCATGTTGATTTGATGAAAAAGGATCTTGCCTTAGAGAAATCCAGAGATTTCTCACTTGGTGAAGATGGAACCTTATACTTCAGAGATCGTATTGTAGTACCTCGGTTCGAGCTTATGACAGAGAAGGTGATGAAAGAAGCGCATGACACCCCTCTCTCTATTCATCCGGGAAGTACCAAGATGTACTTAGACATTCGTTAGAAGTATTGGTGGTCCAAGATGAAGCAAGATGTTGCTCGATATATCGAAGAATGTGACGTTTGTCGTCGCGTCAAAGCAGAACATCAGAAACCGGCTGGACTTCTGCAACCTCTCGCTATTCCTGAATGGAAGTGGGATAAGATTCAGATGGACTTCGTCACTAGCCTTCCCAAGTAACAGAAAGGTAACGAAGCTATCTTTGTCGTCATCGTCCAATTCTCGAAGGTTGCTCACTTTCTGCCAGTCAAGGAGACTATCACTGCTAGTCAATTAGCAAACTTGTATATCTCCCGAATTGTGTCACTCCACGGCATTCCGAAGGAGATCAGTTCAGACTGTGGTAGTGTATTCACTTCAAAGTTCTGGGATAGTTTCCAAGAGGCAATGGGAACTCATATTACCTGGAGCACTGCTTATCATCCCCAATCCCAAGGCCAAGTCGAGTGAGTCAATCAAATTCTTGAAGACATGCTTCCGGCGTGTGTTATTTCTTTCGATAAGAAGTGGGAAGAATCTCTCCCTTATGCGGAGTTCTCTTATAACAACAGCTATCAAGCCAGCTTGAAGATGACACCCTTCGAAGTGCTTTATGAACGTAAGTGCCGAACCCCTCTGAATTGGTCAGAAACTGGGGAACGTATGCTCATTAGTCTAGACATTATTCAACAAGCTGAAGAGCAGGTTCGCATTGTCCGGGATAATCTCAAGGTGGCCCAGTCCCGCCAGAAGAGTATCTATGACCGAAAACACCGGGGTTCAACTTATCAACCTGGTGAACAAGCTTATTTATGTGTCACTCCTTTGAGAGGCACTCATCGGTTCAGAGTCAAGGACAAGCTAGCTCCGTGCTACATTGGTCACTTCCGCATCCTCGCCCGTCGTGGACTGGTGGCTTATCAATTGGAGTTGCCACCTCAGTTCTCTCACGTCCATGACGTCTTCCACGTGTCGCAACTTCGTCGATGCTTCAAGGATCCGGAACTGATTGAAGTGCAAGATGATCTCACATACAAAGAGCATCCGATCTGCATTCTTGAAGAAGCTGAACGTCGAACCCGCCAAAAGGTTACCAAGTTCCTCAAGGTGCAATGGTCGAATCATACTAAAGATGAAGCCACTTGGGAACGTGAAGATAACCTCTGGGCTGAATACCCCGACCTGTTCCCTTCTACCTCCTAATTCACGGGACGAGAATTTCTTTTAGAGGAGGAGAGTTGTAACACCCCGGTGTAATGATGCTACAGTAACCTCAGGGTTAAGTTAATCATTTTGCTAAACAAGTGTTTGATCATCCTTGGTTCTCTCTCATTTAAAATTCTAGTTGATTTCAATTTCTAATTCTGAGTGAAATTCAAAATTGCTCAAACATGAAAACTAAAATGTTCATCATGTGCAAAATAATTCATAACTAATTATCTTCAGAAAAACAACATCACCTAAATTCATTATGTGACTCAAACAACATGAAATAGCATCAAAGCAGCCGGCCCACTCCCACTCCCCTGTCGTCTTCCCCTTTCTCCTGTTCGACTGAACCGCGCGAGCGGTCTCGTCGCCACACGCCTCGCCGAAGAGGGGATAAGGATCCCCTCCCTCCCTGTCGCCTCGATCCCCTCCCCCCCACTTGCACCTCTCCTCCCCCAGATCCACCTCTCCCTCTGCTTTGTTTTGGAGAGGAGACCGACGCGGTCGCCGCCGTTCTCTGTCGTCACCGCGGCCACAGCCACCGCCTCGCTCCGTCTCTTATCGTGAAGCTCCGCCGGGGTCGACACCGTCGTCTGGTGCCCTCAGGTGGAGCTGGGAAGCACCGCTGACGTCGCACGACCTCGCCCCCTTCCACCTCTATCGCCAGCGAGATCCCTCGACTCCGGCTACCCCTGCAGCTACTAACCCGTCAACGGCCTGTCTTGCGCCGCACGTTGAGCTCCCCCGCTTCCCCTCTGTTTCCCCCTTCGTTCGCTGCCCGTGTTACGCCCCGCCGCCATAGTCGTAGCTCACCGCCGCCCCGCTGCGTCACCGCCATGGACACCGCTGCCATGGCCCCCGTCCGAGCCCTCCGTCGTGCTCCTGGTGTTCCCAGGAGCCCGGCGAGCCCTTCCTCTCGCCCTTTCGTGCCCCCTAGCCCATTCCCGACGTGACCCCGAACGCCGCCGCCGCCCATGCTCGCCGCCGATGGTTATTCCGGCCATCCCCAGGTGATCCACCACCACCACCCGACACGACGTCATGCGCGTGTTCGAACGGTGCCAACCGCACGCGAAACGGCCGCCCCTAGCACGTTTCCGACGAGGCCCGAGCGGCTCCGGCGCATCCTAGCGTCACCGGCGGCGATACGCCTGCCTCCACTGACGTGGCTGGCTGGGCCCCACCCCTGGCTCACTACCAGTGGGCCCCACAGGCCCCAGTTGACTGGGTTGACCCAGTCAACTCCTGACTGGACAGCCCAGTGCGACTAAGGTGCGGGTCCCACCGCTTAATCCTCTAATTAAAACATTTTAATAATTAAAACTAATTAGTTTAGTTAATTAGACACTGACAGGTGGGCCTAGTAGTTTTACTAACGAAATTTAGATTAGTTTGAACTCTGTTTAACCCACTGTCTATGACAGGTGGGTCCCCCATGTCAGTTTTGACCAGTCAACAACACTGTTGACTGCTGACGTCATCAACACGTCATGCTGACGTCATATTTCCTTTCTATATGAAAGTTGCTCGGAAAAATCCCACGAATCCGAATGCGTGGTCCATTCCCCTGTCACATGCCCCTAGCATGCTGAACATGGAACCGTCCCCTCTCTTCCACCTGTCCGGAATTCATCTAACGCCGGGAATTCATCCTCGGATGTTTATCCCTTCCGTCTGCAACGTGTAGTACTACGTTAGGACGACCCTAGCTCTGCCTATCGTCATGTAATGCTTAGTGATGCATCTGTTTGCTCTGTATTTACTGTGTCTTCCCACTCTTCTCTCTGGTAGACCCTGAGACCGATGCCGCCCCTGTGATCGACTACGTCGACGATGACACTTCTTCCTTTTCAGGAGAGCTTCCAGGCAAGCAAACCCCCCTTGAGAATTCTTATACCGCCCATTTCTTTCCCTCTCATGCTTGCATTAGAACTGCTACTGCTTTATGTATGATCCTACTCTGATGCATAGCCTTTTTTTATTACCTGCTTTCATACCTTACCTACTTATCCTAAACTGCTTAGTATAGGTTGGTTAGTGATCCATCAGTGACCCCCACCTTGTCCCAGTTGCCCCGCTTTATGTTTGATGACTCGATCAACGTGATAGACGTCCAGGCCCCGACACCGCAGATCACCCCCCTAGTTGTACGACTCTGCAGAGTTACCATCGAGTGCCGAGGGTGGAACCTCTTACATCACTCCTGATGAGATCTCTGTAGTGTAGCTATACGGTCGAGGTCATCGAGGGTGATTTCCTCCTTAACCACTTCCGTTACGGCTCCGTCGTGCAACCCCTCAAGTGTGAACCTCGAGGGTGGATCCTCTTACGTTCACCTTGATGACAACATCGAGTGGAATTCACCGAGGGTGATTCCTCGGGTTTTCCCCTTGGTGTTAGACACACAGTTACTATGGTTACTATGACTTTGCACTGATCCATGTTACTAAAGACGGGTCGGCCCTGAGGGGTACCCGCGCGAGCATAATAACGAGTGATGTGGAGTCGGGTTGACCTGGAAGGTGCCCTCGAGGTACTTACGAGGCGTGGCCGGGCATTCTTAGCCCTTGCCGCAAGGACTCGAGATGGGGCGACGGGGTCACATCTTTCATGAGTCTCTGCTTGTTACTGCGTGCTCCTAATCCACTACAGTTTGGATATTTGATCCGAGGGGCCTCTGGCCTGATAGCACTAACCATCACGTGGGCATAGTATGGGCGTTCTGCATCGTATGCATCAGCCGAAGCTTATTAGACGTCAGCGAATAAGCGGCACGCGCCGGGTTGGACTGGTAAGCACCTGCCTTTTTGAAGGAGGTAGTTAGGTCTGCTCACCGGCCGCCCACGCAACATGCAGGAGTTCCCGGGGCGATGGCCCAAGACCCCTGGGGGCATAGGTTTAGTCCGGCGTGCTGACCTCTCTATTAAGCCTAGGTCGGGTTGCGGCGTATTGTTTGGCTGAGGCCGGGCATGACCCAGGAGTGTGTCCGGCAGGAGTTAATCGAGCGTGATGGGTAAGTTGGTGCACCCTTGCAGGGAAGAAAACATCTATCGATAGCCTGTCCTACGGTAACGAACACTTGGAGTTGTATCCGATCTATACAACTAGAACTGGATACTTGAGATGGGACATGGTTATGAGAAATGGATATGACAAATGGATAGTGTGGCTCTGGGATTGCTTTCTTGCAGGGAGTCGAGAAAGGATCTCTGGCCGAGGTAGATAACACTTCTACTACTCTAGATTATGTCGATCTGTACTCTTCTATGTGCTGCAAGATGCTTGAACATGCTAGTCTTTGATAGGCTAGGCTTTACCCTTCTCTTCTGGCAGTCTGCAATTTAGTCCACACATACAACCCATTTCCTTTGATACAGATGCATACTTAGTTTAGATCTGAACATGCAACGCCTAACCAAAATGGTTTGAAAAATCATATCTGTGTACTTGTGTGCAAGTTAATTCCATGTGCACTAAATTAGAAGGAATTTTCAAACATATTGGTCTCACGACATGGACACATGCATATGTATGCATGGAGTGCATGGCATTTTAATTCCAAAATATTAAAAAATGATTAGAAAAACATGAAACCTTGGTTGATTTAATGTCATGCCAAAAAGATGATGTGGTAAAAAAATTGGCCTGTTTGACAAAAGTTTGGACACACATCCCTCACAAATCGGAGCAACTCACTAGAAGGTTCGTGGTCCGAGAGGGAACAATGCATGTTTGATGACGAACAGATAGCTTCCTCTTACGACCTTCAATTTTTTTCTACGTCTAACATGCACAAATACAACTGCCATGTGAAATATTTGAAAATTTCAGGGGTCATTTGACCTTTTAAAGACATTTGAGTGATTTTCTAACCATTTAATGACCGTAATTCAAATTTCAACTACATCTGCATGCAACGCCTAACCATAACGGTTTGAAAAATCATATTTTTGTGTACTTGTGTGCGAGTTAACTCCATGTGCAGTAAATTAGAAGGAATTTTCAAACATATTAGTCACAAGGCATGGGCACACATGCATGGAGTAGCATCGCATTTAAATTCCAAAAAATTAAAAAATGATCAGAAAAACATGAAACCTTGCTTGATTTAATGTCATGCCACCAAGATGATGTGGTAAACAAATTGGCCTGCTTGACGAAATTTTGGACACACACCCCTCACAAATCGGAGCAACTCATTAGAAGGTTCGTGGTCCGAGAGGGAACAATGCATGTTTGATGACAAATGAAAGATAGCTTCCTCTTACGACCTTCAATTTTTTTCTACGTCTAACGTGCACAAATACAACTGCCATGTGAAATTTTTGAAAATTTCAAGGGTCATTTGACCTTTTAAAGACATTTAAGTGATTTTCTAACCATTTTATGACAGTAATTCAAATTTGAACTACATCTGCATGCAACGCCTAACCATAACGGTTTGAAAAATCATATTTTTGTGTACTTGTGTGCGAGTTGATTCCATGTGTAGTAAATTAGAAGGAATTTTCAAACATATTGGTCTCAAGGCATGGGCACACATGCATGGAGTAGCATGGCATTTTAATTCCAAAAAATTAAAAAATGATCAGAAAAACATGAGACCTTTCTTGATTTAATGTCTTGCCACCAAGATGATGTGGTAAAAAAATTGGCCTGTTTGACGAAAGTTTGGACACACACCCCTCACCAACTAGAGCAACTCACTAGAAGGTTCGTAGTTCCGAGAGGGAATAATGTATGTTTGATGACGAAAGGGAGATAGCTTCCTCTTACGGCCTTCAATTTTTTTCTACGTTTAACGTGCACTACTACAACTGTAATGTGAATTTTTTGAAAATCCTAGGGGTCATTTGACCTTTTAAAAAATTGAAGTGATTTTCTAGCCGTTTAATGACCGCAATTCAAATTTGAACAACATCTACATGCAACACCTAACCAAAACGGTTTGAAAAATCATATCTGTGTACTTGTGTGCAAGTTAATTCCATGTGCACTAAATTAGAAGGATTTTCAAACATATTGATCTCACGACATGGACACATGCATACGTATGCATGGAGTGACATGGCATTCTAATTCCAAAATATTAAAAAATGATTAGAAAAACATGAAACCTTGGTTGATTTAATGTCATGCCACCAAGATAATGTGATAAAAAATTAGCCTGTTTGACGAAAGTTTGGACACACACCCCTCACAAACTCGATGAACTCACTAGAAGGTTTGTGGTTCCGAGAGGGAACAATGCATGTTTGATGACGAACGGGAGATAGCTTCCTCTTACGACCTTCAATTTTTTTCTATGTCTAACATGCACTAATAGAACTCTCATGTGAACTTTTCGAAAATTTCAGGGGTCATTTGACCTTTTAAAGACATATAAGTGATTTTCTAAACATTTAATGACGGTAATTCAAATTTGAACTACATCTACATGCAACGCCTAACCATAACGGTTTGAAAAATCATATTTTTGTGTACTTGTGTGCGAGTTAATTCCATGTGCAGTAAACTAGAAGGAATTTTTGAACATATTGGTCTCAAGGCATGGGCACACATGCATGGAGTAGCATGGCATTTTAATTCCTAAAAATTAAAAAACGATCAGAAAAACATGAAACCTTGCATGATTTAATGTCATGCCACCAAGATGATGTGGTAAAAAAATTGGCACGTTTGACGAAAGTTTGGACACACACCCCTCACCAACTGGAGAAACTCACTTGAAGGCTCATGGTTCCAAGAGGGAACAATGCATGTTTGATGATGAACAGGAGATAGCTTCCTCTTACAGCCTTCAATTTTTTTATGATTAACGTGCACTACTAAAACTGTAATGTGAAGTTTTGGAAAATTCCTGGGGTCAACTGACATTTTAAAGACATTTAAGTGATTTTCTAGCCATTTAATTCAAATTTGAACTACATCTACATGCACTGCCTAACCATAACGGTTTGAAAAATCATATTTGTGTACTTGTGTGCGACTTAATTCCATGTGCAATAAATTAGAAGGAATTTTCAAACATATTTGTCTCACGACATGGACACATGCATATGTATGCATGGAGTGACATGGCGTTTTAATTCCAAAAAACTAAAAAATATCAGAAACATATGAAAGCTAGGTTGATGTAATGTCATGCCACCAATATGATGCGGTAAAAAATTGGCATGTTTGACGAAAGTTTGGACACACACCCCTCACAAACCGGAGCAACTCACTAGAAAGCTCGTGGTTTCGAGAGGGAACAATGCATGTTTGATGACGACGGGAGATAGCTTCCTCTTACGGCCTTCAATGTTTTTTGCTACGTCTAACGTGCACTACTACAACTGTATTGTGAATTTTTTTGAAAATTCTAGGGGTGATTTGACCTTTTAAAGACATTTAAATGATTTTCTAGCCATTTAATTCAAATTTGAACTACATCTACATCCAACGCCTAACCATAACGGTTTTCCAAATCATATTTGTGTACTTGTGTGTGACTTAATTCCATGTGCAGTAAATTAGAAGGAATTTTCAAACATATTTGTCTCACGACATGGACACATGCATATGTATGCATGGAGTGACATGGCGTTTTAATTCCAAAAAATTTAAAAAATATCAGAAACACATGAAACCTTGGTTGATGTAATGTCATGCCACCAAGATGATGTGGTAAAAAAATTGGCATGTTTGACGAAAGTTTGGACACACACCCCTCACAAACCGGAGCAACTCACTAGAAGGCTCGTGGTTCCGAGAGTGAACAATGCATGTTTGATGACGAACGGGAAATAGCTTCCTCATACGGCCTTCAATTTTTTACTATGTTTAACGTGCACTACTACAACTGTAATGTGAAATTTTTGAAAATTCTAGGGGTCATTTGTCCTTTTAAAAAATTTAAGTTATTTTCTAGCCATTTAATGACCGTAATTCAAATTTGAACTACATCTACATGCAACGCCTAACCAAAACGGTTTGAAAAATCATATCTATGTACTTGTGTCAAGTTAATTCCATGTGCAGTAAATTAGAAGGAATTTTCAAACATATTGGTCTCACGACATGGACACATGCATACGTATGCATGGAGTGACATGGCATTTTCATGCCAATTTTTTTAAAAAATGTCCAGAAAAACATGAAACCTTGGTTAATTTAATGTCATGCTACCAAGATGATGTCGTAAAAAAATTGGTCTATCTGACAAAAGTTTGGACACACACCCCTCACAAACTAGAGTAACTCACTAGAAGGTTCATGGTTCCGAGAGGGAACAATGCATGTTTGATGAGGAAAGGGAGATAGCTTCCTCTTACGGCCTTCAATTTTTTTCCACGTCTAACGTGTACTAATAGAACTCTCATGTGAATTTTTTGAAAATTTCAGGGGTCATTTGACCTTTTAAAGACATTTAAGTGATTTTCTAACCATTTAATGACTGTAATTCAAATTTGAACTACATCTACTTGCAACACCTAACTATAACGGTTTGAAAAATCATATTTTTGTGCACTTGTGTGCGAGTTAATTCCTTGTGCGGTAAATTAGAAGGAATTTTCAAACATATTGGTCTCAAGGCATGGGCACACATGCATGGAGTAGCGTGGCATTTTAATTCCAAAAAAATTAAAAAACGATCAGAAAACATGAAACCTTGCTTGATTTAATGTCATGCCACCAAGATGATGTGGTAAAAAAATTGGCCTATTTGACAAAAGTTTGGGCACACACCCCTCACAAACCGGATCAACTCACTATAAGGTACATGGTTCCGAGAGGGAACAATGCATGTTGGACGACGAATGGGAGATAGCTTCCTATTACAGCCTTCAATTTTATAGATTAACGTGCACTACTGCAACTGTAATGTGAAATTTTGGAAAATACTTGGGGTCATTTTACATTTTAAAGACATTTTAGTGATTTTGTAGCCATTTAATTCAAATTTGAACTACATCTACATGCAACACCTTACCATAACGATTTGATAGATCATGTTTGTGTACTTGTGTGTGACTTAATTCCATGTGCAGTAAATTAGAAGGAATTTTCAAACATATTTGTCTCACGACATGGACACATGCATATGTATGCATGGAGTGACATGGCGTTTTAATTCCAAAAAAATTTAAAAATATCAGAAACACATGAAACCTTGCTTGATGTAATGTCATGCTACCAAGATGATGTGGTAAAACAATTGGCATGTTTGACGAAAGTTTGGACACACACCCCTCACAAACCGGAGCAACTCACTAGAAGGCTCGTGGTTCGGAGAGGGAACAATGCATGTTTGATGACGAACGGGAGATAGCTTCCTCTTACGGCCTTCAATTTTGTTTCTACGTCTAACATGCACTACTACAACTGTAATGTGAAATTTTTGAAAATTCTAGGGGTCATTTGTCCTTTTAAAAAATTTAAGTGATTTTCTAGCCATTTAATGACGGTAATTCAAATTTGAAGTACATCTACATGCAACGCCTAACCATAGTGGTTTGAAAAATCATATTTTTGTATTCTTGTGTGCGAGTTAATTCCATGTGCAGTAAATTAGAAGGAATTTTCAAACATATTGGTCTCAAGGCATGGGCACACATGCATGGAGTAGCATGGCATTTTAATTCCAAAAAATTAAAAATTGATTAGAGAAAATGAAACCATGCTTGATTTAATGTCATGCCACCAAGATGATGTGGTAAAAAAATTGGCCTGTTTTATGAAAATTTGGACACACACCCCTCACAAACCGGAGAAACTCACTAGCAGGCTCGTGGTTCCAAGAGGGGACAATGCATGTTTGATGACGAATGGGAGATAGCTTCCTCTTACAGCCTTCAATTTTTTATATGATTAACGTGCACTACTACAACTGTAATGTGAAATTTTGGAAAATTCTTGGTGTCATTTGACATTTTAAAGACATTTCAGTGATTTTCTAGCCATTTAATTCAAATTTGAACTACATCTACATGCAACGCCTAACCATAACGGTTTGACAAATCATATTTGTGTACTTGTGTGTGACTTAATTCCATGTGCATTAAATTACAAGGAATTTTCAAACACATTTGTCTCACGACATGGACACATGCATATGTATGCATGGAGTGACATGGCGTTTTAATTCCAAAAAAATTTGAAAATATCAGAAACACATGAAACCTTGGTTGATGTAATGTCATGCCACCAAGATGATGTGGTAAAAAATTGGCATGTTTGACGAAAGTTTGGACACACACCCCTCACAAACCGGAGCAACTCACTAGAAGGCTCGTGGTTCCGAGAGGGAACAATGCATGTTTGATGACGAACGGGAGATAACTTCCTCTTGCAGCCTTCAATTTTTTTCTATGTTTAACGTGCACTACTACAACTATAGTGTGAATTTTTTGAAAATTCTAGGGGTCATTTGTCCTTTTAAAAAATTTAAGTGATTTTCTAGCCATTTAATGACCGTAATTCAAATTTGAAATACATCTACATGCAACGCCTAACCAAAACTATTTAAAAAATCATATATTTGTACTTGTGTGCAAGTTAATTCCATGTGCAGTAAATTAGAAGGAATTTTCAAACATATTGGTCTCACGGCATGGGCACACATGCATGGAGTAGCATGGAATTTTAATTCCAAAAAATTAAAAATGATTAGAAAAACATGAAACCTTGCTTGATTTAATGTCATGCCACCAAGATGATGTGGTAAAAAATTGGCCAGTTTGACGAAAGTTTGGACACACACCCCTCACAAACTGGAGCAACTCACTAGAAGGTTCGTTGTTCCAAGAGGGAACAATGCATGTTTGATGACGAACAGGAGATAGCTTCCTCTTACAACCTTCAATTTTATTCTATGCTTAACGTGCACTACTACAACTATAATGTGAAATTTTGGAAAATTCTTGGGGTCATTTGACATTTTAAAGACATTTAAGTGATTTTCTAGCCATTTAATTCAAATTTGTACTACATCTACATGCAATGCCTAACCATAACGGTTTGAAAAATCACATTTGTGTACATGTGTGCGACTTAATTCAATGTGCGGTAAATTAGAAGGAATTTTCAAACATATTTGTCACACGACATGGAAACATGCATATGTATGCGTGGAGTGACATGGCGTTTTAATTCCAAAAAAATTAAAAAATATCAGAAACACATGAAACCTAGGTTGATGTAATGTCATGCCACCAAAATGATGTGGTAAAAAAATTAGCATGTTTGACAAAATTTTGGACACACACACACCTCACAAACCGGAGCAACTCACTAGAAGGCTCGCGGTTCCGAGAGGGGACAATGCATGTTTGATGACGAACGGAAGATAGCTTCCTCTTACGGCCTTCAATTTTTTTGCTACGTCTAACGTGCACTACTACAACTGTAATGTGAAATTTTTGAAAATTCTTGGGGTCATTTGACCTTTTAAAAAATTTAAGTGATTTTCTAGCCATTTAATGACCGTAATTCAAATTTGAACTACATCTACATGCAACGCCTAACCAAAACGGTTTGAAAAATCATATCAGTGTACTTGTGTGCAAGTTAATTCCATGTGCACTAAATTAGAGGGAATTTTCAAACATATTGGTCTCACGACATGGACACATGCATACGTATGCATGGAGTGACATGGCATTTTAATTCCAAAAAAATTTAAAAATGACCAGAAAAACATCAAATCTTGGTTAATTTAATGTCACGCTACCAAGATGATGTGGTAAAAAAATTGGTCTATTTGACGAAAGTTTGGACACAAACCCCTCACAAACCAAAGCAACTCACTAGAAGGTTCGTGGTTCTGAGAGGGAACAATGCATGTTTGATGACGAAAGGGAGATAGGTTCCTCTTACGGCCTTTAATTTTTTTTCTATGTCTAATGTGCACTAGTACAACTATCATGTGAATTTTTTGAAACTTTCAGGGGTTATTTGACCATTTAAAGACATTTAAGTGATTTTCTAACCATTTAATGACCGTACTTAAAATTTGAACTACATGTACATGCAACGCCTAACCATAACGGTTTGAAAAATCATATTTTTGTATACTTGTGTCTGAGTTAATTCCATGTGCAGTAAATTAGAAGGAATTTTCAAACATATTAGTCTCAAGGCATGGGCACACATGCATGGAGTAGCGTGGCATTTTAGTTCCAAAAAGTTAAAAAAATGATCAGAAAAACATGAAACCTTGCTTGATTTAATGTCATGCCACCAAGATGATGTGGTAAAAAAATTGGCCTGTTTGACGAAAGTTTGGACAGACACCCCTCACAAACTGGAGCAACTCACTAGAAGGTTCGTTGTTTTGAGAGGGAACAATGCATGTTTGATGACAAACGGAAGATAGCTTCCTCTTATGGCCTTCGATTTTTTTTCTACGTCTAACGTGCACTGATACAACTCTCATGTGAAATTTTCGAATATTTCAGGGGTCATTTGACGTTTTAAAGTAATTTAAGTGATTTTCTAGCCATTTAATTAAAATTTGAACTACATCTACATGCAACACCTAACCATAAAGGTTTAACAAATCATATTTGTGTACTTGTGTGTGACTTAATTCCATGTCCAGGAAATTAGAAGGAATTTTCAAACATATTTGTCTGACGACATGGACACATGCATATGTATGCATGGAGTGACCTGGCGTTTTAATTCGAATTTTTTTAGAAAATATCAGAAACACATGAAACCTTGGTTGATGTAATGTCATGCCACCAAGATGATGTGGTAAAAAAAATTGGCATGTTTGACGAAAGTTTGGACACACACCCCTCACAAACCGGAGCAACTCACTAGAAGGCTCGTGGTTCCGAGAGGGAACAATGCATGTTTGATGACGAACGGGAGATAGCTTCCTCTTACGGCCTTCAATTTTTTTGCTACGTCTAACATGCACTACTACAACTGTAATGTGAAATTTTTGAAAATTCTTGGGGTCATTTGACCTTTTAAAAAATTTAAGTGATTTTCTAGCCATTTAATGACCGTAATTCAAATTTGAACTACATCTACATGCAACGCCTAACCAAAACGGTTTGAAAAATCATATATGTGTACTTGTGTGCAAGTTAATTCCGTGTGTAGTAAATTAGAAGGAATTTTCAAACATATTGGTCTCACGACATGGACACATGCATACGTATGCATGGAGTGACATGGCATTTTAATTCAAAATATTAAAAAAATGATTAGAAAAACATGAAACCTTGGTTGATTTATTATCATGCCACCAAGATGATGTGGTAAAAAAATTGGCCTGTTTCACAAAAGTTTGGACACACACCCCTCACAAACCGGAGCAACTCACTAGAAGGTTCGTGGTTCTGAGAGGCAACAATGCATGTTTGATGACGAACGGGAGATAGCTTCCTCTTACGACCTTCAATTTTGTTTCTACGTCTAACATGCACTAATACAACTCTCATGTGAAATTTTCGACTATTTCAGGGGTCATTTGACCTTTTAAAGACATTGAAGTGATTTTCTAACCATTTAATGACCGTAATTATAAACTAAACTACATCTACATGCAACACCTAACCATAACAGTTTGAAAAATTATATTTTTGTGTACTTCTGTGCGAGTTAATTCCATGTGCAGTAAATTAGAAGGAAATTTCTAACATATTAGTCTCAAGGCATGGGCACACATGCATGGAGTAGCATGGCATTTTAATTCCAAAAAGTTAAAAAATGATCACAAAAACATGAAACCTTGCTTGATTTAATGTCATGCCACCAAGATGATGTGGTAAAAAAATTGGCCTGTTTGATGAAAGTTTGGACACACACAGCTCACAAACTGGAGCAACTCACTAGAAGGTTCGTGGTTCCGAGTGAGAACAATGCATGTTTGATGACGAACGGAAGATAGCTTCCTCATACGGCCTTCAATTTTCTTCTATGCCTAACATGCACTAATACAACTATCATGTGAACTTTTTGAATATTTCAGGGGTCATTTGACCTTTTAAAGACATTTAAGTGATTTTCTAGCCATTTAATTAAAAGTTGAACTACATCTACATGCAACACCTAACCATAATGGTTTGACAAATCATATTTGTGTACTTGTGTGTGACTTAATTCCATGTGCAGGAAATTAGAAGGAATTTTCAAACATATTTGTCTGACGACATGGACACATGCATATGTATGCATGGAGTGACCTGGCGTTTTAATTCGAAAAAATTTAAAAAATATCAGTAACACATGAAACCTTGGTTGATGTAATGTCATGCCACCAAGATGATGTGGTAAAAAAAATTGGCATGTTTGACGAAAGTTTGGACACACACCCCTCACAAACCGGAGCAACTCACTAGAAGGCTCGTGGTTCTGAGAGGGAACAATGCATGTTTGAGGACGAACGGGAGATAGCTTCCTCTTATGGCCTTCAATGTTTTTGCTACGTCTAACGTGCACTACTACACCTGTAGTGTGAATTTTTTTGAAACTTTCAGGGGTTATTTGACCATTTAAAGACATTTAAGTGATTTTTTAACCATTTAATGACCGTAATTCAAGTTTGAACTACATGTACATGCAACGCCTAACCATAACGGTTTCAAAAATCATATTTTTGTGTACTTGTGTCCGAGTTAATTCCATGTGGAGTAAATTAGAAGGAATTTTCAAACATATTGGTCTCACAACATGGGCACATGCATACATATGCATGAAGTGACATGGCATTTTAATTCCCAAATAGTAAAAAAATGATTAGAAAGACATGAAACCTTGGTTGATTTAATGTCATGCCACCAAGAAGATGTGGTAAAAAATTGGCCTGTTTGACGAAAGTTTGGACACACACCCCTCACAAACCGGAGCAACTCACTAGAAGGTTCGTGGTCCCGAGAGGGAATAATGCATGTTTGATGATGAAAGGGAGATAGCTTCCTCTTACGGCCTTCAATTTCTTTTCTACGTCTAACGTGCACTAATACAACTATCATGTGAAATTTCTGAAAAGTTCAGGGGTCATTTGTTCTTTTAAAGACATTTAAGTGATTTTCTAACCATTTAATGACTGTAATTCAAATTTCAACTACATCTACATGCAACGCCTAACCATAACGGTTTGAAAAATCATATTTTTGTGTACTTGTGAGCGAGTTAATTCCATGTGCAGTAAATTAGAAGGAATTTTCAAACATATTGGTCTCAAGGCATGGGCACACATGCATGGAGTAGCTTGGCATTTTAATTCCAAAAAATTAAAAAAACGGTCAGAAAAACATGAAACCTTGCCTGATTTAATGTCATGCCACCAAGATGATGTGGTAGAAAAATTGGCTTGTTTGATGAAAGTTTGGACACACACCCCTCACAAACTGGACAAACTCACTAGGAGGCTCATGGTTCCAAGAGGGAACAATGCATGTTTGATGACGAACGGGAGATAGCTTCCTCTTACAGCCTTCAATTTTTTTCTATGATTAACGTGCACTACTAAAACTGTAATGTGAAATTTTGGAAAATTCTAGGGGTCATTTGACATTTTAAAGACATTTAAGTGCTTTTCTAGCCATTTAATTCAAATTTGAACTACATCTACATGCAACGCCTAACCATTACGGTTTGACAAATCATATTTCTGTACTTTTGTGTGACTTAATTCCATGTGCAGTAAATTAGAAGGGATTTTCAAACATAATTGTCTCACGACATGGACACATGCATATGTATGCATGGAGTGACATGGCATTTTAATTCCAAAAGTTTTAAAAAATATCAGAAACACATGAAACCTTGGTTGATGTAATGTCATGCCACCAAGATGATGTGGTAAAAAAATTGGCATGTTTGACGAAATTTTGGACACACACCGCTCACAAACCGGAGCAACTCACTAGAAGGCTCGTGGTTCCGAGAGGGAACAATGCATGTTTGATGATGAATGGGAGATAGCTTCCTCTTATGTCCTTCAATTTTTTTCTACGTTTAACATGCACTACTACAACTGTAATGTGAATTTTTTGAAAATTCTAGGGGTCATTTGTCCTTTTAAAAAAATTAAGTGATTTTCTAGCCATTTAATGATCGTAATTCAAATTTGAACTACATCTACATGCAACGCCTAACCGAAACGGTTTCTAAAATCATATCTGTGTACTTGTGTGCTCGTTAATTCCCTGTGCAGTAAATTTGATGGAATTTTCAAACATATTGGTCTCACGACATGGACACATGCATACATATGCATGGAGTGACATGGCATTTTAATTCCAAAAAAAATAAAAAATGATCAGAAAAACATGAAACTTTGGTTAATTTAATGTCGTGCTACCAAGATGATGTGGTAAAAAATTGGTCTGTTTGACGAAAGTTTGGACACACACCCCACACAAACCGGAGCAACTCATTAGAAGGTTCGTTGGTCCGAGAGGGAACAATGCATGTTTGATGACGAAAGGGAGATAGCTTCCTCTTACGGCCTTCAATTTTTTTTGTACATCTAACATGCACTAATACAACTGTCATGCGAAATTTTTGAAAATTTCAGGGGTCATTTGACCTTTTAAAGACATTTAAGTGATTTTCTAACCATTTAATGATCGTAATTCAAATTTGAACTACATCTACATGTAATGCCTAACCATAACGGTTTGAAAAATCATATTTTTGTGTACTTGTGTGCGAGTTAATTCCATGTGCAGTAAATTAGAAGGAATTTTTAAACATATTGGTCTCAAGGCATGGGCACACATGCATGGAGTAGCATGGCATTTTAATTCCAAAAAAATTAAAAAATGATCAGAAAAACATGAAACCTTGCTTGATTTAATGTCATGCCACCAAGATGATGTGGTAAAAAAATTGGCCTGTTTGACGAAAGTTTGGACACACACCCCTCGCAAACTGGAGAAACTCACTAGAAGGCTCGTGGTTCCAAGAGGGAACAATGCATGTTTGATGATGAATGGGAGATAGCTTCCTCTTACGTCCTTCAATTTCTTTCTATGTTTAATGTGCACTACTACAACTGTAATGTGCAAGTTTGGAAAATTCTAGGGGTCATTTGACATTTTAAAGACATTTAAGTGATTTTCTAGCCATTTAATTCAAATTTCAACTACATCTACATGCAACGCCTAACCATAACAGTTTGACAAATGATATTTGTGGACTTGTGTGTGACTTAATTCCATGTGAAGTAAATTAGAAGGAATTTTCAAACATATTTGTCTCACGACATGGAAACATGCATACGTACGCATGGAGTAGCATGGCATTTTAATTCCAAAAAATTAAAAAATGATCAGAAAAACATGAAACCTTGCTTGATTTAATGTCATGACACCAGATGATGTGGTATAAAAATTGGCCTATTTGACAAAAGTTTGGACAGACACCCCTCACAAACCGGAGCTACTCACTAGAAGGTTCATGGTTCCGAGAGGGAACAATGCATGTGTGATGACGAACGGGAGATAGCTTCCTATTACGGCCTTCAATTTTTTTCTATGTTTAACGTCCACTAATACAACTGTCTTGTGAAAATTTGGAAAATTTTAGGGGTCATTTGACCTTTTAAAGACATTTAAGTGATTTTCAAACCATTTAATGACCATAATTCAAATTTGAACTACATCTACATGCAACGCCTAACCATAACGATTTGAAAAATCATATTTTGTGTACTTGTGTGAGAGTTAAAAAAATCATTAGACGATGTAAATATCTGGTGTTCTAAAAAGGAAATGTAAAGATCTGGCAAGACAATCGGCCCCCACATGATCTGCTGTCTATCTCGCGGCTCGAGGTTTGGTAGGTGAATGGCGGGGATTATTAATCAGACACGATTCTGCATTGGAAACCGTCAGCTATTATGTTCACACACGGATTTTGGCTATTATGTTCACACACGGATTTTGCTGCGGGAATCGTGTGTAATTCAAACTACAATACTCATAAATTCAGGCAACCGGCGTTTGTACTGTCCCCGTCGATCTATATTCCGGCCGCCAATAAATACTACCTTGCTCACATTGCCCCGGCTGCATTCTCATCTACATCCTCTCCACGCTCGCCCTCTCTCTCTCTCTCTCTCTCAAATCTCTGCCATGGCGCCGCCGGTCTGGCCACGCGCCGACGAGGAGTCCCCCCCCCCCGAGGATGCTCACTTGATTAGCAGCGATGAGGACCCCTACGCGCCGCCTGACGAGGTTGCGCCGGACCCCCCCAACTTTGGATTGGTTTTGGGGCCAGTACAATCTTTGTCTGTGGAAGTCGCTGCCGCCGGCTGAGAAAGCTAGGCAAGTGGCATTCAAGAAGGAGATGGCAGAGGAGGAAGCTAGGTACCAGGCGGCCTGTGAAGCCCGTGATGCCGCCTGGAAAAAGGAGGCGGCGGAGCTTTGGGGCCGGACGCGTCGTCCTGCCGAGGAGGTATACAAAGACGGGTACTTCGTGAGCAAGGTCATTGGCGTTGGGCGCCTCGTCGCTGCGTGGAGGTGGGCCAATAAGCTCCAGCGTGCCACCGACGAGGAGCTCCGGTGGGCACCCAACAAAATGGCAAGATCGTCCGCGCGTCCGCCAGCAAGAGGCAGATCGGTACGTCAAGCGCTGCGAGGCGGAGGAGGCGAAGTACTGCCTCCGCACTGGGAAGACGCCGCTGTAACACCCTCGATGCGACTATAGCTCCAACGTGTCGAGGCACGACTTAGAGACATAGTCGCATTGAAGGCATATGTCGCAAGTGAGGTAATCTTCACACAACCCATGTATTACATAAGGGAAAGAGATACATAGTTGTCTTACAATCGCCACTTCACACAAATACATGAATAAAGCATTACATCATACAATACAATCAAGGTCCGACTATGGAACCAAAATAAAAGAAGAACCCCAAATGCGACAATGGTCCCCGATCGACTCCAACTGGGCTCCACTACTGATCGACTAGAACGAAACAACACAAAGGACAAGATCTTCATCGAGCTCCTCCTGAGCTTGGTTGCGTCATCTGCACGGTCTCATCGGCACCTGCAAGCTGGTTTTGGAAGTATCTGTGAGCCACAGGGACTCAGCAATCTCGCACCCTCGCGATCAAGACTATTTAAGCTTATGGGTAAGGTAAAGGTATGAGGTGGAGCTGCAGCAAGCGACTAGCATATATGGTGGCTAACATACGCAAATGAGAGCGAGAAGAGAAGGCAAAGCACGGTCGATAAAAGTATGATCAAGAAGTGATCCTAAAACAACCTACGTCAAGCATAACTCCAACAACCGTGTTCACTTCCCGGACTCCGCCGGAAAGAGACCATCACGGTTACACACGCAGTTGATTCATTTTTAATTAAGTTAAGGTTCAAGTTATCTACAACCGGACATTAACAAATTCCCATCTGCCCATAACCGTGGGCACGGCTTTCGAAAGTTCAATCCCTGCAGGGGTGTCCCAACTTAGCCCATCACAAGCTCTCATAGTCAACGAAGGAATAGACCTCCTCCCGAGACATTCCGATCAGACTCGGCATCCCGGTTCTACAAGACATCCTCGACAATGGTAAAACAAGTCCAGCAAGACCACCAGCTGTGCCGACAATCCCGATAGGAGCTGCACATATCTCGTTCTCAGGGCACATCGGATAAGCTAAGCGTACAGGAGCCGGCGTAACCCAAGTTGCCAAGGGATGGCCCTGCACGGTGCTCTGGGTTGGACCAACACTTAGAGAAGCACTGGCCCGGGGGGGTTAAAATAAGATGACCCTTGGGCTGGCCTAACCCAAGGGAAAAAGAGGCTAGGTGGCAAATGGTAAAACCAAGGTTGGGCCTTGCTGGAGGAGTTTTATTCAAGGCGAACTATCAAGGGGTTCCCATTATAACCCAACCACGTAAGGAACGCAAAATCCGGGAACATAACACCGATATGACGGAAACTAGGGCGGCAAGAGTGGAACAAAACACCAGGCATAAGGCCGAGCCTTCCACCCTTTACCAAGTATATAGATGCATTAATTAAATAAGATATATTGTGATATCCCAACAAGTAAACATGTTCCAACAAGGAACAACATCTCCATGTTCCATCAAGGAACAAACTTCAATCTTCACCTGCAACTAACAACGCTATAAGAGGGGCTGAGCAAAGCGGTAACATAGCCAAACAACGGTTTGCTAGGACAAGGTGGGTTAGAGGCTTGGTTCAACAAAGTAGGAGGCATGATAAGCAAGTGGTAGGTATCGCAGCATAGGCATAGCAAAAGAGCGAGCAACTAAGCAAGCAAAGATAGAAGTGATTTCGAGGGTATGATCCCCGGGTACCGAGCTCGAATTCGCCCTATAGTGAGTCGTATTACAATTCACTGGCCGTCGTTTTACAACGTCGTGACTGGGAAAACCCTGGCGTTACCCAACTTAATCCGAAGAAGCAACACCGGAAAGAAGCAAATGACATAGTAAACAACCACCACATAGACATGGCATGATGCGCAAACAATTATGATGCATGTCCGGTTTTAATGAGGCATGGCATGGCAAAAATGCACAAACAATCCTACAAATTAAGTGGAGCTCAACATGCAACGAGTTGCATATTGACGAGACACCACAACAAGTTATTTAGTTCGATCTCGTTTATGTACCCAACAATATTAAATGTTGATTAACATGGCAAGAGGTGAAAAAAATGTAAACTACCTATCTAGTCAAGGTTAAATGAGGCCGGAAACAACGAACAACAATTCCGGTAAATCCCCATATGCATATTTTTGATTTGGTGGTGATCTGACCTAAACACAATTTTAGAGTTATTAAACATGCAAAGTAAAGCCACCATGTTAAACTAGGCAAAATTCTACCCCATTTACATATAAAGTTTATTAAATTTGGAGCTACGGTTATTTAGTAGGAATTAAATCTTTTTAGCATGGCATAGGAGTAAATTTAACTAAACATCATTTTAGACATATTTAAACATGGATGAAAGTGACATATTATGAAACTACACAAAATTCTAAGCAAGTTTCATATATAATTTATTTAGAACCGATGCATGGTTGTGAAGTTATTAAATGCATGAAACTAGGGGGGTTTTCTGTAAAACTGACATCTCTGGAAATTAGAAAAAATCGTCCTCTCAGGGAAAAAACAACACGGGCCAGATCTGAGGCAAACTGGGCCGGGGAAGCTGCTGGTTTCTCACCATGGGCTTCGGCCCAGGTCGGTGAGGAAGCGGTTGGGCCGGTAGGAAAAGCAGCTCGGCTAGCCCACGCGCGCAGGCGATCCAGCCCTCTCGCATGACTTGGTCAACGAGAGGGGCGTTCGTGGGGACGAGCCTGCGTCTTCTTCGTCTGCTCGAACCAGAGGAAGCAGGGCGCGACGGCGGGCTTGGTGAAGGCGCAGCGGCGCGAGATCGAAGCGGCGGCGGCTTGACGCGAGGGAACTCCGGCGGCCGGACGAGGCGACGACACTGTCAACGTGCGGACGAACTGAGCGAGCCGATGCAGGGGCGTCCTCCTCCCTGATTCGAAAGAAGCAGAGGCAGGGCAGGGGCCTTGGCGCGGGCAGAGGCGCGCTGGAATGAGCGAGGAGGCAGGGGTTCGTCCTCGTGAAGCAGGACGACGACGGCGGTGGTGCTACAAGCCACCGGATCTGGCGGGGAGCAAGTCGGTAGAGGAGGCAGCTGTGCTTGACGCTCGAGGCAAACAGAAGGGGACTGGGTCAACCTGGCGAGGAGGATTGCGTCCGATTCCTGCGATAAGAAGCAGAGGAGGGGATTTGAGAGCTCCGGGAGAGAGGGAGATGAGCAGAGGAGGGAGATGAAGGAGAGGGGGCGCGGGACTGGCCTAGTGCTGCTTCGGCAAGCTGCGGCTCGTGGTCGCCGGCTAGAGCGAGCACTCTCACTCGGGAAGAGCTCCTGCTCTCGATCCAGAGGCGGCTGAGGGTGGCGATGAGTTGGTGGGTCGGGAGGTGGCTGGATTGGTGGATCGAGGGAGGGAGATGGTTGGCCCTTGCTGAAAACGAGGGAGTTGGTCGGCTCGGCTGGATCGGGAGGGATCCCGAGGAAAACAAAGTGGCGGCGGCGCGAGGGAAGGGAGGATGGGACAGGCTAGGACTAGGGTTTAGACTGTTATATATATAGCAGATGAAATCAGTATAGGGCGGTTAGGTCCCTCCGATCGTAATCAGACGGACGGGGAAAAAAGGTTAGGTAGCCCAAAAATAAAAACGGAGACGTTTTGTAGATGTTTGGGGATGATCCGGATCCAACGGTGACGAAAGTCCGTTTCGGGTCCGGGACAACTTTCGGACGCGCGCGCGAGGAGGGCCGCGGGCTGACGAGAGAGGTTAGGTTGGGTCTGGCGGATTGTGAAGAGCGGGTTGGTCTGAGAGAAGAGGGGAGAGATGCAGCCCGGCACGATTTCCGGAGACCGAAAACGTCCGACGTTAGACCGGCTATACTGCTGCTATAGTTATCCGTTGGGGCGTCAAACGGACTCCGAACGCGATGAAACTTGGCAGGCGGTCTACTAACAACAAAACAACACCGCACACCAACTTTCGTCCCATTCCGAGAACATTTTCCGGCCACTTATAAAATACTATTTTGGACATGCCGCGGGCGCGTGCAAGTGTGGTTGGGCTCAGAACGGACAACAGAGAGAACTCGGAGAACCCGGATGAATGCAAGTTTTAAAACATGATGATGCAATGCACATGATGACATGATAAGATGCAACACGCAAGCAAATGACAAGGCAACAACAACAAAAAACTGGCGGACACCTGGCACATCGATCTCGGGGCGTCACAACACTCCACCACTACGAGAGGATCTCGTCCCGAGATCTAGAATGGCACCGGAGGGAAAACGGTAGAGAAAGAGAAGAGGTAAAACTAAGTTGCTTCTTTGACGAATGAGTGAAACCAAAGAACCTTGCGAGGTTGAGCAAATTCGAGACAGAATACAACGAAGGTGAACAAGGTCAAAAACACTCCTTTAGAAAAGAGGAACAAAGAACATTGCGAAAAACCTTGAGGTTGAAGGGCAAGATAAATATTGAAACCACTCCAGTTAAAACAAGATAGGAAAGGATTTAATAATGATATAATTTGGACAGCACTCCGACTGAAAAGAAAAGAAATTGAATAAGAACTTGATAAGATGAGAAGATACTTGGTGAAATCAACAACACACTGCCTTCAGAAGAAAGAAATAGACGATAGATAAATGAAAAAGAAGGAATTGAGAAGAAAATGACAACTTCTGCCACCAATGATCTTGGAAGGCACCCTTCCAAGAAGGTTAAAACGTAGTTGTTGGGAAAGACCAACAACAAAACGAATAATTTTTTAGTGGGCTTATGGAAAAACATCTCAAAACTATGAGGTGAACTTTTTGCCACTAACGGAACCAACAGATTGGATTGATATCAGCAAGGAGACGAGAAACTATTTCACCGGAAGGATAAATGAAAAACTTGGGTCATTTATAAACACCATAAATAGCAACATTCCCAATGGAAGGCTTTCGGTGAAATCTATCTCGAGATAACTCCAATGAAGAGATTGGTGGATTTAAATACCTCACTCTTGAAAACATGTGAATCATGAAACATGAACTCAAATTATCAAAAATGACATAATACCACCTCCAAAGATATGGAAGAAAGAATTGCACTCCGGATAGCAAGATGAAGAAAACTTGAGGTCCTCTGAAAAGAATCTCGATGAAAACTTCGAGAAGGAATTAAATCCTCGATGAACCATCAAGTAGAGCCTTGATGAAGAATTCCGGTAACAAAAAAGATGATCCAACGGAAGGAAAAAGAAGTTGAAAACACAAGGTGAAACCTTGCAATGATTAGACAGATCTTCGTGACGATATAGTTGAGTGGGCTTGGAACTCCGGAAAAAGATAAGATGAACAATTGAGATCAAGAATTTAGATGAGCCTCCGGAATCAAGAATAGATCACTTGGATGAAACAAGAATAAGAATTATGTTATGCGTATCCTTCACCAATTAAATTGATGACACTCAACGGATTTGGCATACTACCTATCCTCGTAGAAAGATTAAGAGAGATATATCGCAAACTTGAGAAGGTCTTCAACGATCCACCGGTAGAGTCGAAACAACGAATGAATTGATATGATAACGAAAGAAGAGGAATCTTGTATGAACCACCGTAAGAATTGGTTATGAACAAAGTAAAGATAAAGAAACACCGGGAAGAATTAGCAAATGGACGAAGATGCTTGAGAGAATTTAGATACAATTTAATATGATAGATCATGGACCGATTAGAGATCACTTGAACGCTGCACCGGTAAGATCAGAGAATGATAACTAAAAGCTGAGAATGAATAAACCTGACTTGATGGACTCCGGATAACAAACTGAGAAGACTCTTAAATTGCTCCGGAAGGGTGAAAAGAGTTTTCACAATCGAAAATAATTATGATAGGATGGCAACAAACTAGAGCCATGAATCTTGAAGAGAATTAAGCAAGATATGGAGGAAAAACTCTTCTTCGGTCTTCAAAATCTGAGAATTATGACGAGAAACACCACCAATAATTATTGAGGCACCGGAATAAAGAAGAATATAAAAGTTGAGCCAACGATGAAAAGAATTCGACAGATCTTGGAGAAGACATTTGACTGATGATAAATCATTCTTACGTCAAATTTCAAAAAGAAATTTGGATAGCTCCGGAAAATTAGAAGAGTCAGGTAAGATCCTAGGAAAAGACCTGTGGGTTAGGGCCCACTCAAAAGAAACACCGTTGAACGATTTAAAAGAGAGATTGCACCGGTTAAATAAAATGGCTTGAAAAGAGATAACAATCTCAAAATATCTTGGACGGAATGATAATGGAGACACAAATCCTCTTAGATATTATCAGCACTCCGGAACAAATGAATAGCGAGAAATGACTTATTATGAAGTGCACCGGTATGAGAAGGCATTGAAATGAGGAAAAAGGGTAATGTCAACCAAGCTTGACTTGAAACCACCGGAGAAGATAAAAGAAACGAAGAATGATGAACTAGAAGCTCCGTTAGAATCTTCATGAGAATCACCGGATAAGAATATTGATAGAAAAGAATGGAGAGACTTCACATCAATAAGATGGATACTTGATCAAGAAATCTGAATCCTTCAAAAAAAAAAGGGGGGGGGGGGGGGGGAAAAACTCTGTTGAGAATGAAACGAACACCGTTGAGAAGAAATGATAATTGATCTTGCTGATGTTGAAATGATCGGATCCACTTGAAGAGAAAACACGCCGGTGAAAAGGATTGACATGACAATCTCGATGATCAAGAAGGATTTGTATTCACATCGGAGTATGAGAACACCATTTGGGAAAGGTATGGAATCAACACTTGACATTGAAGCAACTCGAATACCACAACTCAAAACAAAAACAAAGGGTTGGCTTGCAGAATAAGCCAGAACAAACATATGATAGAGATTTCGTCCGAAGTTTTCGTGGTGGGGCCTACACGGGCTCGATCGTACAGCACCATCATGTACAAGGCAGTGCACATGACATACGAAGCGTCCCCGAGTCGACATAGCCAAGGACTCCTTAAGACACAACGAGACCACTGTAAAACCGACCGTGGATAGGCGGACCACTAGACGTCGAACCCCAATTTCATATCATACATCTGTCGGAAAGATATCCTAAGAGCTACTTGAATTCCCACTTGTAAACTCCCGAAATTTTCCCGGTTATGCAATCAGGTGTTGGGGATACAGGGGAAGCATAATATCTCACCCAAACTAGCAAATCCTACATCCAGTTGTATCCATCCTTCAACACATAACCAAGAAACCTTCGGAAATCATCTACCTCAACCTTCGAAAAGCATCTGTTATACGAGTTATGGCAATACTCCCGAACTCCTGCCCCAGTACTGGGTGGCGTCGAGGTTATCTCACCAACAAACTGTATAAAAGAGATTTTCGATGTCGGCGTACTAAACTCAGGTATTCCAGAACTGCAACGATAAAATTATGACGACAACACCTCAGAGCTCAACTCCCCGGGACACTTCCACAAAACCCCTGACAGGAGGCACCAAGACAATGTTCTCGTCACAAAACCATCGGAACGATTCCAAGATACCCGCGTGATCCTAAAAAAAATAGTGAAATTTGAGAAGAGAAGAGTCAAAACTCTACGTCTGGATGCCTTACCAGAGCGATGAAGGGACTGGGGAGTAAAAAGAATTCCTAAACTCTCCGATATATAATTCCTAAATGACTCAAAACATTTTTCTAGACTCAACAACGGCTGCTAAAAACGATCAATCAGTGAGGGCTCCTAAGGTCGGGGAAGGCTCTGATTACCAACTTGTAACACCCTCGATGCGACTATAGCTCCCACGTGTCGAGGCACGACTTAGAGACATAATCACATTGAAGGCATATGTCGCAAGTGAGGTAATCTTCACACAACCCATGTATTACATAAGGGAAAGAGATACATAGTTGGCTTACAATTGCCACTTCACACAAATACATGAATAAAGCATTACATCATACAATACAATCAAGGTCCGACTACGGAACCAAAATAAAAGAAGAACCCCAAATGCGACAATGGTCCCCGATCGACTCCAACTGGGCTCCACTACTGATCGACTAGAACGAAACAACACAAAGGACAAGATCTTCATCGAGCTCCTCCTGAGCTTGGTTGCGTCATCTGCACGGTCTCATCGGCACCTGCAAGCTGGTTTTGGAAGTATCTGTGAGCCACAGGGACTCAGCAATCTCGCACCCTCGCGATCAAGACTATTTAAGCTTATGGGTAAGGTAAAGGTATGAGGTGGAGCTGCAGCAAGCGACTAGCATATATGGTGGCTAACATACGCAAATGAGAGCGAGAAGAGAAGGCAAAGCACAGTCGATAAAAGTATGATCAAGAAGTGATCCTAAAACAACCTACGTCAAGCATAACTCCAACAACCGTGTTCACTTCCCGGACTCCGGCCGGAAAGAGACCATCACGGTACACACGCGTTGATTCATTTTAATTAAGTTAAGGTTCAAGTTATCTACAACCGGACATTAACAAATTCCCATCTGCCCATAACCGCGGGCACGGCTTTCGAAAGTTCAAATCCCTGCAGGGGTGTCCCAACTTAGCCCATGACAAGCTCTCACGGTCAACGAAGGAATAGACCTCCTCCCGAGACATTCCGATCAGACTCGTATCCCGGTTCTACAAGACATCCTCGACAATGGTAAAACAAGTCCAGCAAGACCACCGCTGTGCCGACAATCCCGATAGGAGCTGCACATATCTCGTTCTCAGGGCACACCGGATAAGCTAAGCGTACAGGAGCCGACGTAACCCAAGTTGCCAAGGGATGGCCCTGCACGGTGCTCTGGGTTGGACCAACACTTAGAGAAGCACTGGCCCGGGGGGGTTAAAATAAGATGACCCTTGGGCTGGCCTAACCCAAGGGAAAAAAGAGGCTAGGTGGCAAATGGTAAAACCAAGTTGGGCCTTGCTGGAGGAGTTTTATTCAAGGCGAACTGTCAAGGGGTTCCCATTATAACCCAACCGCGTAAGGAACGCAAAATCCGGGAACATAACACCGATATGACGGAACTAGGGCGGCAAGAGTGGAACAAAACACCAGGCATAAGGCCGAGCCTTCCACCCTTTACCAAGTATATAGATGCATTAATTAAATAAGATATATTGTGATATCCCAACAAGTAAACATGTTCCAACAAGGAACAACATCTCCATGTTCCAACAAGGAACAAACTTCAATCTTCACCTGCAACTAACAACGCTATAAGAGGGGCTGAGCAAAGCGGTAACATAGCCAAACAACGGTTTGCTAGGACAAGGTGGGTTAGAGGCTTGGTTCAACAATATGGGAGGCATGATAAGCAAGTGGTAGGTATCGCAGCATAGGCATAGCAAAAGAGCGAGCAACTAAGCAAGCAAAGATAGAAGTGATTTCGAGGGTATGGTCATCTTGCCTGAAATCCCGCAAGGAAGAAGAACGAGTCCATGAAGAAGACAAACGGACAGTAGACGAACGGGTCCTCACAAACGCGACGTTATCGGAACCAACCCGAAGAAGCAACACCGGAAAGAAGCAACAACATAGTAAACAACCACCACATAGACATGGCATGATGCACAACAAGTATGATGCATGTCCGGTTTAATGAGGCATGGCATGGCAAAGTGCACAAAACAATCCTACAAATTAAGTGGAGCTCAATATGCAACGAGTTGCATATTGACGAAACACCACAAACAAGTTATTTAGTTCGATCTCGTTTATGTACCCAACAATATTAAATGTTGATTGGTTGGGGAACGTAGTAATTTCAAAATTTTCCTACGCACACGCAAGATCATGGTGATGCACAGCAACGAGAGGGGAGAGTGTTGTCTACGTACCCACGCAGACCGACTGCGGAAGCGTTGACACAACGTAGAGGAAGTAGTCGTACGTCTTCCCGATCCGACGATCCAAGCACGTTACTCCGGCACCTCCGAGTCTTAGCACACGTACAGCTCGATGACGATCCCCGGGCCTCCGATCCAGGCCAAAGCGTCGGGGGAAGAGTTTTCGTCACAGCACGGATGGCGTGGACGATCTTGTGTCTACCGACGCAGGGCTTCGCCCTAAGCACTACAACCATATGATCGAGGTGGAATATGGTGGCAGGGGGCACCGCACACGGCTAAGGAACGATCTCAAGGATCAACTTGTGTGTCTAGAGGTGCCCCCTGCCCCTGTATATAAAGGAGCCAAGGGGGAGGGGGCGGCCGGCCAGGAGGAGGCGCAGAGGAGTCCTACTCCCCGGGAGTAGGACTCCCCCCCCCAATCCTATTCCAAATAGGAATCCCAAGGGGGAAGAGAGAGAGGGGGCCGGCCACCTCTCCTAGTCCTAATAGGACTAGGGGAAGGGGGAGGCGTGCGGCCACCTTGGGATTCCCCTTTTCTCCTTTCCACTAAAGCCCATTAAGGCCCATATAGTTCCCGGGGGGTTCCGGTAACCTCCCGGTACTCCGGTAAAATCCCGATTTCACCCGGAACACTTCCGATATCCAAACATAGGCTTCCAATATATCAATCTTTATGTCTCGACCATTTCGAGACTCCTCGTCATGTCCGTGATCACATCCGGGACTCCGAACTAACTTCGGTACATCAAAATGCATAAACTCATAATAACTGTCATCGTAACGTTAAGCGTGCGGACCCTACGGTTCGAGAACAATGTAGACATGACTGAGACACATCTCCGGTCAATAACCAATAGCGGGACCTGGATGCCCATATTGGCTCCTACATATTCTACGAAGATCTTTATCGGTCAGACCGCATAACAACATACGTTGTTCCCTTTGTCATCGGTATGTTACTTGCCCGAGATTCGATCGTCGGTATCCAATACCTAGTTCAATCTCGTTACCGGCAAGTCTCTTTACTCGTTCCATAATACGTCATCCCGCAACTAACTCATTAGTTGCAATGCTTGCAAGGCTTATGTGATGTGTATTACCAGGAGGGCCCAGAGATACCTCTCCGACAATCGGAGTGACAAATCCTATTCTCGAAATACGCCAACCCAACATCTACCAGTGGAGACACCTGTAGAGCTCCTTTATAATCACCCATTTACGTTGTGACGTTTGGTAGCACACAAAGTGTTCCTCCGGCAAACGGGAGTTGCATAATCTCATAGTTGTCAATCAGATCATTCACCTAATGATGTGATCCCGTTAATCAAATAACAACTCTTTGTTATGGTTAGGAAACATAACCATCTTTGATTAACGAGCTAGTCAAGTAGAGGCATACTAGTGACACTTGTTTGTCTATGTATTCACACATGTATTATGTTTCCGTTAATACAATTCTAGCATGAATAATAAACATTTATCATGATATAAGGAAATAAATAATAACTTTATTATTGCCTCTAGGGCATATTTCCTTCAGTCTCCCACTTGCACTAGAGTCAATAATCTAGATTTCCAGTAATGATTCTAACACCCATGGAGCCTTGGTGCTGATCATGTTTTGCTCGTGGAAGAGGCTTAGTCAACGGGTCTGCAACATTCAGATCCGTATGTATCTTGCAAATCTCTATGTCTCCCACCTGGACTAGATCCCGGATGGAATTGAAGCGTCTCTTGATGTGCTTGGTTCTCTTGTGAAATCTGGATTCCTTTGCCAAGGCAATTGCACCAGTATTGTCACAAAAGATTTTCATTGGACCCGATGCACTAGGTATGACACCTAGATCGGATATGAACTCCTTCATCCAGACTCCTTCATTTGCTGCTTCCGAAGCAGCTATGTACTCCGCTTCACATGTAGATCCCGCTACGACGCTTTGTTTAGAACTGCACCAACTGACAGCTCCACCGTTTAATGTAAACACGTATCCGGTTTGCGATTTAGAATCGTCCGGATCAGTGTCAAAGCTTGCATCAACGTAACCTTTACGATGAGCTCTTTGTCACCTCCATATACGAGAAACATATCCTTAGTCCTTTTCAGGTATTTCAGGATGTTCTTGACCGCTGTCCAGTGATCCACTCCTGGATTACTTTGGTACCTCCCTGCTAAACTTATAGCAAGGCACACATCAGGTCTGGTACACAGCATTGCATACATGATAGAGCCTATGGCTGAAGCATAGGGAACATCTTTCATTTTCTCTCTATCTTCTGCAGTGGTCGGGCATTGAGTCTCTACTCAACTTCACACCTTGTAACACAGGCAAGAACCCTTTCTTTGCTTGATCCATTTTGAACTTCTTCAAATTTGTCAAGGTATGTGCTTTGTGAAAGTCCAATTAAGCGTCTTGATCTATCTCTATAGATTTATGCCTAATATGTAAGCAGCTTCACCGAGGTCTTTCATTGAAAACTCTTATTCAAGTATCCCTTTATGCTATCCAGAAATTCTATATCATTTCCAATCATAATATGTCATCCACATATAATATCAGAAATGCTACAGAGCTCCCACTCACTTTCTTGTAAATACAGGCTTCTCCAAAAGTCTGTATAAAACCAAATGCTTTGATCACACTATCAAAGCGTTTATTCCAACTCCGAGAGGCTTGCACCAGTCCATAAATGGATCGCTGGAGCTTGCACACTTTGTTAGCTCCCTTTGGATCGACAAAACCTTCCGGTTGCATCATATACAACTCTTCTTCCAGAAATCCATTCAGGAATGCGAGTTTTGACATCCATCTGCCAAATTTCATAATCATAAAATGCGGCAATTGCTAACATGATTCGGACAGACTTAAGCATCGCTACGGGTGAGAAGGTCTCATCGTAGTCAATCCCTTGAACTTGTCGAAAACCTTTTGCGACAAGTCGAGCTTTGTAGACAGTAACATTACCGTCAGCGTCAGTCTTCTTCTTGAAGATCCATTTATTCTCAATTGCTTGCCGATCATCGGGCAAGTCAACCAAAGTCCATACTTTGTTCTCATACATGGATCCCATCTCAGATTTCATGGCTTCAAGCCATTTTGCGGAATCTGGGCTCACCATCGCTTCTTCATAGTTCGTAGGTTCATCATGATCTAGTAGCATGATTTCCAGAACAGGATTACCGTACCACTCTGGCGCGGATCTTACTCTGGTTGATCTACGAGGTTCAGTAGTATCTTGTCTGAAGTTTCATGATCATCATCATTAGCTTCCTCACTATTGGTGTAGGTGTCGCAGAAACAGTTTTCTGTGATGTACTACTTTCCAATAAGGGAGCAGGTACAGTTACCTCATCAAGTTCTACTTTCCTCCCACTCACATCTTTCGAGAGAAACTCCTTCTCAGAAAGTTTCCGAATTTAGCAACAAAAGTCTTGCCTTCGGATCTGTGATAGAAGGTGTATCCAATAGTTTCCTTTGGTATCCTATGAAGACACATTTCTCCGATTTGGGTTCGAGCTTATCAGGTTGAAGCTTTTCACATAAGCATCGCAGCCCCAAACTTTCAGAAACGACAACTTTGGTTTCTTGCCAAACCACAGTTCATAAGGCGTCGTCTCAACGGATTTTCGATGGTGCCCTATTTAACGTGAATGCGGCCGTCTCTAAAGCATAACCCCAAAACGATAGCGGTAAATCAGTAAGAGACATCATAGATCGCACCATATCTAGTAAAGTACGATTACGACGTTCGGACACACCATTACGCTGTGGTGTTCCGGGTGGCGTGAGTTGCGAAACTATTCCGCATTGCTTCAAATGTACACCAAACTCGTAACTCAAATATTCTCCTCCACGATCAGATCGTAGAAACTTTATTTTCTTGTTACGATGATTTTCAACTTCACTCTGAAATTCTTTGAACTTTTCAAATGTTTCAGACTTATGTTTCATTAAGTAGATATACCCATATCTGCTTAAGTCATCTGTGAAGGTGAGAAAATAACGATATCCGCCACGAGCCTCAATATTCATCGGACCACATACATCTGTATGTATGATTTCCAACAAATCTGTTGCTCTCTCCATAGTACCGGAGAACGGTGTTTTAGTCATCTTGCCCATGAGGCACGGTTCGCAAGTACCAAGTGATTCATAATCAAGTGGTTCCAAAAGTCCATCAGTATGGAGTTTCTTCATGCGTTTTACACCGATATGACCTAAACGGCAGTGCCACAAATAAGTTGCACTATCATTATCAACTCTGCATCTTTTGGCTTCAACATTATGAATATGTGTATCTACTATAGATCAAAAAATAGACCACTCTTCAAGGGTGCATGACCATAAAAGATATTACTCATATAAATAGAACAACCATTATTCTCTGATTTAAATGAATAACCGTCTCGCATTAACAAGATCCAGATATAATGTTCATGCTCAACGCTGGCACCAAATAACAATTATTTAGGTCTAATACTAATCCCGAAGGTAGATGTAGAGGTAGCGTGCCGACCGCGATCACATCGACTTTGGAACCATTTCCCACGCGCATCGTCACCTCGTCCTTAGCCAATCTTCGCTTAATCCGTAGTCCCTGTTTCGAGTTGCATATTAGCAACAGAACCAGTATCAAATACCCAGGTGCTACTGCGAGCATTAGTAAGGTACACATCAATAACATGTATATCACATATACCTTTGTTCACCTTGCCATCCTTCTTATCCGCCAAATACTTGGGGCAGTTCCGCTTCCAGTGACCAGTCTGCTTGCAGTAGAAGCACTCAGTTTCAGGCTTAGGTCCAGACTTGGGTTTCTTCTCTTGAGCAGCAACTTGCTTGCTGTTCTTCTTGAAGTTCCCCTTCTTCTTCCCTTTGCCCTTTTTCTTGAAACTAGTGGTCTTGTTGACCATCAACACTTGATGCTCCTTTTTGATTTCTACCTCCGCAGCTTTCAGCATTGCGAAGAGCTCGGGAATAGTCTTATTCATCCCTTGCATATTATAGTTCATCACGAAGCTCTTGTAGCTTGGTGGCAGTGATTGGAGAATTCTGTCAATGACGCAATCATCTGGAAGATTAACTCCCAATTGAATCAAGTGATTATTATACCCAGACATTTTGAGTATATGCTAACTGACAGAACTGTTCTCCTCCATCTTGCAGCTATAGAACTTATTGGAGACTTCATATCTCTCAATCCGGGCATTTGCTTGAAATATTAACTTCAACTCCTGAACATCTCATATGCTCCATGACGTTCAAAACGTCGTTGAAGTCCCGATTCTAAGCCGTAAAGCATGGCACACTGAACTATCGAGTAGTCATCAGACTGAACTATCGAGTAGTCATCAGCTTTGCTCTGCTAGACGTTCATAACATCTGGTGTTGCTCCAGCAGCAGGCCTGGCACCCAGCAGTGCTTCCAGGACGTAATTCTTCTGTGCAGCAATGAGGATAATCCTCAAGTTACGGACCCAGTCCATGTAATTGCTACCATCATCTTTCAACTTTGTTTTCTCAAGGAACGCATTAAAATTCAACGGAACAACAGCACGAGCCATCTATCTACAATCAAACATAAACAAGCAAGATACTATCAGGTACTAAGTTCATGATAAGTTTAAGTTCAATTAATCAAATTACTTAAGAACTCCCACTTAGATAGACATCCCTCTAATCCTCTAAGTGATCACGTGATCCAAATCAACTAAACCATGTCCGATCATCACGTGAGATGGAGTAGTTTCATTGGTGAACATCACTATGTTGATCATATCTTCTATATGATCCACGCTCGATCTTTCGGTCTCCGTGTTCCGAGGTCATATCTGTATATGCTTGGCTCGTCAAGTATAACCTAAGTATTCCGCGTGTGCAACTGTTTTGCACCCGTTGTATTTGAACGTAGAGCCTATCACACCCGATCATCACGTGCTGTCTCAGCACGAAGAACTTTCGCAACGGTGCATACTCAGGGAGAACACTTCTTGATAATTTAGTGAGAGATCATCTTATAATGCTACCGTCAATCAAAGCAAGATAAGATGCATAAAAAGATAAACATCACATGCAATCAATATAAGTGATATGATATGGCCATCATCATCTTGTGCCTGTGATCTCCATCTTCGAAGCACCGTCATGATCACCATCGTCACCGGCGCGACACCTTGATCTCCATCGTAGCATCATTGTCGTCTCGCCAATCTTATGCTTCCACGACTATCGCTACCGCTTAGTGATAAAGTAAAGCATTACATCGCGATTGCATTGCATAAAATAAAGTGACAACCATATGGCTCCTGCCAATTGCCGATAACTCGGTTACAAAACATGATCACCTCATACAATAAAATTCAGCATAATGTCTTGACCATATCACATCACAACATGCCCTGCAAAAACAAGTTAGACGTCCTCTACTTTGTTGTTGCAAGTTTTACGTGGCTGCTACGGGCTTAAGCAAGAACCAATCTGACCTACGCATCAAAACCACAACGATAGTTTGTCAAATAGACTCCGTTTTAACCTTCGCAAGGACCGGGCGTAGCCACACTTGGTTCAACTAAAGTTGGAGAGACAGTCGCCCGCAAGCCACCTGTGTGCAAAAGCACGTCGGGGGAACCGGTCTCGCGTAAGCGTACGCGTAAGGTTGGTCCGGGTCGTCTCGTCCAACAATACCGCCGAACCAAAGTATGACATGCTGGTAGGCAGTATGACTTATATCGCCCACAACTCACTTGTGTTCTACTCGTGCATATAACATCAAACCATAAAACCTAGGCTCAGATGCCACTGTTGGGGAACATAGTAATTTCAAAATTTTCCTACGCACACGCATGATCATGGTGATGCACAGCAACGAGAGGGGAGAGTGTTGTCTACGTACCCACGCAGACCGACTGCGGAAGCGATCACACAACGTAGAGGAACTAGTCGTACGTCTTCCCGATCCGACCGATCCAAGCACCGTTACTCCGGCACCTCCGAGTTCTTAGCACACGTACAGCTCGATGACGATCCCCGGGCTCCGATCCAGCAAAGCGTTAGGGAAGAGTTTCGTCAGCACAACGGCGTGGTGACGATCTTGATGTTCTACCGACGTAGGGCTTCGCCTAAGCACTACAATGATATGATCGAGGTGGAATATGGTGGCAGGGGGCACCGCACACGGCTAAGGAACGATCTCAAGGATCAACTTGTGTGTCTAGAGGTGCCCCCCTGCCCCTGTATATAAAGGAGCCAAGGGGGAGGGGGCGGCCGGCCAGGAGGAGGGCGCAGGAGGAGTCCTACTCCTACCGGGAGTAGGACTCCCCCCCAATCCTATTCCAAATAAGATTCCCAAGGGGGAAAGAGAGAGGGGGGCGGCCACCTCTCCTAGTCCTAATAGTACTAGGGGAAGGGGGAGGCACACAGCCACCTTGGGCTGCCCCTTTTCTCCTTTCCACTAAAGCCCATTAAGGCCCATATAGTTCCCGGGGGGTTCCGGTAACCTCCTGGTACTCCGGTAAAATCCCGATTTCACCCGGAACACTTCCGATATCCAAGCATAGGCTTCCAATATATCAATCTTTATGTCTCGGCCATTTCAAGACTCCTCGTCATGTCCGTGATCACATCCGGGACTCTGAACTAACTTCGGTACATAAAAAATGCATAAACTCATAATAACTGTCATCGTAACGTTAAGCGTGCGGACCCTACGGTTCGAGAACAATGTAGACATGACTGAGACACATCTCCGGTCAATAACCAATAGCGGGACCTGGATGCCCATATTGGCTCCTACATATTCTACGAAGATCTTTATCGGTCAGACCGCATAACAACATACGTTGTTCCCTTTGTCATCGGTATGTTACTTGCCCGAGATTCGATCGTCGGTATCCAATACCTAGTTCAATCTCGTTACCGGCAAGTCTCTTTACTCGTTCCGTAATACGTCATCCCGCAACTAACTCATTAGTTGCAATGCTTGCAAGGCTTATGTGATGTGTATTACCGAGAGGGCCCAGAGATACCTCTCCGACAATCGGAGTGACAAATCCTATTCTCGAAATACGCCAACCCAACATCTACCATTGGAGACACCTGTAGAGCTCCTTTATAAGCACCCATTTACGTTGTGACGTTTGGTAGCACACAAAGTGTTCCTCCGGCAAACGGGAGCTGCATAATCTCATAGTCATAGGAACATGTATAAGTTATGAAGAAAGCAATAGCAACATACTAAACGATCGGGTGCTAAGCTAATGGAATGGGTCATGTCAATCAGATCATCCAACTAATGATGTGACCTCGTTAATCAAATAACAACACTTTGTTCATGGTTAGGAAACATAACCATCTTTGATTAACAAGCTAGTCAAGTAGAGGCATACTAGTGACACTAAGTTTGTCTATGTATTCACACATGTATTATGTTTCCGGTTAATACAATTCTAGCATGAATAATAAACATTTATCATGATATAAGGAAATAAATAATAACTTTATTATTGCCTCTAGGGCATATTTCCTTCATGATTAACATGGCAAGAGGTGAAAAAAATGTAAACTACCTATCTAGTCAAGGTTAAATGAGGCCGGAAACAACGAACAACAATTCCGGTAAATCCCCATATGCATATTTTTGATTTGGTGCTGATCTGACCTAAACACAATTTTAGAGTTATTAAACATGCAAAGTAAAGCCACCATGTTAAACTAGGCAAAATTCTACCCCATTTACATATAAAGTTTATTAAATTTGGAGCTACGGTTATTTAGTAGGAATTAAATCATTTTAGCATGGCATAGGAGTAAATTTAACCAAACATCATTTTAGACATATTTAAACATGGATGAAAGTGACATATTATGAAACTACACAAAATTCTAAGCAAGTTTCATATATAATTTATTTAGAACCGATGCACGGTTGTGAAGTTATTAAATGCATGAAACTAGGGGGGGTTTCTGTAAAACTGACGTCTCTGGAAATTAGAAAAAATCGTCCTCTCAGGGAAAAAACAACACGGGCCAGATCTGAGGCAAACTGGGCCGGGGAAGCTGCTGGTTGCTCACCATGGGCTTCGGCCCAGGTCGGTGAGGAAGCGGTTGGGCCGGTAGGAAAAGCAGCTCGACTAGCCCATGCGCGCAGGCGATCCAGCCCTCTCGCATGACTTGGTCAACGAGAGAGGCGTTCGTGGGGACGAGCCTGCGTCTTCTTCGTCTGCTCGAACCAAAGGAAGCAGGCCGCGACGGAGGGCTTGGCGAAGGCGCAGCGGCGCGAGATCGAAGCGGCGGCGGCTTGACGCGAGGGAACTCCGGCGGCCGGACGAGGCGACGACGCTGTCAACGTGCGGACGAACTGAGCGAGCCGATGCAGGGGCGTCCTCCTCCCTGATTCGAAAGAAGCAGAGGCAGGGCAGGGGCCTTGGCGCGGGCGGAGGCGCGCTGGAACGAGCGAGGAGGCAGGGGTTCGTCCTCATGAAGCAGGACGATGGCGGCGGTGGTGCTACGAGCCACCGGGTCTGGCGGGGAGCAAGTCGGTAGAGGAGGCAGCTGCGCTTGACGCTCAAGGCGAACAGAAGGGGACTGGGTCGGCCTGGCGAGGAGGATTGCGTTCGATTCCTGCGATAAGAAGCAGAGGAGGGGATTTGAGAGCTCCGGGAGAGAGGGGGATGAGCAGAGGAGGGAGATGAAGGAGAGGGGGGCGCGGGACTGGCCTAGTGCTGCTCCGGCGAGCTGCGGCTCGTGGTCGCCGGCTAGAGCGAGCACTCTCACTCGGGAAGAGCTCCTGCTCTCGATCCAGAGGCGGCTGAGGGTGGCGATGAGTTGGTGGGTCGGGAGGTGGCTGGATTGGTGGATCGAGGGAGGGAGATGGTTGGCCCTTGCTGAAAACGAGGGAGTTGGTCGGCTCGGCTGGATCGGGAGGGATCCCGAGGAAAACAAAGTGGCGGCGGCGCGAGGGAAGGGAGGATGGGACAGGCTAGGACTAGGGTTTAGACTGTTATATATATATAGCAGATGAAATCAGTATAGGGCGGTTAGGTCCCTCCGATCGTAATCAGACGGACGGGGAAAAAAGGTTAGGTAGCCCAAAAATAAAAACGGAGACGTTTTGTAGATGTTTGGGGATGATCCGGATCCAACGGTGACGAAAGTCCGTTTCGGGTCCGGGACAACTTTCGGACGCGCGCGCGAGGAGGGCCGCGGGCTGACGAGAGAGGTTAGGTTGGGTCTGGCGGATTGTGAAGAGCGGGTTGGTCTGAGAGAAGAGGGGAGAGATGCAGCCCGGCACGATTTCTGAAGACCGAAAACGTCCGACGTTAGACCGGCTATACTGCCGCTATAGTTATCCGTTGGGGCGTCAAACGGACTCCGAACACGATGAAACTTGGCAGGCGGTCTACTAATAACAAAACAACACCGCACGCCAACTTTCGTCCCATTCCGAGAACATTTTCCGGCCACTTATAAAATACTATTTCGGACATGCCGCGGGCGCGTGCAAGTGTGGTTGGGCTCAGAACGGACAACAGAGAGAACTCGGAGAACCCGGATGAATGCAAGTTTTAAAACATGATGATGCAATGCACATGATGACATGATAAGATGCAACACGCAAGCAAATTACAAGGCAACAACAATGAATAACTGGCGGACACCTGGCACATCGGTCTCGGGGCGTCACAGCCGCGCACCAGGGAGCTGCTGGCGAGGGGCTGCCGGAATACTGGCCCCACAAGGGATTATTAGTTTTAGTATTGTTTGTTTTGAATTTTGTGCATTGTGCCTAGTAGTTAAGTATCATCACGTATATGTGATGATATTATATATATATATATATTATGAATTCCATTTTCTATCTGTTTTTGTATACTAATTTGAATCTAGCTGTTATCATCCACATATACAGAATAGAAAGCGTATATACACACATTGAAATAGAACATATAAGAATGGAAAACAAAGTACACACATTGAAACAGAGCAATAAACAGAGCAATACTATGATTGCTGTGAATACATAGCTATCCACGTCGAAACGACTTTTCAAAATAAAACCCGTCCATGAGACCATGACCAGCAGCCCTTGCCTATGGTAGCTCTTGGCTCTGCCTGAGCTCGTGCAGGCATTCGTCCAAGCGGTCGACACGCCCGCGGTACATCTGGAGCACGATCTCGAGCTCCAAGCTGGCTATTTCATCGGAGATCACCAGCTCGAGGATGCGACGACCATGTTCCTCTACTGCGCCCAGGTGGACACCTGGGCCAAGGACGTGGTCGAGCCTATAGACCAGCACGTTGGCATCCAGCGGGCCGCGGACAAGGCGAACGGCGGCACCCGTGCGAATGGTGCGGCGGGCGTCTGACGCAAGTATGGCGCGACCGGCCTCTGGTGCAAGTACGGCGCTGAGGGCCTCTGCCCACTCCTGGTGAGGAATGGGGGTACTGACCGGATATGTATTGAAGGAAATATGCCCTAGAGGCAATAATAAAGTTATTCTTTATTTCCTTATATCATGATAAATGTTTATAATTCATGCTAGAATTGTATTAACCGGAAACATAATACATGTGTGAATACATAGACAAACAGAGTGTCACTAGTATGCCTCTACTTGACTAGCTCGTTAATCAAAGATGGTTATGTTTCCTAACCATAAACAAAGAGTTGTTATTTGATTAACGAGATCACATCATTAGGTGAATGATCTGATTGACATGACCCATTCCATTAGCTTAGCACCCGATCGTTTAGTATGTTGCTATTGCTTTCTTCATGACTTATACATGTTCCTATGACTATGATATTATGCAACTCCCGTTTGCCGGAGGAACACTTTGTGTGCTACCAAACATCACAACGTAAATGGGTGATTATAAAGGTGCTCTACAGGTGTCTCCAAAGGTACATGTTGGGTTGGCGTATTTCGAGATTAGGATTTGTCACTCCGATTGTCGGAGAGGTATCTCTGGGCCCTCTCGGTAATGCACATCACATAAGCCTTGCAAGCGTTGCAACTAATGAGTTAGTTGCGAGATGATGCATTACAGAACGAGTAAAGAGACTTGCCGGTAACGAGATTGAACTAGGTATTGGATACCGACGATCGAATCTCGGGCAAGTAACATACCGGTAACAAAGGGAACAACGTATGTTGTTATGCGGCTGACCGATAAAGATCTTCGTAGAATATGTAGGAGCCAATATGGGCATCCAGGTCCCGCTGTTGGTTATTGACCGGAGATTTGTCTCAGTCATGTCTACATTGTTCTCGAACCGTAGGGTCCGCACGCTTAACGTTACGATGACAGTTATTATGAGTTTATGCATTTTGATGTACCGAAGTTAGTTCGGAGTCCCGTATGTGATCACGGACATGACGAGGAGTCTCGAAATGGTCGAGACATAAAGATTGATATATTGGACGACTATATTCGGACACCGGAAGTGTTTCGAAGAAGTTTCGGATAAAACTGGAGCACCGGGGGGTTACCGGAACCCCCCGGGGGGTTAATGGGCCTCATGGGCCTAAAGTGGAGAAGAGGAAGGGGCTGCCAGGGCAGGCCGCGCGCCCCCTCTCCCCCTAGTACGAATTGGACAAGGAGGGAGGGGCGGCGCCCCCCTTTTTCCTTCTCTTCTTCCACCTCTCCTACTTGGACAAGGAAAGGGAGGGGAGTCCTACTCCCGGTAGGAGTAGGACTCCTCCTGCGCGCCTCCTCTAGGGCCGGCCGCACCCCCCCTTGGATCCTTTATATACGGAGGCAGGGGGCACCCTAGGACACACAAGTTGATCTTCGTGATCGTTCCTTAGCCGTGTGCGGTGCCCCCTTCCACCATATTCCACCTCGGTCATATCGTTGTAGTGTTTAGGCGAAGCCCTGCATCGGTAGAACATCATCATCGTCACCACGCGGTTGTGCTGACGGAACTCATCCCCGAAGCTTTGCTGGATCGGAGCCCGGGGAGCGTCATCGAGCTATACGTGTGCTAAGAACTCGGAGGTGCCGGAGTAACGGTGCTTGGATCGGTTGGATCGGGAAGACGTACGACTACTTCCTCTATGTTGCGTCAACGCTTCCGCTTCGGTCTACGAGGGTACGTAGACAACACTCTCCCCTCTCGTTGCTATGCATCACCATGATCTTGTGTGTGCGTAGGAAATTTTTTGAAATTACTATGTTCCCCAACATGTACCCAGCTGCGATGCCGTGTCAACAGCAAACAAGCGCCGATGGATTCGCTCTTGCTGTGCGGCGCGCCGGCCTCTCGCTCTGCGGCACTCCAACGGTCTTACCGTGTGGCGAGCCGCAGCCTATCGGCGCAGACGCGCCTAGCTTGCTCTGCAGCGCGCCATCGATCATGTTGTGCGGCAAGCTGCAGCCCGTCGGCGCTGACATGCCTATCTTGATCCGCGGCGCTCAAGCGCCATGCGCCAAAGGTCTGCTCAACCCTGGCGATGACACGCATCATGGTGTCGTCCATCGCATTGCTGGGGAGCGCCTCGGCCTCGACGGGCCATGGCACCTACTCGTTTTCCTCGTCGACGAGGTTGATGGTAGAGGCGGCGCTTTGGTGGGTTGGCATGCTTGGAAAAGGTGGATGTGCTACAGGCTGCGCTTGTCGCCTCCGTGCGTCGCGCACCGCCTATGCGCAATATCGCTGGGTGGCGGGAAACAGGTCAGGAAATGGCAGGAAACGGTGGCGTGTTCATAAAACGCCATCAATTAATGGAAACTTAACATAGAATGAACATCGATCTAGCACAAGAAGGAGATGATGATCGGATGAACACGGACCACACTAGGGAACCGTTTATGCCATTATCGGTATTCGCACACATTTTATGATTACGGACCTGTTTGCGGCTTATCACAAACATCTTGTTATATTGAACCATTTCTGTTCTCTTGCCTCAACGCAAACAGTTCATCCGAGTGAACCGCATGCCGTATATCGCACACACCTAATCACAAACAGTTCATCCGAGTGAACTGTATGATGTATGTCGCACACACCTTCATCTGGCTGCTCGTTTCTTTTTTTCCTCCTCATCACAAACGGTTAACTGAACTGAACTGTATGCCCTCAATCGCACACGCAACAAAAATCTGAACCGTGTTTGATGCATCCTCCATCGCAAACGTGTTGCACCTTTTTTGACGAGTTTTTTACACCACCGTTCGCGAGTATGGCATCGCACATAGTTCCGTCGAAGGGTCTCTGATCGTAGTGTCACATTAGCAACATCCTATAGTAGTGATTTGGTGCGCCGGGTAGGGGTGCACCGAGGTTTTCCTCCTCATCGGTCGACCTGCTGTCGCCCCGCGTCTCCGATGTCTGACGATCCAAGGACGCAGGCCGACTGCTCAGCGGCCTGGCCCGCTCAAGCACCTCCATCCGCTCAAGAAGATCTCGACTCCGCGCTCTAGGCGGCCTGCGCGCCACCCAATGCCCACGGGCGCGGGCAGCGCGGATCGACGTCCGCCACCCTCACGCCGCGGCGTGCGCGGGCCGCCGCAAGGTCCGCAAGCTACGCAACAATGATGGAGACACACATCCGACGGGAACAAGCGCACATGCGAGCCGCGCTCATGGTGGCGCGGGAGCCGCTGCGGTGCCGGCTGATGGAGCGCGGGCGCAACGCGTTGCTGGAGCGCGTCGCCGAGCTGTTGGATGCTGCAGCCAGGGGTACGCCGCCTTTCTGTTCCCTAGTTACATCTCAGGTTGTGGCCAGGTCACACAACGGGCCTCGATGCACCCGCATGCTCCCAGGTGCACCAGGAGGGCTCGCCTGCGTCAGCACAACCGGCAGTGCCGGACGTCCAACCATGCCCTTGCCTCCCCCCGGGGGCGTAGGTGCGGGTGTTGCTCCTCATGGTCCCAATCGAGCGCCACCCTACAGCTAACAGGGAGGCGCATCGGGCTCGGCGGCGTGGGGCACAGGGCGCCTCGGCGGAAGTTCCGGAGAGGCAGCTCAGGAAGCCTATGTGCCCCGCATGGTGGATCAGGAGTAGACGCCAGAGGACGACCCCTGCACGTTCCTTGAGTCAGGCTGGGAAGAAGAGATGCTGGAAGCCGAGGCTTTCCATGAGCCACCCAGGAGCCTCGCCGACCCCGCCAACGACAACCACCATGGGGTACCACTGGTATCTCAGGAGCAGGCTTACGCTAACTATGGGTCGCAGGTGGACTAGGTCACAGCAGTGGACGGTGATGCCAGCACGGCAGCCCCAATCCAGTCAGGGGCAGCGCACTAGGGGCTACACGGAAGGGGTCAGGATCAAGGCCCTCCCACATGTCACGCAGGGCAAGGCGTCGTCCAGAGGTAGGTCCTCTGTCGAGGAGGCGCCGGCGAGCCCTCCCCCCGGCAGAGGGCCCGTGGTCGCCGAGGACGCCGCTAGCGTCCCCTTTGCCCCTGGGCATCGTCCTGGTTTCCTGACGCCCCAACGGTGGTCGAGGGTGGCGCAAGGGGGGGGGACTCGTCTGGCGATATGAAGCAAGGCTCGCGCCTGTGAAGGTCTCCGCCCGTGACACTCTCACGTAATAATGAGTGGGGCTGTACATGCCCCGGAGTCTCCGGAGAGCCGCCCTCGGGCCTCGGGGGCTCCCATCCACGTCCTAGTGGAAGCACCATGCTCAGCGCTGGCCGTCGACACAGTCCCCCAATGACTACACTCACGGCCAGTGAAAGCACTAGGCTCCGTGCCCGTGAGAAGACAAGAAGACTAGCTAGGTGCCGGATGCGGCCATTTTCTTTCAACCCCTTTTCTGTAACTTGATTTCCCGTCTTTTGGATTGGAACTCGCAGTTCTATTTTCATTGACAAAGCAAGGGGGGCATCTTTTCTCGTTCACGCTGGTTTCTCGAGTTTTCTGGCTCCGTGCCTTGCTTCGATGCCAGCGCCTAGTGCCCCGCCCTTGCGAGCGCCTCATGAGTGGGGGCTGGGCATGGTATGCGCGCGCATCTCACCATGATCTAATGCTTGCCTCTCGCAAGGCCCTCTCGGGCGGACCAGCGGGCTCCTCAGAAGCCCGAAACCTCACGAGCCCGTGGAGGACTCCCCTCAGGAGAACTACACATCGACAACTACAAGGCCAGTCCGAGGCCCGCCTGGATTGAGGTAAGTTACTACAGCAAGCTCGCAGAGGAACTGGAGAACCCACAAAAGCACGCCTCGAGTATGGCTCAGGAAGTAAAACAACAGTATGATTACATGGGGGGCTCCCCCACAAATGCACTTACATCTTCAGGGGCCATGCCCAAGCTTTTGTGCGTAGGTTCAAAACAAGGAGCACTAGCTCAATCAGACATGTCGCTCACAGCATCTTCCGAATCGCCCCCGGACATGCTGCTAGCGTCGTCGCCAGCGTCGTCTTCACCATCATCGACCATGTCGCCTTCATCCGCCACGACCACCACTGCGGCATCATCAGTAGCGAAAGCTCTGACTAGAGCATCCACATTATCATCCACCCAGCGTGCTAGGTTGCCCCGGATAGCTCCGGGCACTGGGGCGATGGCAGCATCGAAGTCGAAGTTGGTGTCGGCATTGTGAAGATGGCTGAAGACGCAGGAGAACGTGCGCCCAAGGAGGCCTCGGCTCTTTTCGTCCACGAGCTCGCGAGCCCTCTCGGCCCGGTCCTCCAGGCACGTCACGACATCAGTGAAGAAGCGGAGGTGGCTGGCGTAGTCTTCTGCGTGGGGATGAGGGGCATGTTTATCGCAAATGGCGCCCAGTGCCCGGTTGGCCCTCGTCCTGAGGTCTCGGAGCATGGGGGCGTGCTCGCGCTGCAATGTCTACCGGCGAATCGCCTCCTTCCTGCTCTACTGCGCGAGGGACTCAGCAGCGGTAACTCGCTGCTGAAGCGGGGGCAACTCAGCACGGGCAGAGGCCAACTCGGCCTGCACGGAGACCAAGGCAGCTGCAGCGGCCTTCTCGCGCTGCTCCACCTCAGCCAACCTTGACCTGAGGGCGGTGGACCTGCCCTCAGCTTCGGCTTCCATGAGCTTCAGCTTTAGGTCGTACCTATTGGCAAGATCAGCGCGAGCCTCCGCCACCCTATGGTCCGCTTCCTCCTGGATCCTGGCCTCGCGCGCGCTGGCAGCATCTTCTGCCCGAGCAACCTGACGCTCCCTCGTCTCCAACCGCTCAAGCTCGAGGCTCCGCTCTGTGGCCTCCAACATTAGCGTTTCCTCACACTTCAAGATCTCTTCCTCGTCGGACGGTGCCCCCTTCATCGACGCCAAGGTAGCTCTACGCGCCTCCACTTGCTACTCCAGGGATTTAGGGTCTGGAGCTCCTGCCTGCGCTTCTCGGCGACCTCGCGGCGGTGGTCTGCCTCCCTGGCCTCCTCCAAGGCTCGAGCGCTGGCCTCACGTGAGGTCGCGAGGGATGCCTCAGCTTTCGCGTTGGCGTGATCACGCTGGAGGCGCCCGAGGTTGATGGTGTAGGATCGAAAGTATGTCTAGAGGGGGGTGATTAGACTACTTGACCAAATAAAAATCTAGCCTTTTCCCAATTTTATGTCTTGGCAGATTTTAGCAACTTAGCACTAGTCAAGTAAACAACCTACACATGCAAGTCTAAGAGTATAGCAGTGGAATGTAAAACATTGCACATGAAGGTAAAAGGGAGGAGTTTGGAGGGAGGAAACACAATGTAGACAAAGAGATTTTTGGCGTGGTTCCGATAGGTGGTGCCATCATACATCCACGTTGATGGAGACTTCAACTCACGAAGCGTAACGGTTGCGCGAGTCCACGGAGGGCTCCACCCACGAAGGGTCCACGAAGAAGCAACCTTGTCTATCCCACCATGGCCATCGCCCACGAAGGACTTGCCTCACTAGGGTTGATCTTCAGTAAGCAATCTCCTTGCCCGTACAAACACCTTGGTTCAACTCCACAATCTTGACGGAGGCTCCCAAGTGACACCTAACAATCTAGGAGACACCAGTCTCCAAAAGGTAATAGATGGTGTGTTGATGATGAACTCCTTGCTCTTGTTCTTCAAATGATAGTCTCCCCAACACTCAACTCTCTCTCATAGGATTGGATTTGGTGTAAAGATGATTTGGGTGGAAAGCAACTTGAGGAAGGCTAGATATCAAGATTTATGTGGTTGGAATGGAATGTCTTGACCTCAACACAAGTGTATGTGGTTCTCTCTCAGAAAATGTATGATGGAAGTGTAGGCATGTTCTAATGGCTCTCTCCTCGAATGAAGAGTGGGTGGAGGGGTATATATAGCCTCCACACAAAATCTAACCATTACACACAATTTACCAAATTCGGTGGGACCGAATCAGAAAACTCGGTCAGACCAATTCAGTTCAAAATGTGAACATTAGGATTTTCGATGGGACCGACATGTAAACTCGGTGGGACCGATTTCATTAAGGTTAGGGCATAACGTAATCTCGGTCAGACCGATTACACAAACTCGGTGGGACCGATTTTGGTAATAAGCAAACAGAGAGTTGGTCAGGAAAACTCGGTGGGACCAATTCACTCATTTTGGTTGGACCGAAACGTTACGAAGGGGAAACAGAGAGTTTGCATTGCCAACTCGGTGGGACCGATCGCTCATCTAGGTTAGACTGAAAAGTTACAAAGGGAAACAGAGAGTTTGCAATCCCATCTCGGTGAGACCGAGACCCCTATCAGTGGGACCGAAGTGACTAGGGTTTGTGGCAGTGGCTATGTCAACTGAACTCGGTGGCGCCGAATGGAAAGTTTCGGTGGGCAGAGTTTGACTTTTGGTTTGGGACATATGTGGACATGAGAAAGTGGTTGGGGGGTTTTGGAGCATATCACTAAGCATTTTGAGCCAGAACCTCATTAAGCAACACCTCATCCCCTTTTAATAGTATTGGCTTTTCCTATGGACTCAATGTGATCTTGGATCACTAAAAGGTAAAATGTAGAGTCTTGAGCTTTAGATCTTGAGCCAATCTATCGTCCTTAGCATTTTGAGGGGTCCACATTTTTAATCCATGCCATGCCAATCACTGAGCTTTCCTGAAATATTTATCTTGAAATAGTATTAGCTCAATGAGTTATAAGTTGTTAGGAATTACCAAAACCACCCAGGGATAGTTGCACTTTCAATCTCCCCTTTTTTGATAATTGATGACAACATATAGATCAAAGCTTCGACAAATGATTATAAGATTGAAATACATCGTCGCTTTGAGAAGTATGTGATAAGTAAGAGCTCCCCCTAAATTTGTGCATTAATTAAAATTTTCTTTTGAATGCAAATGCACAATCGATTAGGATCATGGGTCACTCTTCCATGTCACGTACATCTTGTTGGAGCGCTCAAAATGATATAACTTAAAAGCATGCACTCATCACCAAGCAAAGTGAATGATCTTATAGAGAAATAAAAGATAGTATCATCCAAGCAAGCATTAAAGTAGCATATGATCAATCACATGATCACACAAGTATCTCACACAAGGACATAAAGTATCTCACACAGGCATACAATAAAAAAAGTTCAACCAAAAGGCAAAGAAGAAAAACACTCTCTCGAAGCCTATGATCTATACATATTTCTCCCCCTTTGGCAACAAGTTACCAAAAAGTTCAAATATGCATAGTGCTATGCGTCTCTCAGGCTTGGTCTTCGGGAGGTGGTGTAGAGAGAATTCCAAGGACGAAGGCATCCGTTGATGTAGTTGGAGCTGGTGGAGTGGCTGCTGGAGGTGGTACAGAGGCTGTGGCTGCTGGTGCTGATGTTGTTGCTCGCGTATTAGGTACATGCACTGCACCAAACCTCTGTCCTCTAGGCACTCGCTGAAATGCATCAGTAGTTGCCTTCCCTCTCTTCTCTTCCGCTTCCTCCTGGAGCTGCTCAACTACTGTTTGAATCTCAGTTACCTTTAGATCAAGATCATAAAATTTAGTTTCTACGATCCTGTCCAAGCTCTCCTGATTTTGATTCAGGGTGGCCAAGCCCTTCTCAATCCTCAGTGTAGACTGGATCAGATATGCAAGTTGATCTTGCTTTCTCTTCAGGAAAACTTGAGATGCCTCTTCAACACTTGGCATCTTAGCAGCTTTCTCAGCCTTTGCTTTGGCTCTCTTCTCTTGTGCTTGAACTGATGATGGTTCCTCCTCATTCATCACTACAATATTGTCTTCAAAATCAGGATATAAGGGTAGATGCTCCTTATCCAACAGATATGTTTATGTGCCCATCTTGGAGATGATGAGCTCCTGAATGTGTGGAGCATACACATAGCTTCTCTTCTGGTCAGCGGCGGTCCTCTTGATTGTCTCTACAATCATACTCATGACCTTGAACTTCTGAGGGACATCAAAAAGCTGTAGCACGTTGATAGAATGCCCTCTGATCATCTTGTGATCTACTGACTTGGGTAGCAATGTGTGCCTAAGGATCCAGTTGATGGTAGGCAGACCAGACAACAAGTAATGTACTGATCCAAGCTTGTGAGTGTCCAAAGCTTTATCTGGGATCTCCTTTTACATGTTTGCCATAGTGTTGTGGTCTTTCTTCTTCTTGGCATACACATCCAAGTCATCCTCGTGTTCCTTTGGGGCATTTATCAGCTTGGCCCATTCTTCAACAGTGGACTGGTACCTAGTACCTTCTGACATCCAAATGATCTTCCCATCTAGGTAAAAGTGAGCAGTGGAGTAAAACTGCATGATCAGCTCATTATTCCATTTTGTGAGCTTCTGTCCAACAAACTCATCGACTCCACATGCTTTGAAACTTTCATATACTCCTGGGAAGTGATCTTCATTCTCCTTGATGAATTCCCAATCAACCCATCTCATGTCACACACAATGGGCTTCTTGTCAAGAAAAATAGTTTCATAGAAGTCTTGTTGTTCTTTTGTGTGGAACCTGTAGTCAACTGTAGTCCTTCTCCTCACAGCATAGGGATCCAACTGTCTCCACAATCTTAGTCCAGCATCTTTTCTGATGTGCATGTCTTCAGCCATTGGATGAGTATCATTGTGGTCTAGGATCTTGGGTTTCAACTTTCTCAAAACAAGAGACTCATCATCCTCTTCTTAAGCTTCAGGCACTGGGGCCTTGTTCTTCTCTTCAGCAGGAATACTTCTGCTGTTCCTCTTAGGCTTAGGAGGCTTTTGAGCTTGAGCTTTTGGAGCAGCTTTGGGCTTTGATGTTGCAGCCCCCGACTTTATAGCATCTCCCATAAGCTTCTGAGCTTTGGGTGCTGGAGCATGCTCTTCTTCTTCATCTTCAGAGGGGTCTCTCATCATGGAGGGCTTGCCAATGACTTTGGCAATGGTCTTCTTGACCCTCTCCTTCCTCTTCTTGCCGTCTCCACCTTCTTTGGGTTCAAGAGTGAACTCCATTCTCTCTTGAGTGGAGGCTCTGGCCTTAGACATAGGAATCCTTCTTGCTGGAGCCTTCTTATTCATCCCTGGCTTAACTGTAGCAGTTGTTCCATACTCCTTTTTCAGCACCTTTTTCGTGGAGCTTACTTCATCCTCAGTAGCCACATTGTCCTCATCCTCTGAATCTGAGGTTCTCTTCTTTCTAGATCTGGTGGCTGCCTTTGGAAATTTACTTGGAGTGCTCCTGCTGCCATCATCAAAAGTGCTTGAGGGATCTGAACCCTTACTCCGCTGCACATTTGCGATGCACAGTTCAAGATGTCTGATCAGAGTGATAGTCAGAACAGGTCCGAGGAAGGCAAATTTGCGATGCACAAAGCATGCTCACACAATAAGATGGCAAATGGAATATGTGACAAAGCATGCACAATCACTATAGCATCTATCAAGCAATTTGCGATGACTAGGTCATCTATATATGAGTATATTGACTGAGCAGTCAAATGAGAACATTTGATCGTAGGTCATACTCATCGTTTAAGCACAAGTGGGGTTGCCACTTTTACATAAAGCATTGTTGTGTTCACACCATTAGAGTTGCTTTAGCTCAGTTGATTAGAGTAAAGCTCCCCCTAGATGTGATATCCCTCCTAAGAGGGATGAACTAACCTTGGGTTTTGTCGATGATGACTTCATGTAGGTGTTGAAGATGTGGATGCTCAATGTTGATGTAGATCATTTGGAGCAATCAATTAGAGTGAGTTGCACTTTCAATACCTACACAGGTTAGTCCCACAAGGAACAAACAAGGATATCCATAGACATAGAGTGATGTTCACATAGGATGATGTCCATGAAAGCATTAGGTTACCTTGTCCATTGTCTTACCAAGAAGAGGATTTGTGACTCCTTGAACTATTTCAAGATGTGGAGGTTGTTTGCACTTGTCCTCGCCAAAATGATATGAGTGAAGTATGTTGGCGGAGTCACCCTAAAGAACTCTCTAGTTCTTCTTCTTCGGGATCCACACCATCTTGATGGGAATCCTTGGAGTTGCAGTCATACTTGATGAAGTAGAACTTGATGTAGTCTTGGGAACCCACTTAACCAAAGCTTTGGGAGCTTCCTCAAATGCATCAATCTCCTCTTGAAGCTTGTCCTTGCCTTTTTGCTTGTGGTCTTGTGGTGGAATATCATCTTGAGGCTGTGTTCCTTGGAAATAAGTAGGATCATACTTCTCTTGTTGATTCTCTGGAGCCCATCACTTCGGAATTATCCATTCTCAGCCTTCAGCTCTCGTTGTCCAAATCTTGCCGGTGCATCGCTCAAGTATTCCCTAGTTAGCTCGTGATCTCCTCATTCTCTTGTATCTAAATTTCCCCAAGTATCTTCATTTGTTTTCTAATTATTCCCGGTGAATTGTGCCTTTGCTACGTTCATTTTCAATTCTTACGGTGGTTCGTTCAAGATTTCTCTTCCTTCATTATTGTATCAATTCATTCGTTGTTTCCAAATCCCACTGGTGGATCCATCAAGACCTTCTCAAGTTTGCGCTATATCACTCCTCAACCCCTTTCAACGAGAATGAGTAGTATGCCAAATCCATTGGTCATCAATATAATTGATGGAGGATAAGCATAATGTAATTCTTATTCTTGTGTCATCGAGCAAATTCAATTCCTTATTCTGGAGGTTCATCAAAATTCTTGGTTTCAATTGTTCATCTTTCTTTTCCGGAGTTCCAAGCTCTCTCAGTTAACTCGCCACGAAGCTCCATCTAAATCATTGCAAGGCTTCATCTTATTGTTTTCAAGCTTCTTTTCTTTGCGATCATCTTTTTATCTATCCGGAGTTCTTCGAGAGTTTCTACATGGTGGTTCATGGAAGATTTAATTCATTCTCGAAGTCTTCATCAAGATTTTATTGGAGGAGCTCAAGCATTCTTCATCTTGCATTCCAAACTGCAATTCTTCTCCATTATCTTTTGAGGTGGTGTTACGTCATTCTTGATAATTTCCCTTCGTGTTTCATGATTCACAAGTTTTCAAGAGTGACATATTTTAAACCCATCATTTTCAATTCATTCACGAGATCTTTTCAACCCAATAATTTCTTCGTTGGTGTTATCTTGGTATAGATTTCACTTAAATCCTTCCCTAAGGAATGTTGCTATTATGGTGTTTATCAATGATCCAAGTTTCCTCCTGTTCTCGCGGTGAAAGAAGTTTTTCCATCTCTTCGTTTCTCTTAGCTAATCAATCTTTTGGTAGTGGCTGGTTGTCACCTCATAATTTTGAGATGATTTCCATAAGTCCATGGGAATCATATCTTTTTGTTGTTGATTTTCCAACAACTCCGTTCAACCCTTCATAAGAGTGCTCTCTCAAGTTCAATTGTGAGAGATGTTGGTTCTCTCATCTCCGTTCTTTTCATTCTATTTTTCATTTGTTCCAGAGGCATTGTGTTATTGCTCTCATCGAGTATCATCTCATCTAATCAAGTTCATGTTCAATTCCTTCCATTTTCAGCCGAGTGATGTCCAAATTCTTTCATTCTTATCCCTTCTCTATCTTGCTTTAACCGGAGTGGTTTCAAAGCCTGTCTTATCCCTTCAGCCTCTTTGTTCTCGTCATATTCCTTGTTCCTCTTGTCTAACGGAGCATTTTCAATTGGGAAATTTTGTTTTTGCCACTTTAGATTTTGCCAATTTTCCTTATGCCACTCTAGATTTTGACATTTTCAGTATTGCCACTCTTAGCTTTTGAAAAATATCACAATTGCCATTATGTGGCATTAGCAAATTAATTTTATTTCACTTTTGCCACTCTAGCTTTTGACAATGTATCACAATTACCACTCTAATTTATTTTGGTTTTGCCACGAAATGGCAACTGTGATAATTGTCAAAAGTTAAGAGTGGCAGAACTGAAATGTCAAAATCTAGAGTGGCATAAGGAAAATTGGCAAAATCTAGAGTGGCAAAAAGAAAATTTTCCCTTTTCAATTTCATTATCTCCGTCATGTCTTTTTCTTTAAGTTTCAACCTCTCAAGGTTCATGGTTTCACTCGTTCATCAAAGAAGCAACTTTGTCTTACCTCTTCCTCTTCCATTTCTCCCCAGTGCCATCCTTAGATCTCAGGTCGAGAGCTCTTGTAAGTGGAGGAGAGTTGTGACGCCCCAAGACCAGCACTCCAGATGCCTTCCATGGATTCTGAGATTCGTCGTGTGATTTGTTTTGTTCGTTGCATTCATCTTTGCATCATGTGCATTGCATCATGTCATCTTGCACTCCTTATTAAAACTCAGCTAAATAAATTGTATGGGTCTTCTATCCATTTAAATCGAGGGAAATTCACATGGTGAAATTCTCTTTGAAACATATCCTCCCAATATTTAGGGAGCTATATTATAATATTCCATCATTTTGGAATTAACCATAACAAACTTGCATCTTAATTCCCTCTTGTTTTTAAATCTTTTAAATCCTTCATCTTCTCCAAATACTCATCCTCTAGTTGTGGAGCTTTGATATATCAAAGTAGCCACATGCCAAATGTTAGTACAATTCCTATTTATTTGGCTCTTCCAAATAAATATTTTGCTTCTCTGTTTTTTTCTATAATTAGTAGAAGAGACCTTTTTTCTCTTAATCGAGGCTGGCCCATCTCTCATTTTGTTTTTTCCTTTCTATGTGTTTTAGCCCATAGCCAGGCCGGCCCATTAGGCTAGCCCGCACCCCTATCTAACCCTAACCCTCTGCTCGATCCCCTCTCTCCCCTTCGTTCCTCCTAGCACCGCCAGGAGAGCCCCACGCTGGATCCCAAACTCCCTCACTCCCTCGTCTCCCTTGACAGCGCCGTCCTCCCAGCGCTGCCGAGCCCTCATGCTGCTGAACGTCCTCTGCCGCCCGCCTCCGTTCGCCGGTGCCCATCGCCGTGGGAATTTTCCCTCATGCCGCCGCCTCTGCTTCCCTGGTCCAGGCCGCGCCGCCGCCTGCGCGCTCCTGCCCTGTCCGCCTCGTGTCCTTCTGGTTCCGGATGACGCAGAGCTCCCGGCCTCCTTCCTCTCCCTCACCGGACCCGCTCTTCCCTACCAGAGTCGAGGAGTTGCCCATATCCGGCGACACTCCTGTTCGCACAGCGCCGCGCCGCCTTGCCTTCTCCACTGAGCGCCGCTCTTGCAGCTCCTCTGTCGGTCTCGCTCGCCATTCCCTGCTTCGACGGGCCTAGCCTTGGCTCCGTTCGACCCCCTATGTATCTTCCTCGCTAAGGATCTGAGCTCCATCCTGACCGGTGCCCCTCGTGATTCTCTGGTTTGGACGGTTGTCCCGAGAAGTACCCTGATGAACGACGCCAAATCCCGAACCAAGATCGTCATACATCGTCACAGGATTTTTGCCAAGTGCCAGAACTATCCAGCACCTCTTCTACCATCTACGAAATCGCCAAAACCGAACCCGAAGGACCAAGGATGCGCCAAGTACCTTGTCGATACGCCGCGAGTACAACTATTTCCACAATGCGTCATGTACAACTACCATCGACCTTGGATACGTCAAGTTCGACTACCGTCGCAAGAACGAGACCGGCAAGACCAAAGATCCCAAGTACCACGACAACCCCAAAGGGATTCAAATCTGTCAAGTTTCTCTTCGAAACTTGAACCACTACTTCCCTCAACAAGCTCGATCCACCCCAAAACGCATGCTTCAAAGGTATAGCCGCCGAGACGACGTCCGTGAACGAATGTTTGTGATGTATGAGTTGCTCATATTTGAACCGTGTCCGAATTGATCCTTGCACGTTCCTTGTTATCCTTTCCACGAACCCGTGGGATACCCGGTATCCGGGATCACCCCACCATCCTTGCATGACACGCTCACGCCCACTTTCTTTTGCACCGACATCTCGACGAGTTGTCGGATCATCGGAATGTTGCTGTGTCATCATTTCAGTTATCGTTGCCGTGGCACCCCTTTCGTTTCGTCACGGTGGCAAATGCTTCATAACATGCTCATGTCAACGTTTTCATAAAAATGCATAAACTTGTATATGTCATCTGCATCATGATAACCACATTTAAAATGTTCAAAATTGGTGTTTGCATTAAATTGCTAAATGCACATGAGGATTTACCGGAATTGTTGTTTGATATTTTCAGACTCATTTAAACTTGCCTAAATAGTTAGTTTAGTTATGCTTCACCTCTTGCCATGTTTAAAAATATTTAATATTGTTGGGTACAAAAATGGGAGAGAACTAAATAAATAAATGTGGTGTTTCGTCAATATGCAACTCGCTGCATATTGAGATCCACTTAACTTGTAGTATTATTTGTTGCACTTTGTCATGCCATGCCTTACTAAATCGGACATGCATCATACTTGATTGTGCATCATGCCATGTTTATGTGATGGTTGTTTATCATGATGTTTGCTTCTTTCCCGTTGCGCTTCTCCTTGATAGTTCCGGTTATGTTGCGATTGTGAGGATCCGTTTGACTACGTTGGCTCGACTTCTTCATGGACTCGTTCTTCTTCCTAGCGGGATTTCAGGCAAGATGATTGTTACTGTGGATACCACTACTATCTTTGCTTTGCTAGTTGTCTAGATGCTATCGCTATGTCGCGCCACCTACCACTTGTTTATCAAGCCTTCCAATATGCCATGAAACAACCTCTAACCTTTTTCATCATCCCAACAAACCGTTGTTTGGCTATGTTACCGCTTTGCTCAGCCCCTCTTATAGCATTGCTAGTTGCAGGTGCAGTTGCAGTTGTTCCATGTTGGGACATGGATATCATGGGATATCACAATATCTCTTATTTAATTAATACATCTATATACTTGGTAAAGGGTGGAAGGCTCATCCTTTTGCCTAGTGTTTTGTTCCATTCTTGCCGCCCTAGTTTCCGTCATACCGGTGTTATGTTCCTTGATTTTGCATCCCTAACACAATGAGGGTTTATGGGCCCCTCTTGACAGTTCGCTTTGAATAAAACTCTTCTAGCAAGGCCCAACATTGGTTTTACCATTTGCTCAACATAATAAATTAACATGATAATAAACTTGACGCATAGGGAGTTGGCGCTACCCGAGGTTTGTTATTCAACCTAATAAAAGGGGGCTAGTGTTGATGGTGTTGGTCCCAAACGGGTAGACTGTGGGGCCGCCTTGGGGAAACCCGAGGTATTTGGTATATACCTGTAGGATGACCCATCCGAACGTGGCCTGAGACGAGATACGCACGGCTACTATCACGGTGTCGGCATGCCGGGAGGTCTTGCTGGATTAGTTTTACCATTGTCGAAATGTCTTGTGCACCGGGATTCCGAGTCTGATCGGAGGGTCCCGCGATGGAGTAATGTCTCCGCGAATCATGAGCTTGTCATGGGCTAAGTTGGGACACCCTTGCAGGGTTTAAACTTTCAAGAGCCGTGCCCGTGGTTATGTGGCAGATGAGAATTTGTCAATATCCGGTTGTAGAGGACTTGAAGTAAACTCAATTAAAATATGCCAACCGCATGCGTGACCGTGAGTGTCTCTTTTCGGGTGCATTCCAGAAGAGAACACGGTTGGGTTATGTTTGAACGTAAGTAGTTCAGGATCACTTCTTGATCATTACTAGTTTGTGACCGTTGCGTAGCTTCTCATCTTATTGTTGTACTCGCAAGTTAGCCACCATACATTGCTTAGCCGCTTGCTGCAACCTCACCATTTATCCTTTCCTTACCTATTAAGCTTTGCTAGTCCTGATACCCATGGTAATGGGATTGCTGAGTCCTCGTGGCTCACAGATTACTACAACAACAGTTGCAGGTACAGGTAATGAGATGGTCTGACGTGAGTGCGATGCTTGCTTGTTTGGAGTTCTCCTTCTTCGATCAAGGGATAGGTTCCGGGTCGGGGAGCCTGGGCTAGCAGGGCGGACGTCGTTCTTCTTTCTGGTTTGATTTCATCCGTAGCCGGATGCTGCTCTTTTGCATGATGATTGCTATGTATTGATGAACTGTTGTATTGATGTTGTATCTTGTGGCGAGTGTAAGACTTTATCTTGTATTCTCATCTATTCAGTACATGGTATGTTGTAATGATATCCACCTTGCTATGCGCTCGAAATATGATTGTGCCCCGATCATGAGTTCATCACGTGATTGGAATAGAATCGCATCTTGGGTGCTACACGTCGACACTGCTGCCGCCGTCCGCGCCGTGACTTTGGCTCCTGCAAGCCTCCCCGCGCGCCCGTGCCACTCGCTTCCATCGCCACCACCCCGTCCGAGCCTAACGCCCGGAAGCTTGCTTGCGCTCGCCGCACCTCACCCGCAGCCACCGCGCCCGAGGCTCACCGAGCCCCACCTCGCCCGCCTCGCCCCGTAGTCGTCATTGTCGGCCGCATCTACTCGCCTTCCCCTGCTGCTCGCCACTGCGAGCTGCTGCTGCCACCCACCGTCGCCCGCTCGCCCCAACTCGCCCCGACAGCACGCTGCCCCACCCTACCTCTGCTCCACCACCGCTGCCCTCTGCCACCCGCGCCTGACCATGGCTACTCCGTCCCCTCGCGCTCTGGTCCGCGTTCGCCCACTCCAACCGCAGCCACGTGCTTGCCGCGCCGTGGTCGCGCCTCTTGTGCCCGCGCCCGCGGCCCCTACTCGCAACTTCGCTGCCGTCGTGCTCGGCCGCTGCGGCCAGCCGGCCTCACCCATGACGGCGCCCCCTGGCTGCACCCGACGCTTCCTGGCCGCACTGGTCGGCGCTCTCCTCCGCCCTGGCAGGCGCCCGATGCCTGCCCCGCTATGCCCCTTTGGGCCAATGACAATGGGGCCCCACGCCCCCAAGTGTTATAAAAATATATAAATAAAAATTAATTAATTAACCATGTTTAGTTAACTAATTAAACATAATTAACCTGCGAACTAATCTAATTAATCTATTAGTTAGTTAGTCAGTCAATGACGAACGGGTCCCACCTGCCAAGGGTGACCTAGTCAACCTTTGGTCCTGTTGACATCATACTGATGTCACACTGACATCATAATTGCTTTTTCTAATTAAATTAATATGATAATTCCAAAAGTGAATTAAAATTTTAAAAATTAATATAAAATAATCCATAACTCAGATGAAAAATACTTTGTACATGAAAGTTGCTTAGAACGACAAGACGAATCCGAATATGCAGTCCATTCGTATGCCACACGTCTCTAGCATATCGAACATGCAACCACCCCCCTCCGGTTCGTCTTTTCAAAAATGCCAAAACACCGGGAATGCTTTCCCGGATGTTTTCCCCCTTTGACGGTACCGCCTAGTACCGCGTTAGGGCACACCTAGCACCGCTACATGTCATGTCATGCATTGTCATGCATTTGTTTGCATTGTATTCATTGTTTCCTCCTCCTCTTCTCTCCGGTAGACTCCGAGACTGACGCCGCTGCTGCCCCGATCGACTATGGTGTTGACGACCCGTCCTTCTCTGCCGAGCTTCTAGGCAAGCAAACCCCCCTTGATCAACCAGACATCGCCCACTCTCTTCTCTCTTATTCTTGCATTAGGTTGCTACTATTGTTGATCCGATAGCTCCTGTTCTGTTGCATAGCCTGGCATTATTTCTACAATTGTTGATAGTGTAGGATTGAAAGTAGGTCTAGAGGGGGGTGATTAGACTACTTGACCAAATAAAAATCTTACCTTTTCCGAATTTTAATTGTTGGCAGATTTTTAGCAACTAGTACAAGTCAAGCAATGAACCTACACATGCAATTCTAAGAGTGTAGCAGGGGAAAGTAAAACATTGCATATGAAGGTAAAGGGAAGGGTTTGGAGAAAGCAAATGAAATATAGACACGGAGATTTTTGGCGTGGTTCCGGTAGGTGGTGCTATCGTACGACCACGTTGATGGAGACTTCAACCCACAAAGGGTAACGGTTGCGCGAGTCCACGGAGGGCTCCACCCATGAAGGGTCCACGAAGAAGCAACCTTGTCTATCCCACCATGGCCATCGCCCATGAAAGACTTGCCTCACTCGAGTAGATCTTCACGAAGTAGGCGGCCTTGCCCTTACAAACTTCTTGGTTCAACTCCACAATCTTGTCGGAGGCTCCCAAGCGACACCTAACCAATCTAGGAGACACCACTCTCCAAAAGGTAATTGATGGTGTGTTGATGATGAACTCCTTGCTCTTGTGCTTCAAATGATAGTCTCCCCAACATTCAACTCTCTCTCACAGATTTGGCTATGGTCGAAAGATGATTTGAGTGGAAAGCAACTTGGGGAAGGCTAGAGATCAAGATTCTTGTGGTAGGATTGGAATATGTTGGTCTCAACACAAGAGTAGGTGGTTCTCTCTCAGAAAATGAGTAGTGGAGGTGTAGGCACGTTCTGATAGCTCTCTCACATATGGAGAAGGGGGTGGAGGGTTATAAATAGCCTCCACACAAAATCCAACCGTTACACACATTTGACCCAACTCGGTCAGACCGAATAGAAGAACTCAGTGAGACCGATTTAGTTCAAAATGTGAATGTTAGGAATCTCGGTGGGACCGATGTGCTAGGGGTAGGGCAAAACCTCATCTCGGTGAAGCCGATTGCTTGAACTCGGTGAGACCAATTTTAGCAAAGAGCAAACAGAGTTGGTCAAGAAAACTCGGTGGGACAGATTGCACATTTCGATGAGACCGAAATAATTACAACAGGCAACAGAGAGTTTGTAGGGCCATCTCGGTGAGACCGAGATCCATATCGATGTAACCAAATTACTAGGATTTTTGGCAGTGGCTATGTCAACCGTGTCGACATTCTGGGAACGGGGGTCCCTAGACTTGCCTGCCTGGGGCCCACAACATCGCTCCTCCAGCGGCCCCGTAAGGCCCATCTTCACCAGCAAACATTCAAGACCCTCACGAGGGGCCAAGCCTCGCAAGGCGGACGACGCAAGACCTCCTCAAGGGTGGCCTCACTAGGCTGGCTCGCGAGGGGCGGAGAGATCAAGGCAAGGCAAACCTCGCGAGGTTCCAATGACATAAGCCATGACGATCAAGACCAGGCGGGCGCCAGCAAGCACGGTGTCCTCGCTTCCTCTTTGGTGCTAAGGAGGCAAGCGCAGGCGAGGAGTTCCAAGGCATCAGGCAAAGGTTTCCATATCGGTGGAACAAGACCAAGACTAGTAGGACGGCAGGACAGAGGTCACCGTGGAGCCCAAGAAGGCGTCACCACCAGAGCCTTTGGCAGGCGAAGACTACTTTTGTCACGATAACTTGTACTAGTTGTCTCCCTTCAAATTGGCCGTTGTGGGATCCCTTCCTGCTCAATATTTGGGAAGAGGACCTGGGCCTCTATAAATAGGACTAGCCACCAGCATAGTAGGGGGACAGGTCAAAGGAGGAGAGGATCTAGATCATCCTTAAACACACAAGTTCACCAAGCACAAGAACACCTCTCCTCAGGAGGCTGTTCTTCCCTTGTAACTGTTCATCCTCAGCCCAAGAGGCAATCCACCACACCACACTGGATTAGGGTATTACACCACAACGGTGGCCCGAACTAGTATAAATCTTGTGTCTCGTGTTCTTTGGGTCTGTGGAGCTAGGCCGTAAGATCGTTGAGTGTGCGAGCTAGAGAGGGGGGAGATCTTCATGCGCACCCTAGTGTTCGAACCTCAAGGGTTTTGCCAGAACCCGAAATCCGACATTTGGCGCGCCAGGTAGGGGTGCGCCGAAGCTTTGCCCCTCGACGACCTCGCCTCTCCGACCGACTCTCATGGACGCCGCCTCTTCCCCGACCGGATCGACGGGCGCCCTCCGCGGCGCCGGGGGGCTCTGGGCCTTCACCCCCACCTTGCGGCGGGTGCAGTGGCCGCACAAGTTCAAGCCGGAGATGCCGCCCCATTACGATGGTGCGGCAGATCCGGCGGCCTTTCTGCTGATGTACGAGGAGGCTGTCTTGGAGGTCGGAGGCGACGACAAGATCATGGCCAACTGGTTCCCAATGGCCCTCGTTGGCGTGCCACGCGCTTGGCTACTCCATCTGCCAGAATCTTCCGTGCCCTCTTGGGAGGAGCTGCGCGACCTCTTCATCGCGCGCTTCGGTGGACCAGCACCCCCGGTCGTCGCGGCTCTCCTCGGTGCTCGCAGGCGCCACCCTCGGACCGTCACGTCAAGCCGTTATTTCGCCAGATCAGCACCGCCGCCACACGGCAGGGGGCTCCCCCGGGGTGGGCGGCGCCCAAGGCCGACCTGGTCTTCGACTTTGGAGATCACCCGGTCAACACCGTCGGTTGGGGCATGCTGCCGATGCTTTGCACGCCGACCATCTGCAGTGTAGCCGTCACCAAGACCCTCATCGACGGCGGTACCGGCCTCAACGTGCTCTCTGTGGAGGCCTTAAGTATCCTTCACGTACCGCTCGAGCGGCTCCACCCCAGCCGGTCCTTCTCCGGAGTTGGCGGCGGTACCTCCAACCCCCGGGGGCAAATCCGTCTCCCCGTGACTTTCGGCACGCGCGACAACTACTGCACCGAGCTAATCGACTTCGACATCGCCCTGCATCAGTTTGCCGTATAATGCCATCCTCGAATTCCCAATGCTAGCCTAGTTCATGGTGGTGGCCCATCCTCCCTACAACCTCATGAAGATGCCAGGAAGCAATGGCATCCTTACCATGGCTGGGGAACCAAGGAAGCTGTGGCGGCCCTCAAGCTAGCCTTCAGGGCCACAGCGGCAGCTTGCCCGGCTGACAAGGACATGCCCAAGGCCAAGGGGGCTGCGCCGACCAAGAAGAAGCAGCTATTCACTCAAGGTCAAGCCAAGACGAAGCATATACCAGTCAACATGGACGAGGCCTCCGGCGCTACCTTTATCATAGGCGCCGACCTTGCCCCAGCTCAAGAGAAGGAGTTGGTGGACTTCATGCGAGTGAACAAGGAAGTATTTGTCTGGGAGCCCAAGCAGCTAGTTGGGGTCCCAAGAGGAGTAATCGAACATCATATGAGGGTGTGCCCCAATGTGCGCCCTGTGAAGCAGAAGGCGATGCGACAATCCACAGAGAAGCAGTCTTTCATCGTTCAGGAAACCTATAAGCTGGAGGCATCAGGTGTCATTCACGAGGTCCGGTACCCGGAGTGGCTGGCAAATCCAGTCATTGTGCCGAAGAAAGGAGGAAAGGATCGCATGTGTGTCGACTTCACCAACGTCAACAAGGCCTGCCCTCAGGACCCGTTTCCACTGCCGTGCATCGACCAAATTGTTGACTCCCCCGCGGAGTGTGACTGTGCTTCCTGGATGCATTCTCAGGATACCACCAGATCAAGATGGCAGTGGAAGGTGTGGAAAAGACATCTTTCTTAACCCCATGCGGGGTATACTGCTACACTTGTATGCCATTCGGACTGCGCAACGCAGGAGCAACCTTCCAGCGGCTGATGCACATCGCCTTGGGGTGGCAGCTCGGGAGGAACGCTGAGGCCTACATTGACGACATTGTGGTAAAATCTCGGGAGGCAAGAACTTTGATTCAGGACCTGGAGGAGACCTTCGCGAGCCTGCGCCAGGTGGAGCTGCGACTCAATCCGGAGAAGTGCGTGTTTGGTGTCCCTTCCGGCAAGCTGCTAGGCTTCCTTGTATCCCACGGAGGGATCGAGGCCAACCCGGAGAAGGTCAAGGCAATCGAAGGCATGAGTCCACCACAAAACCTCAAAGAGATGCAGAAGCTTGCAGGCTGCGTGACTTTGCTGGGGCGCTTCATCTCCAAGCTGGGGGAGCGCGCCTTGCTCTTTTTCAAGCTGATGAAGAAGAAGGGTCCGTTCGAGTGGACCCCCGAGGCCGACCTAGCATTTCAAGACCTCAAGAGATACTTGACCAGCCCGCCGGTGATGTGGCGCCTCGTCCTCGCGAGCCCTTGGTACTCTACCTGTTTGCTACACCCCATTCCGCTAGCGCGGCGTTGGTGGCCCTCAGAGAGGAGCCCCAAGTCAAGGGCTCGGCGAATGAAGCCGCCAAGCCGGATAAGGCTACACAACACCAAGACGATGTTCTTGAGGAAACGGCTGGACTGGCTAGTTGTCAAGCCACATGAGTTGGAGATCCACAGGAAATACCTCAGTCCCCAAGAGCCAGAAACTCTGTTAGCTCTCCCACCCTTGTCGAGCACCCAGTATACTTCGTCAGCACAGTGCTGTGAGATGCGAGAGCGCGATACCCCATGCCCCAGAAGCTCTTGCTCACGCTCCTGGTGGCCTCGCGTAAGTTGTGCCACTACTTCCAGGGTCACCCCATCAAGGTCATCTCAGCCTACCCGTTGGAGAGAGTGCCCAGGAGTCCCAATGCCGCGAGGAGAGTTGCCGAGTGGAACATCGAGCTGCAAGCGTTTGACCTGGAGTTCAGCACAACTAGGGTCATCAAGGGGGCTGCGCTCGCCGATTTTGTGGCAGAATGGACCGATACACCAGAGCTCGAAGCAGGCGAAAACCGATCCCTCTCACCAGGGAATGAAGTGCCGGACGGCTGGGTCATGTACTTCGACGGCGCGTTCGTGCGCCAGGGCGCGGGGACTGGAGCCGTACTCATCTCGCCCACACAGGAAAAACTTTACTACGCCGTGCAGCTCTGCTTCCAGCGGGGCGAGAAGGTCTCCAACAACATCGCAGAGTACAAGGGCATCATCGCCGGCCTCAAGGCAGTGGTGGCCCTGGGAGTGAAGCGCCTCACCGTCAAGGGAGACTCGCAGCTCCTCGTTAACTTCTCCAAGAAGGTGTATGAGCCAAAGGACGAGCACATGGAGGCATATCTCGCGGAGGTACGCAAAATGGAGAAGCAGTTCTTGGGCCTGGAGCTGCAGCATGTGCCACGTGGCACCAACCAAGAGGCTGATGACATCGCCAGAAGAGCATCCAAGCGGTTGCCCCAAGAGCCTGGCATCTTCGAGGAACGGCTCTTCGAGCCTTCAACAACACCTCAGCCTGTGGAGCCAGCGCCACCTCAGGAGGAGCTCCCTTAGCCGCCGGTCTTGGGAGCCCCCTCCTGCGGCCCAACCTCAGGAGTGCACCTCCTCTTGGCACTCGAGCCTCAGGAGGGGTGCTGGATCGAGGAGTTCAAGGCATACTTGACGCAGGGCACGTTGCCAGAGAAGGAGGAACACACGGAGCGCGTGGCCCGGCAGGCTACGACGTAGTGCATTCAGGACGGTGAGCTATACAGGAAGGAGCCAAATGATGTTTCTCTACAATGCATTTCCAGGGAACAGGGGAAGGAGTTGCTGGCTGACATACATGGCGGAGACTGCAGGCACCACTCATCGTCGCGCACCTTGGTCGGCAAGGCTTTCCGCAGCGGGTTCTACTGGCCCACAGCGCTCAACAACGCGGCCGAGCTGGTGAAGTCCTGCGAGGCTTGCCAATTCCACGCCAAGCAGATCCACCAGCCGCCTTAGGACCTCCAGACTATCCCACTCTCATGGCCGTTCGCGGTCTGGGGGCTGGATATCCTGGGTCCATTCCCTCGAGTGCCTGGAGGTTACCTCTACCTCTATATCGCCATCGACAAATTCACCAAGTGGGCGGAAATGGAAGCCGTCCGCACCATCCCAGCCGGGTCAGCAGTCAAGTTCATCAAGGGCATTGTGAGCCGATTTGGGGTCCCTAATCGCATCATCACGACAACAGTTCTCAGTTCACTAGCAATCTCTTCAAAACATATTGTGCTAACCTTGGGACGCAGATCTGCTACGCCTCCGTGGCACACCCCAGGAGCAACGGCCAAGCCAAATGCGCCAACGCGGAATTCCTGAGGGGCCTCAAGACTAGGACCTTCAAGAAGAAGTGTAGGATCTAAAGTATGTCTAGAAGGGGGGGGTGATTAGACTACTTGACCAAATAAAAATCTAGCCTTTTCCCAATTTTAGTTCTTGGCAGATTTTAGCAACTTTGAACAAGTCAAGCAATCTTAATACAATTCAAGCAAGCATGAGTATATGAGCAGCAGAAAGTAAAGCATGCAACTTGCAAGAATGTAAAGGGAAGGGTTTGGAGGATCCAAACGCAATGGGAGAAACAGATGTTTTTGTCGTGGTTCCGATAGGTGGTGCTATCGTACATCCACGTTGATGGAGACTTCAACCCACAAAGGGTAACGGTTGCGCGAGTCCACGGAGGGCTCCACCCACGAAGGGTCCACGAAGAAGCAACCTTGTCTATCCCACCATGGCCATCACCCACGAAGGACTTGCCTCACTAGCGGTAGATCTTCATGAAGTAGGCGATCTCCTTGCCCTTACAAACTCCTTGGTTCAACTCCACAATCTTGTCGGAGGCTCCCAAGTGACACCTAGCCAATCTAGGAGACACCACTCTCCAAGAAGTAACAAATGGTGTGTTGATGATGAACTCCTTGCTCTTGTGCTTCAAATGATAGTCTCCCAACACTCAACTCTCTCTTACAGGATATGGATTTGGTGGAAAGAAGATTTGAGTGGAAAGCAACTTGGGGAAGGCTAGAGATCAAGATTCATATGGTAGGAATGGAATATCTTGGTCTCAACACATGTGTAGGTGGTTCTCTCTCAGAAAATATAGGTTGGAAGTGTAAGTTTGTTCTGATGGCTCTCTCCCTGAATGAAGAGGTGGTGGAGGAGTATATATAGCCTCCACACAAAATCTAACCGTTACACATAACTTTCCAAACTCGGTGGGACCGAATGGTTAAACTCGGTCTGACCGATTTAGCAAAGCTAGTGACTGTTAGGGTTTTCGGTGGGACCAACATGCAACTTGGTAGGACCGATATGATTAGGGTTAGGGCATAACATAATCTCGGTGAGACCGATTACACAAACTCGGTGAGACTGATTTTGGTAATAAGCTAACCGGAGAGTTGGTCACGTAAACTCGGTGCGACCAATAGCTCATTTTGGTGAGACTGAAACGTTACGAAGGGAAAACAGAGAGTTTACATTGCAATCTCGGTGGGACCGATCGCTCATCTCGGTGAGACCAAAATGTTACGAAGGGAAATAGAGAGATTACAACCCCATCTCGGTGAGACCGAGATCCCTATCGGTGAGACCGATTTGCCTAGAGTTTGTGGCAGTGGCTATGACATTTGAAACTCGATGGCGCCGGATAGGAAGAATCGGTGGGGCCGAGTTTGACTTTTGGTTTAGGTCATATGTGGATGTGAGAAAGTAGTTGAGGGTTTTTGGAGCATATCACTAAGCATTTTGAGCAAGAACCTCATTAAGCAACACCTCATCCCTCCTTGATAGTATTGGCTTTTCCTATAGACTCAATGTGATCTTGGATCACTAAAATGGAAAATGTAGAGTCTTGAGCTTTGAGCTTGAGCCAATCCTTTGTCCATAGCATTTTGAGGGGTCCACTTTTCTCATCCATGCCATGCCAATCATTGAGTTTTCCTGAGATATTAATCTTGGAATAGCATTAGCTCAATGAGCTATATGTTGTTAGGAATTACCAAAACCACCTAGCGATAGTTGCACTTTCAATCTCCCCCTTTTTGGTAATTGATGACAACATATAGATCAAAGCTTCGACAAATGATAATAAGAGTGAAAAAACATTGTCGCTTTGAGAAGTATGTGAAAAGCAAGAGCTCCCCCTGAATTTGTGCATAGTTTAAGATTTGGTTTGGACTGCAAATGCACAAAGAGTTAGGATCATGAGTTACTCTTCCATGTCACATACATCTTGGTGGAGCGCTCAAAATGATAATAATTAAAATACATGCACTCATCACCAAGCAAAGTGAATGATCACATAAAAAGGATAATGTCATCCAACAAGCATTAAGGTAGCATATGATCAAACACATGATCATCCAAGTATCACAAAGTATAAAGTATCTCAACCAAGCAAATAAACGAAGTTTAACCACCAAACAAAAAGAGAGAATAAAAAGCAACGCTCTCTCTCGAAGCCTATGATCTATACATGTTCTCCCCCTTTGGCAACAAGTTACCAAAAAGTTCATAAAAAATGCATAGTGCTAGATCGACACTCAGGCTTGGTCTTCAGGTGGTGGTGTAGACAGAACTCCAAGAACGAAGGCATCAGTCGATGTAGATGGAGCTGGTGGAGTAGGTGCTAGAGCCGGTGGCACTGAAGCTGTAGCTGGTGCAGATGAAGTAGCTCTGGTGTCTGGAATAGGCACTGCAGCAGACCTTTGACCTCTGGGCACTCTAGCTAAAGCATCAGTGGGTTGTCTTGCCCTTCTTCTCCTGCACTTCATCCTGAGGTTTCTCAACGACTGACTGGATCTCAGTGACCTTCACATCTAGGTCATAGAACTTCTGCTCGACGATCCTCTCCAAGCTCTCCTGGTTTTGAGTCAGGGTGGCCAATCCCTTCTCAATCCTCAGAGTGGAGGCAATCAAGTAGCCAAGCTGATCTTGCTTGCTCTTCAGAAGATACTGAGATGCTTCTTCAGTAGTTGGCATCCTTGCAGCCTTTTCAGCCTTTGCCTTCTCCTTCTTGGCTTGTGCGTGCACAGAAGATGGTTCATTTTCATCCATCACCATAGTGTTGTCCTCAAAGTTTGGGTAGATGGGCAGGTGCTCCTTGTCCAGCAGATATGTGCTAGTGCCCATCTTGGAGTTAATCAACTCCTGGATCTGTGGGGCATACCCACAACTCCTCTTCTGATCTGCAGTTGTCCTCTTTATGGTTTCCACTATTAGGCTCATGACTTTGAACTTCTGTGGGACATCAGAGATGTGAAGCAAGTTAATTTCATGGCCTCTGATCATCTTGTGATCACCTGACTTTGGCAAGAGAGTGTGCTTGAGGATCTAGTTGATAGTTGGCAAGCCTGATAGAAGGTAATGTACAGATCCAAACTTGTGTGTCTCAAGAGCAGCATCTAGGATCTCCTTGTACATGTGTGCCATGGTGTTGTGATCCTTCTTCTTCTTGGCATAGACATCCAAGTCATCCTCATGTTCTTCTGGGGCATTGATCAACTTAGCCCATTCTGCAACTGTGGACTGGTACCTAGTACCTTCAGACATCCAGACAATCCTTCCATCCGGGTAGAAGTGAGCTGTGGAGTAGAACTGTGTGATGAGCTCATCATTCCATTTTGTGAGCTTCTGAGCCACAAACCCATCAACTCCACAAGCCTTGAAGCTGTCATATACACCAGGGAAGTGATCCCATTTTCCTCAATGTATGTCCAATCGACCCATCTCATGTCACACACTATGGGCTTCTTGTCAAGCAAGATGGTCTCATAGAAGTCCTGTTGTTCCTTTGTATGGAACCTGTAGTCCACAACAGTCCTTCTCCTGGTGGCATATGGATCAGACTCTCTCCATAGCCTTAGACCAGAGTCCTTCCTGACTTTCATGTTCTCTGCAACTGGATGAGCATCATTGTGATCTGGAATTTTTGGCTTCAATTTCCTCAAGACAACAGAATCATATTCTTCTTCTATTGCAGCTTCAGGCATTGGGGCCTTGTTCTTCTCTACTGCTGGGATGTTCCTGGTGCTCCTCTTGGGTGCAGTTTTGGGTTTTGGAGCAGCTGGCTTAGGAGTTCCTTTGGGCTTAGATGAAGCAGCCCCTGATCTTATGGCATCTCCCATAAGTTTCTGAGCTTTAGGTGCTGGTGCATCATCCTCTTCCTCTTCCTCTTCTTCAGAGTCTTTCATGATTGAAGATCTCCCAAGCACTCTGGCAGTGGTCTTCTTGACCCTTTCCTTTCTTTTCTTTTCTGCCACAACCTGCTCTTTGGGTGCAGATCCCAAAGTATCTTGAGTAGATGTTCTGACTTTTGACATTGGAGCTCTCTTGGCAGGAACCTTTTGCTTCATCCCTGGCTTGGTGGCAGCAGTTGTGCCATAATCCTTTTTCAAGACTTTCCTCTTTGAGGTGGTTTCTTCTTCCTCAGCCACATAGTCCTCATCCTCTGACTCTGAGGTTCTTTTCTTGCTGGCCCTTGTGGCAGCCTTTGGCAGATTGCTGGGTGTGCTCCTGCTTCCATCATCTGAGCTGCTAGAGGGACTAGTGCCCTCACTCATCTGAACCTGCTCCTCTGACTTATTTTGACTGTCACTCTGATCTGACATGATGCAAACACTGACAGCAAACCCTGTGAATAGATTATAGATGAGGTAGAGTGGATGAGCATCACAAAGTACAGAGGTTTTTGCAAAAGAGTGAATTAAAAACTTAGTTTTAGTTTTCCACAGAAAGCATTTCGGATCTACCGATTTGCAAACTCGGTGATATCGAAGCATCTTTTGGAACCTAAACTAGTGAACTCGGTCAGACCAAGTCACAGTTCGGTGGCACCGAGACTGCTAGGGTTTCACAAAGTGCTAAACTCGGTCACACAGATTTGCAATTCTCTGTCAGACCGAGAATCACATGTGCAATGGCCTGAGCCAAATCGGTGGAACTGATTTCATCAACTCGATCGGTCCGAGATGGTTTCGGCGGAAACCTAACCCTAAATCTTCAATTCACAACTAAACTACAGAGTGTTTTTGATGGATAGAATGATCTCAATCATGGCAAGATACATGGTAAAGCAATGTGCTGGGGAATCAGAGTTAGAACGGCACAAAGTTCAAGTCCATACCCTAGTTCGGTGATGAACTAGCTACGGCGGCAACGGCGGAGACGATCCCGTTGACGGCGTCGGAGACCAACGACAGGAGGCGGCTGGCGACGAGGAGGATGATCCAGAGACCCAGGGAGACAGAGCAGGCTAAGCGCGGGCGAGGAGGTTCGGAAAGTTTTCGAAAATTTGACCCGTGGATATATATAGCCTGACCCTGTCGGTGTGACCGAGTGGAACAACTCGGTGGCACCGAGATTCATAACTACAAGCAGTTACTGAAACTCGGTGTGACCGAAAAGTTCAAATCGGTTGCACCGAGATTGAAAACCTAGATCGACTTAGTGATCTTGGTATGACCAAAATGGATGAATCGGTTAAACCGAAACACATAAAGAAGTTTTGGATGTTTAAGTCTATGACGAATCGGGGACTCCGAGTGCTCCTCACACAGAGTGGTTCGAATCTGACTTGATCAAACTTTGTGATGCAGCATGAATAGAGTTTGAGACGAGAAAAGCATAGATAGCTAGAGAAGGTTCTTAGGCATTCTTGTCCATCCACTTGGCAAGAGAAAAAGAAACCAACCAATCAAAACAACAAGTGGATGTCCTCGAATGAGTAAATTATGCAACCAACATGCTCACACAATAAGATGTCAAATGAAATATGTGGCAAAGCATGCACAAACAATTCTAGCATCTATCAAGCAATTGGCGATGACTAGGTCATCTATATATGAGTATATTGACTTAGGAGTCAAATGAGAACATTTGATCGTAGGTTATACTCATCGTTTAAGCACAAGTGGGGTTACCACTTTTACATAAAGCGTTGTTGTGTTCACACCATTAGAGTTGCTTTAACTCAATTGTTAGACCAAAGCTCCCCCTAGATGTGAGATCCCCCTAAGAGGGATGAACTAACCTTGGGTTTTATCGATGATGACTTCATGTAGGTGATGAAGATGTGGATGCTTGTAACGCCCTCGATGCGGCTATATCTCCCACGTGTCGAAGCACGACTTAGAGGCATAACCGCATTGAAAGAAATGTTGCAAGTGAGGTAATCTTCGCACAACCCATGTAATACATAAGGGAAAGAGATACATAGTTGGCTTACAATCGCCACTTCACACAATACAAGGATAAAGCATTATATCATCCAGATACAATCAAGGTCCGACTACGGAACCAAAATGAAAGAAGACTACCCCAAACCTAAAATATGGTTTAACATGGTGGCATTACTTTGCATGTTTAACAACTCTAAAATATGGTTTAGGGCAGAACAGTACCAAACCTAAGACATGCATATGGGGATTTTCCGGACTTGTTGCTTGTTGTTCCGGCCTCATTTAAACTTGCCTAGATAGGTAGTTTTCATATGCTTCACCTCTTGCCATGCTAACCAACATTTAATATTATTGAGTACATAAACGGGAGAGAACTAAATAAGTCACGTGGTGTTTCATCAATATGCAACTCCGTTGCATATTGAGCTCCACTTAATTTGTAGTATTACTTGTGCACTTTGCCATGCCATGCCTCATTAATCTGGACATGCATCATATTTGGTTGTGCATCATGTCATGCTTATGTGGTGGTTGTTTACTATGGTGTTTGCTTCTTTCCGGTGTTGCTTCTTCGAGTCGGTTCCGATAACGTCGTGTTTGTGAGGATCCGTTCGACTACGTCTGTTTGTCTTCTTCATGGACTCGTTCTTCTTCCTTGCGGGATTTCAGGCAAGATGACCATACCCTCAAAATCACTTCTATCTTTGCTTGCTAGATGCTCGCTCTTTTGCTATGCCTATGCTACGATACCTACCACTTGCTTATCATGCCTCCCACATTGCCATGTCAAACCTCTAACCTACCTTGTCCTAGCAAACCGTTGTTTGGCTATGTTACCGCTTTGCTCAGCCCCACTTATAGCGTTGTTAGTTGCAGGTGAAGATTGGAGTTGTTCCTCGTTGGAACATGGATATTTTGTTGGGATATCACAATATCTCTAATTTAATTAATGCATCTATATACTTGGTAAAGGGTGGAAGGCTCGACCTTATGCCTGGTGTTTTGTTCCACTCTTGCCGCCCTAGTTTCCGTCATATCGGTGTTATGTTCCCGGATTTTGCGTTCCTTACACGGTTGGGTTATAATGGGAACCCCTTGACAGTTCGCTTTGAATAAAACTCCTCCAGCAAGGCCCAACCTTGGTTTTACCATTCGCCACCTAGCCTTTTCTTTTCCCTTGGGAGTCGCGCTCCCGAGGGTCATCATTATTTTAACCCCTCCGGGCTAGTGCTCCTCTGAGTGTTGGTCCAACTTGTCAGCCGTCAGTGGCCACCAGGGGCAACTCTAGGCTGGCCTACCGGAAGTTTGGACAATCCGGTGTGCCCTGAGAACGAGATATGTGCAGCTCCTATCGGGATTTGTCGGCACATTCGGGTGGCTTTGCTGGACTTGTTTTACCATTGCCGAGGATGTCTTGTAACTGGGATGCCGAGTCTGATCGGATTGTCTTAGGAGAAGGAATATCCTTCGTTGACCGTGAGAGCTTGTGATGGGCTAAGTTGGGACACCCCTGCAGGGATTTGAACTTTCAAAAGCCATGCCCGCGGTTATGGGCAGATGGGAATTTGTTAATGTTCGGTTGTAGAAAACCTGAAGTTTATCTTAACTAAAATACATCAAGCGCGTGTGTAGCCGTGATGGTCTCTTCTCGGCGGGGTCCGGGAAGTGAACACGGTGTTGGAGTAATGTTTGACGTAGGTTGTTCTAGGATCACTTATTGATCATAGTTCATCGATCGTGCTTTGCCTTCTCTTCTCCCTCTCATTTGCGTATGTTAGCCACCATATATGCTAGTCGCTTGCTGCAGCTCCACGTCATACCTTTTATCCTTCCTATAAGCTTAAATAGTCTTGATCGCGAGGCTGTGAGATTGCCGAGTCCCTGTGACTCACAGATACTTCCAAAACCAGCTTGCAGGTGCCGTTGAACCGTGCAGGTGACGCAACCGAGTTCAAGGAGGAGCTCGATGAAGATCGTGTTCGTTATGTTGTTCCGTTTCTAGTTGATCAGTAGTGGAGCCCAATTGGGACGATCGGGGATCTGTGTAGCATTTGGGGTAGTCTTCTTTCATTTTGGTTCCATAGTCGGACCTTGATTGTATCTGGATGATGTAATGCTTTATCCTTGTATTGTGTGAAGTGGCGATTGTAAGCCAACTATGTATCTCTTTCCCTTATGTATTACATGGGTTGTGCGAAGATTACCTCACTTGCGACATTGCTTTCAATGCGGTTATGTCTCTAAGTCGTGCTTCGACACATGGGAGATATAGCCGCATCGAGGGCGTTACAATTCTCTAAGTTGATGTAGATCATTCGGAGCTATCCTTTGGAGTGAATTGCACTTTCAATACCTACACAGGTTAGTCCCACAAGGAACAAACAAGGATATCCATAGACATAGAGTGATTCACACACAATATGATGTCTATGAGAGCATTAGGTTACCTTGTCCCTTGTCTTACCAACAAGAGGGTTTGTGACTCCTTGAAGTAGTGCAAGATGTGGAAGTTGATTGCACTTGTTCTTGCCAAAATGATAAGAGTGAAGTATGTTGGCGGAGTTACCCTCAAGAACTCTCTAGTTCTTCTTCTTCGGGATCCACACCATCTTGATGGGAATCCTCAGAGTTGTAGTTGTACTTGATGAAGTGGAACTTGATGTAGTCTTGGGAACCCACTTGACCAAGGCCTTAGGAGCTTCTTCAAATGTATCAATTTCCTCTTGAAGCTTGTCCTTGCCTTTTTGCTTATGGTCTTGTGGTGGAAGATCATCTTGAGCTTGTGTCCCTTTGAAAGAAGTAGGATCATACTTGTCTTGTTGAGGAACAAACTTCGTCTTGGGGTATTGATCTTCTTCCCACTCAACTCCATTGGCATTGAACTTTCATTCAAAACCAATGCCTTGATTCTTCCGGTGTCTTCCTTGCTTGCGTACAATTTCCTCGAATTGCTTACTCCCGGCAACGCTCTTGTAAACACCTTTCTCTATGATTCCTTTCAATAAGCTATTTTCTTGCTCAAGTGTAACTTGGCTAAGAGAATCATTAGTGGAATCAAGAAAACTACTAGAAGCAACAACATTGGATTTAGCATGACTATTGTTACTACTAGAGGAAGAATCCTTCTTGTTCTTGTTACTAGACTTGACTTGAGGCATGTAAGTGGATAAGAGTAAATGCTTGGCAATGTAAGAAGAACTTTTCTTGCGAAGATCATCATTGATTTCCTTTAAGAACTCATGCTCAAGATTGAGCTTCTCAAAACATAATTTCTCATGAGTCCTTAAAAGTTCTCGATGATCTCCTAAGATAGTTCCATGAGCTAACTTAAGAGTGTTTAATTCTTTAGTTAGAGACTCAATATTCTCCTTATCATTGTCATTCATTCCATCTTGATTAGCATGATTAATTGACGTTTCATCATAGTATTCATCACTAGAGTTGTCAACAAGTAAATCATCATCACCTAACAAGTCATCTTCATCACTATTGAAATCAACATACTCGGGGTGTGATACCTTTAGGCCTTTAGCCATGAAGCATCTTCCAATTCCTTCATTTGGTGAATCAAATATTTCGTAGGAGTTGGTTGACACAAGTGCTAGACCGGCAACACCTTCATCTTGAGTATATTCGGAGTCAGAGTGATAGCTTCTCTCGGAGTCATTGTCGGAGTCGGAGCCGGATACCCATTCACCAACATGAGCTTGATGTCTTCGTTTTGTGTAGCTCCTTGATGACTTGTCCTTCCTTTCCGAATCCTTACTTCTCCGGGAGGGTCTTCGTTCATAATGATCATCCCTACTCCTTCTCTCCCTCGATGGTGATTCTTCTCTTCTACTTCTTCTTTTGGGAGAATCTTCTCTTCTCTTGTGGGGTGCCATACACTCATTGGAATAGTGTCCGGGTCTTCCACAATTGTAGCAGTTTCGCTCTCGACTAGAAGATCTTTTGTCATTTTAGGACCTTGACTTCGAACTTCTCTCTTTTCTTCTATTCTTGTAGAACTTGTTGAAGTTCTTCACCATTAGGCTCCATTCTTCATTGAAGGTTTGTTTCTCACTTGATGATGTGGGAGCTTCACATGAGGCTTTGTAAGCACCACTTGACTTGTTATGGAGCTCCTCCTTATCCTTGAGTGACATCTCATGAGCAACAATTCTTCCAATGACTTCCGTTGGCTTGAGATCTTTGTAATTTGGCATCATTTGGATCAATGTGCATACGGTATCGTATTTTCCATCCAAGGCTCTTAGGATCTTCTTGATGATGAATTTGTCGGTCATCTCTTCACTTCCTAAGCCGACAATCTCATTTGTGATAAGAGCAAGCCTAGAGTACATTTCAGCGACACCTTCACCATCCTTCATTTTGAACTTGTCAAGTTGACTTTGAAGCGCATCCAACTTGGATTCCTTGATGGAGTCGGTACCTTCGTGCATATCAATCAAAGTATCCCAAATTTCCTTTGCATTCTCAAGACGGCTGACTTTGTTGAATTCTTTGGGGCACAATCCGTTGAAGAGGATATCACAAGCTTGAGCATTGTATTGTAGCATCTTCAACTCGTCCGCGGTAGCTTCACGATTCGGTTCTCTCCCATCAAAGAATTCACCTTGCAAGCCAATACACACAATAGCCCAAACGGCGGGGTTATGTCCAAGAATATGCATTTTCATCTTATGCTTCCAACTAGCAAAATTAGTGCCATCAAAGTAAGGACCTCTATGGTGGTAATTTCCCTCGCTAGACGCCATACTCTCCTAGGTTGTGAAACCAAGGCTATGACTTCCAAAAGCTATGAAAATCAAAGCAAATGGAGACCAAAGCTCTGATACCACTTGTAGGATCGAAAGTATGTCTAGAGGGGGGGGGGTGATTAGACTACTTGACCAAATAAAAATAGAGCCTTTTCCCAATTTTAGTTCTTGGTAGATTTTACCAACTTTGAACAAGTCAAGCAATCTTAACACAATTCAAGCAAGCATGCAAAGAGTATATGAGCAGCGGAAAGTAAAGCATGCAACTTGCAAGAATGTAAAGGGAAGGGTTTGGAGGATTCAAACGCAATTGTAGACACAGATGTTTTTGTCGTGGTTCCGATAGGTGGTGCTATCGTACATCCATGTTGATGGAGACTTCAACCCACGAAGGGTAACGGTTGCGCGAGTCCACGGAGGGCTCCACCCACGAAGGGTCCACGAAGAAGCAACCTTGTCTATCCCACCATGGCCATCGCCCACGAAGGACTTGCCTCGCTAGCGGTAGATCTTTAAGAAGTAGGCGATCTCCTTGCCCTTACAAACTCCTTGGTTCAACTCCACAATCTTGTTGGAGGCTCCCAAGTGACACCTAGCCAATCTAGGAGACACCACTCTCCAAGAAGTAACAAATGGTGTGTTGATGATGAACTCCTTGATCTTGTGCTTCAAATGATAGTCTCCCCAACACTCAACTCTCTCTCACGGGATATGGATTTGGTGGAAAGAAGATCTGAGTGGAAAGCAACTTGGGGAAGTCTAGAGATCAAGATTCATATGGTAGGAATGGAATATCTTGGTCTCAACACAAGTGTAGGTGGTTCTCTCTTAGAAAATATAGGTTGGAAGTGTAAGTTTGTTCTGATGGCTCTCTCCCTGAATGAAGAGGTGGTGGAGGGGTATATATAGCCTCCACACAAAATCTAACCGTGACACATAACTTTCCAAACTCAGTGGGACCGAATGGTTAAACTCGGTCTGACCGATTTAGCAAAGCTAGTGACCGTTAGGGTTTTCGGTGGGACCGACATGCAACTCGGTAGGACCGATATGATTAGGGTTAGGGCATAACGTAATCTCGGTGAGACCGATTACACAAACTCGATGAGACCGATTTTGGTAATAAGCTAACCAGAGAGTTGGTCAGCTAAACTCGGTGGGACCGATCGCTCATTTCAGTGAGACCGAAACGTTACAAAGGGAAAATAGAGAGTTTACATTGCAATCTCGGTGGGACCGATCGCTCATCTCAGCGAGACCGAAATGTTACAAAGGGAAACATAGAGATTACAACCCCATCTCGGTGAGACCGAGATCCCTATCGGTGAGACCGATTTGCCTAGGGTTTGTGGCAGTGGCTATGACATTTGAAACTCGGTGGCGCCGGATAGAAAGAATCGGTGGGGCCGAGTTTGACTTTTGGTTTAGGTCATATGTGGATGTGAGAAAGTAGTTGAGGGTTTTTGGAGCATATCACTAAGCATTTTGAGCAAGAACCTCATTAAGCAACACCTCATCCCTCCTTGATAGTATTGGCTTTTCCTATAGACTCAATGTGATCTTG